>NC_041391.1:158838255-158868418 GCF_002162155.2 Triticum dicoccoides
GACATTACCCTTGAGGTAAAAGGTTGGGAGGCAACACTATAAGCCCCTATCTTTCTCTCTGTCCGATTAAAACTCCATAACCATAAGTATTGCGTGAGTGTTAGCAATTGTGAAAGACTAAATGATAGTTGAGTATGTGGACTTGCTGAAAAGCTCTTACGTTGACTCTTTCCTATGTTATGATAAATTGCATTTGCTTCAGTGACTGAGATTATAGTTTGTTGGTTCTCAGTGAAGTTTCTGATTCATACTTGACATTGTGAATAGATTGTTGCTTGAGCATAAGAAATCATATGACAATATATATATATATATATATATATATATATATATATATATATATGTTGCTGTTATAAGAATGATCATGATGCCCTCATGTCCGTATTTTATTTTATCGACACCTCTATCTCTAAACATGTGGACATATTTTTCGATATCAGCTTCCGCTTGAGGACAAGCGAGGTCTAAGCTTGGGGGAGTTGATACGTCCATTTTGCATCATGCTTTTATATTGATATTTATTGCATTGTGGGCTGTTATTACACGTTATGACACAATACTTATGGCTATTCTCTCTTATTTTACAAGGATTAGCATGAAGAGGGAGAATGCCGGCAACTGGGATTCTGGGCTGGAAAAGGAGCAAATATTGGAGACCTATTCTGCATAGCTCCAAAAGTCCTGAACTCCATGAAAGTCATTTTTCAAATTAATAATAAATATTGAGAGGAAGAAGTACCAGAGGGGGCCACACCCTGGCCACGAGGGTCGGGGGCGCGCCCTACCCACCTGGGCGCGCCCCTTGCCTCGTGGCCCCCTGACAGCCCTCCGGTGCCCATCTTCTGCTATATGAAGTCTTTTACCCTAAAAAAAATCATAAGCAAGCTTACGGGACGAAACTCCGTCGCCACGAGGCGGAACCTTGGTGGAACCAATCTAGGGCTCCGGCGGAACTGTTCTGCCGGGGAAACATCCCTCCGGGAGGCGGAAATCATCACCATTGTCATCACCAACGATCCTCTCATCAGGAGGGGATCAATCTCCATCAACATCTTCACCAGCACCATCTCCTCTCAAACCCTAGTTCATCTCTTGTATCCAATCTTTGTACCAAAACCTTAGATTGGTACCTGTGGGTTGCTAGTAGTGTTGATTACTCCTTGTAGTTGATGCTAGTTGGTTTATTTGGTGGAAGATCATTTGTTCATATCCTTAATGCATATTAATACTCCTCTGATTATGAACATGAATATGCTTTGTGAGTAGTTATGTTTGTTCCTGAGGACATGGGTGAAGTCTTGCTATTAGTAGTCATGTAAATTTGGTATTCGTTCGATATTTTGATGAGATGTATGTTGTCTCTCCTCTACTGGTGTTATGTGAATGTCGACTACATGAAACTTCACCATTATTTGGGCCTAGAGGAAGGCATTGGGAAGTAATAAGTGGAGATGGGTTGCTAGAGTGACATAAGTGTAAACCCTAGTTTATGCGTTGCTTCGTAAGGGGCTGATTTGGATCCATATGTTTCATGCTATGGTTAGGTTTACCTTAATACTTCTTTTGTAGTTGCGGATGCTTGCAATAGGGGTTAATCATAAGTGGGATGCTTGTCCAAGAAAGGGTAGTACCCAAGCAACAGTCCACCCACATATCAAATTATCAAAGTAACGAACATGAATCATATGAGCGTGATGAAAACTAGCTTGACGATAATTCCCATGTGTCCTCGGGAGCGCTTTTCTCATTATAAGAACTTGTCCAGGCTTGTCCTTTGCTACAAAAAGGATTGGGCCACCTTGCTGCACTTTATTTACTTTCATTGCTTGTTACCTGTTACAAATTATCTTATCACAAAACTATCTGTTACCTATAATTTCAGTGCTTGCAGAGAATACCTTACTGAAAACCGCTTGTCATTTCCTTCTGCTCCTCGTTGGGTTCGACACTCTTACTTATCGAAAGGACTACGATAGATCCCCTACACTTGTGGGTCATCAAAGTTTTTCATCCAGAGTGGTTGGCTAACCCAGTGCTCGTGCTTAAGAAGAACGACACCTGGCGTATGTGTGTGGATTACACAGACTTAAACAAGGCTTGTCCGTCTGATCCTTTCGCTCTCCCTCGTATTGATCAAATCATTGATGCTACAGTGGGTTGTGAGCGCTTGAATTTTTTGGATGCTTATCCTGGTTATCATCAGATCAAAATGGCAATTAAGGACCAGGAGAAGACGGCTTTTATCACTCCGTTTGGAGCCTTCTGCTATGTGTCCATGCCTTTTGGGCTTAAGGGTGGCTAGGCGACTTATCAGAGATGTGTGAAAAATTGTCTTCACAACCAAATTGGGCGCAATGTTCATGCTTATGTGGACGACATTGTGGTGAAGTCCAGAGAGAAGGAGACCTTGATAGGTGATTTGAAGGAAACCTTTGATAATCTCTGGGTCTATAAGATGATGCTTAACCTGGCCAAGTGCGTATTTGGTGTGCCAGCTGGCAAGCTTTTGGGTTTTCTGGTTTCTAACAGAGGCATTGAAGCTAACCCGGAGAAGATCAAGGCCATCACCTCCTTAGATAAGCCGGTGTGTATTAATGATGTTCAACACTTGGCGGGTCGTATTGCATCTTTGAGCCGGTTCATAAGCCGGTTAGGTGAGAAGGCCATACCGCTGTATCAGATGATGAAGAAGACAGACGACTTTGTCTGGAGTGATGCTGCTAATGCTGCCTTTGAAGATTTGAAGAGACAGCTAGCTGAGCCACCAGTCCTTGCTGCTCCCATAGATAAGGAGCCCTTGTTGTTATATGTGGCTTCTAACACACGTGCTGTCAGTCTGGCCATTGTGGTGGAGCGCAAGGAGGCTGGCAAGGAATATCCGGTTCAATGGCCGGTTTACTACATTAGTGAGGTGCTTATTGAGTCCAAGCAAAGGTATCCACATTGGCAGAAGCTCGTTTATGGGGTGTTCATGGTAAGCCGGAAGCTTAAGCAATATTTCCTAGGTCATCCCATCATCATGGTTAGTTCTACTCCTTTAGGAGATATCGCCGTGAGGTTGATGCCATTGCTGGACACTTCAAGGGTTACCAAGTGGAGCACATTGATCGCAGAAAGAATGAGGCGGCTGATGCTTTAAGCCAGTTGGGGTCTCAGCGTAAGCCGGTGCCACCTAATACCTTCTTGGATATTCTGCATAACCCTTCTGTCAAGTTGCCTACAGAGGAAGACTTGGCTGTTCCTGACCCGAAAGCGCAATTGGTGGTAGCTCTTCACGTCATCCTAGATTGGACAGTGCCATATTTTGCTTACATGACCCGGGGCGAGTTGCCTGAGGATGAAACCTTGGCCAGGAAGATAACCCGGCGGTCTAGGTCAATGACAATTGCCAATGGCGAGTTGCATCACCGCAGTGTCACCGGGGCATTTCAGCATTGTGTTTCTCCTGAGGAAGATCAAGAAATTCTTCATGAGATTCATCAAGGAGATTGTGGCCATCATGCCGGTTCAAAATCCCTTGTGGCCAAAGCTTTTCGTCATGGGTTTTATTGGCTGACGGCTCACGTCGATGCGGAGGATCTGGTCAGTAAATGTGACGGTTGTTAGAAATTCTCATGACGGGCTCACGTGCCGGCTCAAGAATTGAGGATGATTCCAATTACTTGGCCGTTTGCAGTCTGGGGACTTGACATGGTTGAGCCTTTCAAAATATCCAAGGATAAAAAGACCCACCTCTTGGTGGCGGTTGACAAATTCACAAAGTGGGTTGAGGCAGAGCCAGTTAGTAAGTGTGATGCAGCCACAACGGTTCAATTCATGAAAAAGGTGATCTTTCGCTTTGGCTTTCCACACAGCATTATAACTGACAATGGTACTGATCTGTCCAAGGGTGCCATGGAGGAGTTCTGTCAACGTGAGCATATCCGACTTGATGTTTCATCAGTAGCTCACCCTTAATCCAATGGTCAAGCTGAGAGAGCCAATCAGGAAATCTTGAAAGGCATCAAACCCCGGCTCATGGTTCCTTTGCAACGGACGCCGGGTTGTTGGGTGGAGGAGTTACCTTCTGTAATATGGAGCATCAATACTACCCCCGACAGATCTACGGGTTACACGCCTTTCTTCATGGTCTATGGAGTAGAGGCGGTTCTACCTAGTGACATCCGTCATGACTCGCCCCCGCGTGGCGGCTTACGTTGAAGCTGATAACGAACAAGCTCATCAGGATGCACTTGACCTGTTCGATGAAAAGCATGACTTGGCAACAGCCTACTCGGCGATTTACCAACAGGACCTGCGCCGCTATCACAGCCGTTGGGTTAAGTCCGAAACCTTTCAGGAAGGTGATTTGGTGCTCCGGATCATCCAGGATCAAACTGATGCACACAAGTTATCCCCACCTTGGGAAGGGCCCTTTGTGGTCAGCAAGAACTTGAACAACGTGTCATACTACCTTATCGATGTTCGAGAGCACAATGACTCATGTAAGTCAGAGGAAGAGACCCGTTGGCCGTGGAATATCGCTCATCTTCCGCCTTACTATACTTGAGCCACCGGCTCTCATGATGTACATATTTTGACAATGTATATATTATGATAAGTAATAAAGCAGGACCTCTGTCCTTTTCATCCTCAATGATCATATGTCTTCATCATCATCATTTCAAACGACCAATTGGGGGCTGGTCGTATTCGAATCTAGTTTAACCCTCTTGGTCCAGCTCATGATTGTATTCAAATCTAGCTGTTCATCTTCATGATCACTAGGGGGCTTCCTGTTCAAACATAGGTCGTATTCGAACCAAAGAGAACATAGATGTCGGTATCCTCTTGGTCGGCACACTGCCAAACTCACTAGGGGGCTTCTTGATCGTATTCGAATCATAGGTTAACCCCTTTTGGGTCCTACTTTGATCGTATTTGAATCAGAGTCGTTAAAAAACTCTCAAGGTCATTTGGGGGCTTCCTGTTCACACATAGGTCGTATTCGAACCAAAGAGAACATAGCTGTCGGTACCCTCTTGATCGGCACAACGCCAAAGCCACCGGGGGCTACATGATCGTATTCGAATCCTAGCTTAACCCCTTTGGAATGGTTTACTGATCGTATTCGAATCAGAAGCCTCGATTTTTTTCTATTTGGCTTAAGTTTTTTTTGAAAGCAACCTTTGTTTTGTCTTGAGACTTTTTCGTTCAAAGATCTAAGTGTAAGTGTGGTTTAAATTTAACCCGGCTTGGTTTTGGACGATAAGTCGCCGACATATGACAATCGTCATATATTTGGAAGTGTTGGTTTCCAAAGATTGGGTTATCACCCTTACTGTTCGGGTCACGTAAACCGGCAGTACAAGTTCAAAGATCACAGGTATGATATTATAGTTGTGTTTCAAAGCTATATTTCACAACAGGCTTATCTGTGACTCTTTGTTCCATATTTAGAGGTTATATATAAAGATATTATGACCCGCCCTATGGTAAGCCGCCAAGGGTTTCTTGTGATCTATTTCTGTGTGCAGGGCAGGTCAAAGACTTTCTTAAGCATAAGGGAAATGGATGAGAAGCATAAAAAGGGGTGAATATAGGATGGAGGTTTAACAATGTTGAGCACCAAAACGTGCATGATGGCATGACAAAGCAAAGTCATTTCTACTCTGTTACATGACTCCCTGAGTCCAAATGGTTAAATTGTTTTTCAGCGGGTTACAAAGATGAGCCGCCTGGTGGATCAATTTTCTTGTTGGCCTGAAGCTTCCTGATCAACCCTCTCCACTTCTTCATCCTGTTACCTGTCCTAGAAGGTTGATGATGACCAGTCAATGCCATTAAAAGCTTCAAATTCAGCTTCATCATCAATTAGTCTGGCCGGGTCAACTTCAGGGGCGAAGGTATGCTTACGGATTGGTGCGATCAGGCTGGTCACTTCATAATATGGCGTTGGAATCCTCCGGTTCTCCGCGTCATAACCCAGCTGGTACCTGGTGAGATCCGCTTCATCAACAATCAGTGTGGCCACAGGGCGTATTTCCTTCACACAAGTGGCGAAGTCCTCCTATTCAAATGGCGTGCCATCCTCCTTAAGGCTTGGATACCCAATGGGTCTAATTCAAGAAGCCAGGCTTTGGCCCGGCTTAAGGCAACCATGGCTCCGGCTCTTGCAGACGACCGCCTCAATTCATTAAATCGCTGGGCAGCACAGAAAGCTTCCTTAGCACATCCACCAGGAGTGTGGGAACTTCATTTGACTGAGCCACTGTCGCTAAGGCACACTGAGATCCGCTGTAGAGTTGTTCCACCAGCGTGTAAACCACCTTCGGCTTTATCAGCATGTCTTGGTTAAGATTTGTGCTCCTGGGGCCTGCATAGCAGTGTCAGGTGAGTTAATGACAATTTATATGATCACTAGAACGATTCAAATATTTGACACTTGCAGGGTGACTTACCAAAAATTGCTGAGACCATCTGAGAGACATGGCGTTTTAAGCCGGATAATCTGACGGTCGCCTCTTCAAGAGCCGCCTCTGCCTTATCAGCTCGATTGGTCAAAGCGATCTTTTCTTCAGCCCAGGCCTTTTTCTCCACTTCAAAGTCCTTTATCACTTTCTCTTGTTCAGATACACTGAATTCAAATTTGGAGTTGGCTCTTTGGGTCTCAGTCTCCTGTGCTTCCAGGCGGTTCTTCAAGTCAGACACTTCTGATTGAAGTTGAGTGGTGGTGGCCTATACAAATACCGGGTCAAAATCATGACTAATAGCATATAATATTAAGTCTCAAGCCTTTTGCAAGCAACAACACTTGGCACTTGGGGGCTAATGTCTTTTTTTTGCGGGGGGTTGGGGGCTAATGTCTACCAAAGAATTTTTTCTGGTGGCGGTTCATGAGAGTAAGTCCCAAGTAATTTGCAAGCAAGAGCACTTGGCACTTGGGGGCTAATGCATATTGTTGTTCAATCTACACAAGTAACTACATTCTAAACAAGCATGTGAAGGACCGGCTCATTTAGGTTGATTAAACCGGCCCTTGGGGACTACGGATTAAGCCGGATTTTTAAAGGTTTGATCAAAGGATGTCACTAATGCTTACATGTTTGTCCTAAGTCTACAACATATTCATCATAAGCAATAGACTTGGGGGCTAGCATAGCAAGGATAATTCAAGGAAGGGAAGAGATTATACCTCAAACTTCTAGTGCATTTGCTTCACCATATCAATTTCGACGTCACGGCTGTTGTGTACTTGGCTAAGATAGCCAGAAAATCTTTCCCAATACTCATGTGAGTATAATTAGCAACATCAAACCTGACCTTGCGGCGTTCCAGGTGCTCCTCCTTGGAAGAACACTTGGCCAGCACGGTAGGTCTGCCCGACTCAGTGTAGTCAATCTTGGTAACTTCAACTTCAGCGTCTTGGGGGTCATCTGTCTTGGCCGGGCTAGAGACTTCAGGATTCTCAGAGCCATCGGCTGCTTGCTCGAAAGGCGAGTCGGTGGTTGGCGTTGGCGTGTCATGAGCTGGTTCAGGTGGCGGCTCATGAACAGAGGCCTCAGGCGCGGCCGTCCCAAGTTCCGGCTCTTTGAAGATCGGCTCTTCGGCCGGTTTCTTTTTCTTCGACTTTTTGCTGGGCTTTTCTTTCCCGCTGCATAAGATCAAAAGATCAGTACAAATATAAAGAGTTGAAATGAATACAGGATAAAAAATTCATGATTACTGTGGAGCGGTTTTGAAAGCCGGCAGGTTGGACTGCATTGAATCGCCGGAGGAAGGTGAAGTTTCCTGATAATTCGAGTCAGAAGAGTTGAGTGGTTGACGAGTGAGACCCTCCAAAGGATAAAAGGGATTTAAATCGGAGGTGACCTCGTTCTGGCACTTTCTTGGTATATTCGGTAAGCCGGAGGAGAGTTCCGTGTCCTTGCTGGTTCGGGTCTGCCTCCGGCTCTCATGAATCTGTCACTTCAAAAGAAATTGAGGATCTTGATAATCTAAGGGATGTGAAAATCTTACTTTCCGGGTTACTCTTCGGATTTTCTGTCTTGGCAAAGGCTCGGAGTCAGAGGAAATGATAGTTACCTCTTCATCCTTTCCATGACTTGTTCCCGTGTCCTCCTGATGATAATCAGTGTCAATAAGGTGGTCAAAAAAGGAGCCAAGAGAGTCAAGGGCTACCTCCGACTCAGAAGTATCTTCTAGTCGAAGCAAGTCAGAGGCGCTGGCCTTCTTCCCCTTCTTCTTAGCGGCTTCTTTCCTAGCGGCTCTCTTGGCATTCCTGGCTCTCTTCGCAGCCTCATGACCATATTTAGCCTTCCAGAATTTATCATCATCCTGTGAAAATCAGCAAAGGTGTGAGTACAGACAAAACATCAAAGGATGAAGGTAATTTATTCAGATTGGCGGCTTACCGCTGGAGCCGGGTTAGCTTCGCAGAAGGGGCTTAAGCCCACTGAGGGAGTCCTAGATTATGGGGTGTCCGGATAGCCGAACTATCACCTTTGGCCGGACTCCTGGACTACGAAGATACAAGATTGAAGACTTTGTCCCATGTCCGGATGGGACTTTCCTTGGCGTGGAAGGCAAGCTTGGCGATACGGATATGTAGATCTCCTACCATTGTAACCGACTCTGTGTAACCCTAACCCTCTTCGGTGCCTATATAAACTAGAGGGTTTTAGTCCGTAGGACGAACAACAATCATACCATAGGCTAGCTTCTAGGGTTTAGCCTCTCTGGTCTGGTGGTAGATCTACTCTTGTACTACCCATATCATCAATATTAATCAAGCAGGAGTAGGGTTTTACCTCCATCGAGAGGGCCCGAACCTGGGTAAAAACATCGTGTCCCTTGTCTCCTGTTACCATCCGCCTAGACGCACAGTTCGGGACCCCCTACCCGAGATCTGTCGGTTTTGACACCGACATTGGTGCTTTCATTGAGAGTTCCTCTGTGTCGTCATCTTTAGGCCTGATGGCTCCTCCGATCATCAACAACGACGTGGTCCAGGGTGAGAATTTTCTCCCCGGACAAATCTTCATATTCGGCGGCTTTGCACTACGGGCCAATTCGCTTAGCCATCTGGAGGAGATTGAAAGCTATGCCCCTGGCCATCAGGTCAGATTTGGAAGTTTGAACTATACGGCTGACGTCCGCGAAGACTTCATCTTCGACGGGTTCGAGCCACAGCCAAGCGCGCCGCACTGTCACGATGGGAATGATCTAGCTCTGTCGCCGGACAGTGCCCTGGAGGCCGCACCAGTGTCCGCTCTGACCCTTAGCTCGGAGCCGACTGCGCTGATCGAGGACGGGTGGCTGGACACCGCCTCGGGGGCTGCTATCTCTATGGCGATCGAGCCGAACACCAACCCTGTCCTTTGTGAAGCTCGTGACTCCAAGGTGCCGGACTCCTCTCCGGACTCCGAACCTTCCGCGCCCCTGCCAATCGAATCCGATTGGGCACCAATCATGGAGTTCACTGCCGTAGACATCTTTCAGCACTCGCCCTTTGGCGACATCCTGAATTCACTAAAGTCTCTCTCTTTATCAGGAGAGCCCTGGCCGGATTATGGTCAGGAAGGTTGGGATGCAGACGACGAAGAAATTCAAAGCCCACCCACCACCCACTTCGTAGCCACTGTCTATGATTTAACCGACATGCTCGACTTCGACTCCGAAGTCATCGAGTGTATGGACGACAATGCAGGAGACGACCAAGAACCAGCGCCTACAGGGCACTGGAAGGCCACCTCGTCATACGACATATACATGGTGGACATCCCAAACGATGGGAATGGCGATGGAACAATGGAGGATGACCCCTCCAAGAAACAGCCTAAGCGCCGGCATCAGTGGCGCCACTCTAAATCCCGCCACAACAAAAACAGCGATTCCGGCACCGGAGACAATAACACCCTGGACAGTGCCGAAGACAACCCCCTCCAGCAGGATTCAGCGCAGGAGGATGGAGAAGCCAGCCCTCATGAGAGAGCGGCAGACACAGAGGTAGAGGACGATAATTACATGCCTCCCTCCGAAGACGAGGCAAGCCTCGATGACGACGAATTTGTCATGCCTGAGGATCCTGTCGAACAAGAGCGTTTCAAACGCAGGCTTATGGCCGCGGCAAGCAGCCTCAAGAAAAAGAAGCAACGGCTTAGAGCTGATCAAGATTTGCTAGCCGACAGATGGACTGAAGTCCTGGCAGCCAAAGAGCACGAACTCGAACCCCCCTCCAAGAGCTACCCAAAATGCAGGCTACTACCCCGATTAGAGGAGGAAGCACCTAAACCTACATCACTAGCGCATGATACGGCCGACCGGCCACCTCGTGGCCGCGACAAAGAGGCCTCTCGGCCCTCCACTCAATCCGCACCCCGGCGCCGCTCAAAAAATACCAAGGTGCGGGGAAATGCGCCAGACCTGCGAGATATATTGGAGGACAGGGCAAGGCAAAAAAGATTGATCTACGGATCACGGGGGCGCCCCACTACACATGACGATAACCATCACGCCGGATATGGCAATTCCGGCCGGGCCGAACACAGTAGACAAAGCTCATTTGAGCTGCGTCGTGATATAGCCCAATACAGAGGCGCCACACACCCACTATGCTTCACAGATGAAGTGATGGATCATCAAATCCCTGAGGGTTTCAAACCCGTAAACATTGAATCATACGATGGCACAACAGATCCTGCGGTCTGGATCGAGGACTATCTCCTTCACATCCACATGGCCCGCGGTGATAACCTACACGCCATCAAATACCTCCCACTCATGCTTAAAGGACCAGCTTGGCATTGGCTTAACAGCTTGCCAGCGGAGTCAATTGGTTGTTGGGAAGACCTGGAAGCCGCATTCCTCGACAATTTCCAGGGCACTTATGTGCGACCACCAGACGCCGATGACCTAAGCCACATAATTCAGCAGCCAGAGGAATCGGCCAAACAATTCTGGACATGGTTCCTAACCAAGAAAAATCAAATCGTCGATTGTTCGGATGCAGAGGCCCTTGCAGCCTTCAAACATAACATCTGAGATGAGTGGCTTGCCCGGCACCTAGGACAGGAAAAGCCGAAATCCATGGCAGCCCTCACAACACTCATGACCCGCTTTTGCGCGGGAGAGGACAGCTGGCTAGCTCGTAGTAACAACATGACCAAGAGCCCTGGTAATTAGGATACCAAGGACAGTAACGGCAGGTCACGTTGCAACAAGCACAAGCGCCGCATTAATGGCGATAATGCTGAGGATACGGCAGTCAATGCCGGATTCAGAGGCTCTAAACCCGGCCAGCGGAAAAAGCCATTCAAAAGAAATACTCCGGGCCCGTCCAATTTGTACCGAATACTCGATCGCTTGTGCCAGATACACGGCACCCCCGAAAAACCAGCCAACCACACCAACAGGGATTGTTGGGTGTTCAAGTAGGCAGGCAAGTTAAATGCCGAAAACAATGACAAGGGGCTGCATAGAAACGACAAGGAGGAGCCCCGGCCGCCGAACAATAGAGGACAGAAGGGCTTCCCCCTACAAGTGCGGACGGTGAACATGATATACGCAACCCACATACCCAAAAGGGAGCGGAAGCATGCACTAAGGGACGTATATGCGATGGAGCCAGTCGCCCCAAAGTTCAATCCGTGGTCCTCTTGCCCAATCACTTTTGATCGAAGGGACCACCCCACTAGCATCCGCCATGGAGGATTCGCCGCATTGGTTCTAGACCCAATCATTGACGGATTTCACCTCACTAGAGTCCTGATGGACGGCGACAGCAGCCTGAACCTGCTTTATCAGGATACAGTGCGCAAAATGGGCATAGACCCCTTAAGGATTAAACCCACAAAGACGACCTTTAAAGGCATCATACCAGGTGTAGAGGCCAACTGTACAGGCTCAGTTACACTTGAAGTGGTCTTCGGATCCCCGGATAACTTCCGAAGCGAGGAGTTAATCTTCGACATAGTCCCGTTCCGCAGCGGCTATCATGCACTGCTCGGACGAACCGCATTTGCAAAGTTCAATGCAGTGCCACACTACGCATACCTCAAGCTCAAGATGCCAGGCCCCCGAGGAGTTATTACGGTCAACGGAAACACCGAACGCTCTCTCCGAACGGAGGAGCATACGGCGGCCCTCGCGGCGGAAGTACAAAGCAGCCTCTCAAGGCAATTCTCGAGTACGGCTATTAAACGTCTAGACACCGTCAAGTGCGCCCGGAGTAACCTACAACAAGACCGCCTGGCACGTTCCGAGCACGCGTAGAAATGCGGCCGCAACCCCAGCCCTCGCGAAATTGCGAAACCAGTACTACGCGTACATAATTACGCTCTGGAAATACCATGGGCATAGGGGGAGGGGCGCGACCACGGCAGGCCCAGAATGCAGCTCAACTGCACCAGGGGCTGCATATTGTGTCATCCTTTTTTTTCTCCTTCTTTTCAGGACTCCGTTCTCAGAAGCCCTGTTTGGCAGTAGAATCGCCGAACACACAATGCAACAGCCAGGGAAGCGGAAAGCTACGTCAAGTGTCCAGGTGGTCTCTATAACGAGCAGTATACTTGTTTCACATATCATCCCGCAGCTCGCTCCTGGAGGGGGACATGTCAAATAGTCCCGTCCCTTGCTTATCGCACATTTGTATCATTCTGCTTTTACCGCAGCCTTTTTGAATAAACAATGCATAGCTTTTGCCTATTATTGCATTCCCCATTTTTATCTATATATGTTCACTTATGACATGTTGCACCCATACACTTTGGTACGACCAAATACACCAGGGGCTTAAGTTCCCCAAAATATGGTGTGATAAGTCCGAACAGTTTCACAAGTGCGGCACCCCAAACTTATAGCATTATATGCATCGGCTCCGAATCATGTAAAGGGTCAATAGTTGGGTTTGCCCAGCTCCCATGTTTTGGTACCTTACGTTCCGTTATATCGGCTAAGGTAGCGCTGGGAGAACCACTGCAATTGTGCCCCGGTTGAGCTGGGTTAAGCACCTCTGTGGAGAAAGCTAAAACTGTGCGTCATGATAGGGCGAGAGCCGGTCGCTGTTCGAGAGGTTTTCGAGTCCCTAAAGACTTATGCCGCTTAGAGCGAGGAGTCGGCTTTGTCCGGCCCAGGTGTGGATAGTGCCCCGAATTCGATCTTCCGAATACTAGGGGCTTCGCCGAAATTTAAAATTATAGAATTCTATGGCTAAGTGAGAGTGTTCAAGCGTTATAGTCCGTTGCCTTGTTCGTTGCATTGAGCGCCTCCCTCGAAGGACCCAAGAATGGGAAAAAGAGCACTCAAGTTTATCTCGAACACCCTAGCACTCGTGGCATGGGGGCAGAAGCCGACAACTCTCCATCTCTCAAATTTAATAAACGACCGCACATAAGGTAATATTTTAAATTCACAAGCATTGCTTAGCGCATATGAACAAGTTTTCAAGCGTACAGGATAACAAATGCGAGTTTACTCAAAAATTACATCTTTGGAGCATTCACCCGCTATAAGGCAGGACCCTTCAGGACGCCCTCATAATACATCTCGGGCTTGCGATACTGCCTGCCGGCAGTGGTCTGTCCGTCACAAGCTTCTCAGTGTCCATCTTGTCCCAGTGCACTTTAGCACGGGCAAGGGCCCTACGGGCACCTTCGATACATACGGAGCGCTTGACGACTTCAATCCATGGACATGCGTCCACCAGCCGCCTCACCAGCCCGAAGTAGCTCCCAGGCATGGCTTCCTTAGGCCATAGCCGAACTATGAGGCCCTTCATGGCCTGTTCGGCCACCTTATGGAGCTCGACCAGCTGCTTCAGCTGGTCGCTCAAGGGCACCGGGTGTCCGGCCTCAGCATACTGAGACCAGAACACCTTCTCCGTCGAGCTCCCCTCCTCGGCCCGGTAGAATGCGGCAGCGTCGGACACACCGCGGGGCAGATCTGCGAATGCTCCTGGAGAGCTCTGGATTCGGGTAAGTAACAAGTAATTCACTTTCACGTGCTTGCTTTGCATAAAGAATGCCTTACCCGCCGCTATCTTCTTCATTGCCTCAATTTCATGGAGGGCTTTTTGGGCTTGGGGAGGGCTTTTTGGGCTTGGGCCTTAGTGGCTTTGGCGCTCTCAAGGTCCAAGGCGAGCTCGGACTCTCGAGTCTTTGAGTCACGCTCCAAACTCTCGTGTTTTTCCACGAGAGCCTGGAGCTCTTGCCACACCTCCACCACCCATGCCTCCTGCTTCTCTCGCTCGGTGCGCTACGCGGCCGCATTGCTTTCGGCCTTGGACACCGCTTCCTTCAGGGTCGCCACCTTGTTCGTGGCCCCTGCAATACTCACGTTATTCCTATCATTTTTTGCAACCACATCTTTTATATACTTCCATAAGGTATTACTTACCTTCCTTGTCCTCGAGCTGCTTTTTGGCAAGGCCGAGCTCGTTCTCGGACCGCTCGAGGCTCTGCTTCAATGCATTGACCTCCGTAGTCAGTGCGGCAGAGGTCAGCAGCACAGCCTGCATTCCCATATTGACATATTTTTGTTAGACTCCTGCATACATTTTTTAGATCCTCAGTTCGGCTTTTCTTTCCGAACACCAAACTGAGCATCAGGGGCTACTGTCTATGCGGTAATATTTTTACATATCTTAAATACATACCTCAAAGCCTGTTAGAAGGCTGCCACAGGCTTTAGTCAGCCCGCTCTTGGCGGACTGAACTTTCTGGATCACCACACTCATAACAGTGCGGTGCTCCTCGTCGATGGAGGCGCCGTTAAGCGCCTCCAGCAAATTATCGGGTGCCTCTGGTTGGACGGAGGTCACCAGTGTCGCAGTCTCGCCCTTCTTATGAAGGAGCCGCCTGTCGGACTCCGGAACCACTGAAGGTTCCGGTGCGGAGTCCGGCCCTGGGCCAGACTTAGAGCCCTTTGGGGTTTTATCCCCCTTGCGCCTAGAGTCCGGGAGGTTGCCTTGCGGCGCCTCCTGGACTACCTCCTCCTGGCTAGGCCCCTTTCGGGACCCCACTCGGCATCATCCGCAGCGCGAGGAGAGGAGGCAGCTGGAAGTGAGGTGCTATTCATGTCCGACGAATCCAGGGAGCCGCTCGTTGAAGCGTCGAGCCCGTCCTTGGGCGGGCTGCAGGGTTATATTCGGCGTTAGGAAATTCTGTGCGACAAATGAAACGCCATGAGTTATTCTGGTATCCGGACACTTACGATTTCGCCAGGGGCTTAGCCCTCGGTGGCCACTCCTCTTCGCCGTCATCGGCGTTGGTAGAGTAGTCCGGAGGAAGGGTCCTTCCATTCTTGGACCCTTCGGCCTCCCTAGTTGGGGCGGCCTTCCTTTTCTTTTCTCCCCCCGCTGGGGGAGAGGCCTCTTTTTCCTCCTCCTCATCTTCGCGGGAGGAGTCCGCCTCAGAGTCATCGGATGATGAGTCTGACAACACCTGGCGCCGGGAACTCCTTCGAGTTCCCGTGGCCTTCTTCTTGGCCTTCTTCTCCGGCACCACGTGAGGTGCCGAAACCAGCAACCCCGTTAATCGAGCGTCCGCTGGGTCTTCTAGCAAGGGAGCCGGACAGTTAACCTGCCCGGATGTCTTTTGCCAGTCCTGTCAAAGGTAAGGGAGTTTAGATTCCGCATAGAGTCAAACTATGGAAACAAGAGTCCCGTAAAGAGTAAAATAGCTTACCTCGCTGGCTTGACACTGCGAGCTGAATCCGCAATCTTTGGTAGCGGATGCGGGAGCCTCAACGCCCTTGAACAACACCTTCCAGGCATCTTCGTACGTAGTGTCAAAGAGCCTGCTCAAGGTTTGGTGCTGTGCCGGATCAAACTCCCACAAGCTGAAGGCTCGTTGTTGGCACGGGAGGATCCGGCGGATGAGCATGACCTGGAGTACGTTGACAAGCTTGAGCTTCTTGTTCACCAGGTTTTGGACGCAGGTTTGGAGTCCGGTCAGCTCTTCCAAATTACCCCAAGTTAGGCCCGTCTCTTTCCAAGAGGTGAGTCGTGTAGGGAAGCCAGATCGGAATTCGGGGGCCGCTTCCGATTTAGGGTCACGCGGCTCGGTGATGTAGAACCACCCCGATTGCCACCCCTTTATGGTCTCCACAAAGGAGCCCTCGAGCCATAGGACGTTGGCCATCTTGCGCACCATGTCACCTCCGCACTCCGCTTGGCGGCCGCCCACTACCTTCGGCTTGACATTGAAGGTCTTCAGCCATAAGCCGAAGTGGGGCTGGATGCAGAGGAAGGCCTCGCACACGACGATGAATGCCGAGATGTTGAGGATGAAATTCGGGGCTAGATCGTGGAAATCCAGGCCGTAGTAAAACATGAGCCCCTGGACAAATGGGTGAAGTGGAAAACCTAGTCAACGGAGGAAGTGGGTGAGGAACACCACCCTCTCATGGGGCCTGGGGGTGGGGATGAGCTACCCCTTGTCGGGGAGCCGATGCGCGATGTCGTTAGACAAGTATCTGGCCTTCTGCGGCTTTTTGATGTGTCCCTCCGTGACGGAGGAGGCCATCCACTTGCCTCTCACTCTGAATATGGCTGGAGAAGGTTGAGGTGGGATGTGCGGACTTGGGCGCTGGAGCTCGAGTGCGCGGAAATGGATGAGCAAAGGAGGAAGAAGGCGTAGGTAAATAGGTGGATTCTTATCCCCTTATATGGACGGACGAAGCTATGCATCCCCACCAGCCTGGTAAGACTCGCTTATCTCCCAAGCGCCGTAATCAATGGTGCGGTTGGGTTACCCACGCCCGTATTGATGAGAATCCCGGAATAAGGGGACACGATCTCTACTTTGACAAGACGTGCCAAGGAAACCGCCTCACTAAACACGCTGAGGAGGGACAGTAAAAACGATTCGAATAAAGGCTTGGCCGTGGTGTGATGTCACGCCATGGAATACGTCAGAAGATTGAATTTGTGTAAATATTATTCTCTCTACGGTGGTATGTGGAACTTATTTTGCAGAGCCGGACACTATCCTTGTGTTCAAAATCTTCTATGAAGCCTTGCAATGCGGAAGATAATATGTGCGCCGGACTCATCGTCATTGAAGCCTGGTTCAGGGGCTACTGAGGGAGTCCTGGATTATGGGGTGTCCGGATAGCCGAACTATCACCTTTGGCCGGACTCCTGGACTATGAAGATACAAGATTGAAGACTTCGTCCCGTGTCCGGATGGGACTTTCCTTGGCGTGGAAGGCAAGCTTGGCGATACGGATATGTAGATCTCCTACCATTGTAACCGACTCTGTGTAACCCTAACCCTCTTTGGTGCCTATATAAACCGGAGGGTTTTAGTCCGTAGGACGAACAACAATCATACCATAGGCTAGCTTCTAGGGTTTAGCCTCTCTGATCTCGTGGTAGATATACTCTTGTACTACCCATATCATCAATATTAATCAAGCAGGAGTAGGGTTTTACCTCCATCGAGAGGTCCCGAACCTGGGTAAAAACATCATGTCCCTTGTCTCCTGTTACCATCTGCCTAGACGCACAGTTCGGGACCCCCTACCCGAGATCCACCGATTTTTACATCGACACCCACCTTACTGCAATCTGCTAGGCTTTCATTCAGGAGAGACTTTGTCATGTCATCAATGATGTGGTCAGGTAAATCGTTAGAGCTGTGCTGCTGAGGGTCATTCTTCTTGCCCGTATAGGTACACATCAGACCGGGGTGACGGCTCAACGGAATGATCCGCAGGCAAGCCAAACCCGGACTAAGTCGATACCATTTAGCCCATTCCCCAAAAGAGCCTTGACTTTAGCCATGGTGGGGGCGAGCATCTGGCGTTCGGCGGCTGTTATCTTATTAGGAAGTGGATGATTGGAGTCAAGACACAAAGCACGAAAGCCGGGTAGAGGGTTCTCATCAGCCGGAGAAGTGTCTTGGCAATAGAACCATGTCTAGTTCCAGTCTTTGGGGTGACTTGGTGGACTGGCATAAGGAAAAATGACGTCTCTCCGACATTGGATTGAGACCCCGCCAAGTACCAAGCTAGGTCCGTTGGCACATTCCTTCTGGCGGTTCAAGTAAAATAACTCTCTAAAGAGTAGTAAGCTGGGCTCTTCTCCAAGATACACCTCACTGAACACTTGAAAGTTGCAAATATTGGAAACGGAGTTGGGTCCGATGTCTTGAGGATGGAGGTCAAAAAAGTGCAGGATGTCTCTGAAGAACTTTGAGCCAGGTGGTGAAAACCCCCGGTTCATATGGTCAGTGAAGACGATGACCTCCCCCTCTTTGGGCTGAGGTTTTTCCTCTGTTGGGTCGGGAACACGATATGACATCACTTCCTTCTTTGGCAGATAGCTAGTCTTCACAAAGTCGTCAAGCGTACTATCTGTGATGATGGATTTGACCCAATTGCATGAACTGGGTTGTTTGGGCGACATTGTGAAGGAAGCCTAACAAAGAGCAAAATTTCCGGTTCAAATTTAAGCCGGAGAGAAAGCATTACATTGCATATTAAAGATGGCGGCTTATAAAGGTGCCTAATGGTATGTGGCTAATTATGTCAAACT
Organism: Triticum dicoccoides; assembly: GCF_002162155.2. Taxonomy (NCBI): domain Eukaryota; kingdom Viridiplantae; phylum Streptophyta; class Magnoliopsida; order Poales; family Poaceae; genus Triticum; species Triticum dicoccoides. Next base: position 158,856,773 of record NC_041391.1, read on the forward strand.
ATTTAAGCCGCCATGAGCGCCATGAGCAGTTAAGTTATCTAAACCGCCATGAGTGGTTAAAATCATCAATTGAGTATTCCAATTTTAAGCCGGTGATAAGAGTCGCCATGGCTAGGTGAATCCAACAAAACAGTTTTTGCCTAAGTGTTACACAAACAAGTTTCACTGGTTGCAGCTATTATTTCGGATCAACGGCTGTTCAGGAAAAGAAAATATTCTAGACCTAAAAAGCTAGTACAGATGAGTTCATGAGTCCTAATGAGGCCTCTTTACAGAAAAAAGGGATCCGCTAGTATAAAAAATGGACGCAAAACAACTACCGCATGAGTTCTATATTTCTTTTGGATCAAAAGAGGTTGCGGTGGAGGAACTACGAAGAAACCATGATGAACAACGAAGAACACAGAGGAACTCGCAAACCCTAATGCGGATCTGAGGTGAGGAAAAGCGAAGACTTACAGCTGCAGATCTACTGCGGAGGGTCGCCGCCGTTCTCTGGATCGACTTAGGTTGATGCAGCGGCTGAGGTCGAGGAAGACGAGGTGCTCTGCGGCGGCGGCGAAGCTCGAGCGGCAGTAGGGTTGCGAGAGGAAGAAGACGCGAGAAAGGGGAGAATGAGGAAAGACCTGGACGGGTCTATTTGTAAGGGAAGACTGATAAGTGGGCGCGAAAAACGAGGAGGCCGAAAATATGGTTATCCAACTACTAGGACGCCTCGATTCTCGGAATGGCCATTAAGATAAGGATCCGTTGATATGTTGGAAAAAGTGTGAATTAAAGACAGATGACGTCATGGTGGGTTACCACAAATCTAGAAGATGACATCATGGCGGGTTATAAAACTGCCGTACAAAGAAAGAGCAGATGATTTTTTTCTGGGTGTTGAAGATTGACATGAACCAGTTCCAATCAATCTCGGCCCTAATGTTGGGGATATAACTATTAGGTATGACCCGCCCAGGAGGGACCGGGTTATACCTATGGCGATTCAAGATATGAAGCCCAAGATGACACTTGAAGATGGCGGTTCAGCTAAGTGCCCAAAGCCCAAAGGCGACTCAAGGCCCGTAGAGATAAACTGCCATATGTATGTAACTTGTATTGTAAGGCAGGAATAGACAAAGACCGAGCCGGACACTGTCTATGAGCTGGCCGGGACTCTAAGAGCCACCGAGCGTCGACCTCTGTATATAAAGGGACGACCCGACGGCGGTTCAGGACAAGTAACATCAGATTGAGAACTAGGTCAAGCGGATTCGCTCCATGGTTAATCGAGACATAAGCAATCCCACTGAAAACTGGATCGTAGGCTTTTACCTTCATCGTAAGGGGTCAAACCAGTATAAACCCCGTGTCCTTTGTCCCGATTAACCCCTTTAAGCTTCCTAGTTGCGATGGCTCCGCGACTAAGTCCTTTCACAAGGACATCTGCCATGACAATTCCACGAAAAGCTCGTTCAGTAGCCTGACTTCACGGCTCATAGCTACCCCGTGGATGTTATCATGGAGGCTCAACAGTGCTAGCTTATGACGCAATGGCAGAACCTCAAAGTCAAGGCAGCTGTCGACTCTGTTGCACCTCCTGAACCCGATGCAACTTTTCACTGCCTTGCGATTCCACAAGGCTATGTTGTTGTGATGGTGGATGAAATAACGGAGGGATTTGAGGAGCTCCAGCTTGACCACCCTACAGGTGAAGGGGAGACTCAGCTGGGTCTTTCTCTGAAGACTCCATGTCTATACTCAGCTAGGTCTTGCTCTGAAGACTCCATGTCTATGGTGGAAGGAGCACATCAAGCTTCTGAACTTGACGCCTCCGCCTCCTCCTCCTCCTCCGGTGAGTCAGGGCACTCTGCCTCCTCCTCTTCTTCTGGCGAGTGATCAGGGCACTCCGCTCCTTCTCCGGCGCGTGAGGGCGGCACTCCGCCTCCTTCTCTGCCTACTCTGGCGCGTCCGAGCAGCCCGCCTCCTCCTCTGCCTCGTCGGCAATGACGAAACACAGACGCCGCGGCTCCGGCTGCTCCGGCACATCGGACCACTCCGCCTCCTTCTACTACCCGTCAGCAGCAACGGAAGAGAGACGCCATCGCTCCGGTGTCTAGTAGTATAGCCAGAGGCGGGAGGCAATACAGATTCGGTCCATCTCTCAAGCCTATAGATAAGTTACCATACAAGATGACCATGGAGGAAAATGCGGAGATCGTTGAAGCCCAAGTGAAGGACTTCTTTGAAACGCGAAGAGCTATGAAACATCCACCTCCGGAGGAGAAGATAGATCCGCTAAAAGCGAAGTGCAATATCAATGCCCTGAAGCGACCACCACTGCCTTCGCTGGATAACAACCATCGCCGCTGTCTTAAAAAGAGATTGCAAGAAGCGCACCGGTCGGGAAGTACTTCAAGTGACAAAAGGTTAAAAGAACGAAGATGTGGGAAAAATTCCCCAGCTCAGAGAACAGGAGAACCAATCGTGCCCCCGCTCAAGGTGTCTAGAGATATCATCGCAAATCAGCCGCTGATGCTGCCTGGTACCAATCCTAGTGATTACATGCCCAACAATGTACATTTTGATACAATGGAGGTGGACGAATTCAAATACTAGTACGGGAAGCCTCTTTTCAAAGATGGAACTCTTGCTCTAACAATGATGATGCGAAGATTCCATGAATCGTACATGAAAACCTGCAGCGAGTCTGGGAAGGATGCTCTGTCGATGAGAATTAAAGAGGACCACGACTTCATTGGCCAAGAACTGTTAAATGTTGATTTTGACAAGTTTTTCCAGTTCTACAATCAAAAGGCCCTCGACAAATCACTTGTGGTTTGCTACAGTCTGTAAGTACTACTTTCGGTAGTTAAGTCTCTCTATATATAGAGCTCTTTCATTGCATGTATATATAATTATCCTCACTATATTATGCAGATTGAAGATCATCGAATGCAGAAAATCACAAATCTATGACATTGGGTTCATTAACCCAAATGTCATACATGAATGGACGGTTCAAAAGAATGTCACAGAAACCGAGGACAACTTGCTACAATCGTTTCTCAAAAATCAAAGCAAAGATAAAATACTCTTTCCTTACAACTTCAAGTGAGTGTTACTGTCTTGTGCATATTCGGTTTCCCTTATTACTCGAGGTTATAGTCATGTAACTGATGAGTTGTGCATGTGTTCGCAGCTTCCACTTTATTCTCCTAGTGATTAAGCTTGAGCAGGGAGAAGTAAGCGTCTTAGACTCGAGACAAAAAGATCCCGAGGACTATGCGTACATGACTTGAATGCTGCAAAAGTAAGTTCAATCGATCATTATCGCACCATATCGGCAACTTTGTTCATTTCCTGATATCAGGTAATTATTTTCTTTGTTTGGCAGGGTTTGGAAAGAGTTCACCGCAATTTCTCCGGGACTGCCGACCGAGCTGACATTTAAACACCCGAAAGTAAGTACTACTACCTAGTTCCGCGCATCTCCCATTGATTCTAGCTAGTTTCATCAATACCATTTAGCATGCGTGCTTATCAGTTTGATTGACCTCTATTTCTCATAAAGTGCTTGTGGCAGGAAGGCGGGTATGATTTCTGTGGATACTACGTTTGCGAGTTCATCTACAACGAGACGGCCAAGAATAAGCGGGGCTACATTGAAAAACAGTATGTACTGCGTAAGCAAAAATATTCACAATTGTATTTTATTACCATCATTTGTGTTGAGTTTCATTCATACACATGTATTGACCCTCTTCTTCGATTTAGATCTGGCAGATGCGGGATGAGCTCCTACCACATGATCGCATAAAATCAATTCAAGAGGAATTGGTGGGATTCTTTCTTGACCACGTCATCAATAAGGCCAGAGAATACCATGTGGAACTTGACTTCAGATATTAGGGATTGTAATAGATCTTATATTGTATATATGTAGCTAGTAGCATAGGATAGATGTACGAAAACCTGTTGTTCGGCCAATCTCTCAGAGAAGGAGAGGCTGATCACTTCTCTGTGTATATGTTCATGACGACCTTCTGTACTTAATGGTTTCCTTCATTTTCTTACTAGCTAGCGTGTCGAGTCCTCTCTATACGTATAGTATGTAGCGTCGACCAAGCACGGAGATAAGAGAGGTCAATTCTCTCTATTAGCTAGCTAACACAATATATGAAACCCCTAATTAAATTAACCCTCCAAAACCCTGAGCCGCTCACGCCTAGATGCCTTTTGGTCTCGGTTGGTGTTACCAACCAGGACCAAAGGCCCTCCCGCCGGGGCTCGCCGCAGTGGCCACGTGGAGCCCCACCTGTCTCGGTTCGTGAGCGAACCGGGCCTAAAGGTCATGGGCTTTAGTCCCGACCCTTTAGTCTCGGTTCCAGAACCGGGACAAATGGGCCTATGGAACAGGGATAAATGGGCCTTTTCCACTAGTGATCAAAGAAATATTGCATTATGAGTAAGCAACTAGAAAGTACTCCCTCCATAAAAAATATAAGAGCGTTTAGTTCACTACCGTGGTGATCTAAACGCTCTTATATTGTTTAGTTCACTATTGTGGTGATCTAAACGCTCTTATATTTCTTTACGGAGGGAGTAATAGATACTGCATGAGTACCACGGTCTGCAAGTTGCCTTCGCCTTATGTACTTCAATTTTCTACTTTCCAGCAGCCAACAAGGACAGGAAAAGTGTTCAACAAACATGACAAACAAAGCTCGCAAATACTAATAAGAAGTACAAACCAGTTGCTAGTTAGTTGGTTCTAGTACAGACTAATTGACTTGAAAATAAATACTTATACATGAGATGATGAGAAAAATCATATGAGGATCAAAACTTTCGGAGGTCCTAACCTCCAGTCGTCAGCTACAAGGACCGGCCAAATTCACTATTTTGACCCTTTTGCCCATGTTTAGTTGCATCTGACCCCTCTTTGGAGAAAAATTCAGATTTGACCCTTTTCCTACCGCTACCCGAGATGGCGGTAGGCTGAAACATCCTACCACCACAGGTGTTGGCGGTAGGGACCGGGTCAACGTCGATGGTGCCGTCTGCCGCGCTGACATGGATAAGTGGCTACCACCACAGACCGTGGCAGTAGGACGTCGCTCCCTACCACCAGAGCGGGTGGCGGTAGGTGCTGAACAGGCAATTATGTGCTTGGTAGCTACGGGCAGGCCCTACCCCACCCACCAGCCCGTTCTTCATCCTCCCCTCGATTCAAACAAAGGCGAGCGCCGCCTCTCTCCTCCTCCCGATCCCCTCCCTCGATCTCCCTCTTTCCTCCACCATTTTCGCGGACCTTTGGGGAAAATCGAAGAGGCCGGTAAGCTCCTCCATTCCCTTCAATCGGTTTTCGCAATGCTTTTTTGTTTTTGAAGCTATTTTTGGCAATAGGTGCAACCTAGGTTTTGATGTTGATTTTTTAATGATGTTTTAGTTGTTTAGTAGTATATGATTTAGTAGTAGACTTATCTAAGGATGTGTGAGTGAAACCATTGCAAGATATGTGAGGATATGTTGGTGAATGCATATATGTTGGTCCATTTTTTTGTTATGTATATATGAATTGTATAAGAAATTTTTCTATATGGTGAATGCAAGATTGTGAGGATGAAGGCATTGCAAAATTCATAGATGGTTAATGTATTGCAGAATTGTGAGGATGAATGTTTTGCAAAATTGGTAGGTGGTTAATGCATAGTGTGAAAATGTGTGTATTTCATATAGATTCTTTGTGTTCTGATGGAGAATGCATATTAATTGTATGGTATTTTCATATTTTTAAGTTTATAACTGAAGATGTATGGTTTTTGTTTTTTTAATTCATATGTATAGACGATGTTGTCTAATAAGTGAAAAAAATTATATATATGTTAGGATGGCTGAGGATGAGGACAATGGGCGTTTCTATACGGGGCTTGACCTTGCTTTTGACAAGGATCATCGTGCCTGTGCTATCGAGCATGGAGAGGTAACAATTTTTAAGAAAAATTATTTTTGTCATTTCAATTCTATTTTTTGAATGAATGACGCTTCTGACATATTTTCTCAATTGTTACAGAAACTTGTTGTCGTGCGCTTTAGGAGCCACCACACGACGGAAAACCAGATGCAATATGACGTGCGCTACGAGCCATACTTTGAGTGTGTCGGGCTGCTACCATTTGTTCTTCAGTTCAAGCGCGTGTCGCCGTTGATGTGCCATTCAGGTCTCACCGCCCTCATCGATCGTTGGCAGCCGGAGATACACAACTTCCATCTCCCTTGTGGCGAGCTAACGGTGACGTTGGAGGACTTTGCCATGATCATCGAGCTTCACATTGACGGCAAGGCTCTCACCGGACGAGTGGATAGAAAGAACTGGCGTGCTAGGGTTACCACTCTCATCGGTGACTGCTCGGCCTCTCTTAGTGCCTAGGGAAGGACTAACAATAGGACAAACAGCGTCCCATTCCCTTGGCTCCAACATCATAGGTCGGGGTGCCCTGCCGAAGCCAATGAGGAGATCGTGGATCAGTATGCTCGAGCGTACGTGTGGCACCTCCTACCACAGGTGGTCTTTGGAGACTGCTCTGGAGACATTGCTCCTTGGATGTTTCTTGACTTCTTGGCCGACTGGGACGAGAAGTACAACTGGGGGTCTGCTGGGCTCGCCTACTTATACCGTCAGGTAACTAGTTATGCAAATATCCATTAAGCATGGTAGTATGTTCATGAATTCCTATAAAGAGCACTCCTCCAACTCTTATGTTAGTACATTTAACCAGTTTGATTTTTGGGTGCAGCTCGATGTCACATGTAGGAAAACCACCTCGAAGCCATGCATGGGTGGATGTATTTGGGGCCTCTTGGTCTGGATGTGGGAGCGTTTGCCGGTTGGGCATCCTGAAAAGCGTCCTTCACCGCATGTGTGGGTAGGCCTTAATGAAGAAGATGATGTTTTTCAACTCCCCACCGTGGCATTCTCTTGGGACCGGGTTAGAATTTTTGGAAGCGAGAACAAGTCCTTGTACAAGAATTTCATCAACGAGATGGACAGCCTCACATATCGTCAAGTATACCTATTCAATGTTTTCTCTAAGCTTCCATCAAATGCATTGGTCGAACTAATAGCTCTTTGACAGGTTAACTAGAGGCCTTACGAGGCAAATAGGGGTTTCACATTGAACCAGATGTGCACTAGGGACTCCCATCTTTGGCAGATCAGGTGCCCTCTCATATGCATTTATGCTATCGAGTGGCATCTACCACATTGAGTGTCCATGCTATTTGGTATGAGGCAACACACCCCACCGGAGCTAGCAAGCACAGGTGGACTTGAGCTTCACAAGTGAGTTACCTAACCGAGGCTATGTTAACCACCAATACAATGTTTCAAATTGTTTCTTATGCTTTGTTGTTGTCATTCTTTTGAGTCAGAACTGAAAGAATAACCAGAATGTGCTTGAGTGGGGACAACACCATGCTAGGTATGTCGAGATGTGGGAGCAGAGGCTCGGTTCTAGAGAGATGGATATGACTTTGGCGGACATGAGGAATTACAAAGAAACTCATCTAAAGTGGTATGACAATGGGAGGCAATTTCGGGTGCATTTGAGGCCAAGGTGGACCGACGCAGATCTCGCAGATCATGATGCAAACAATGAATCAGACGATGAGTATGACGGCATAGTGAGAAGTACACAAGGTTCTCACGGAGAGTATGTGCCCTTGACTAATAGAGTGGTAAGTCTTGTGAACCTATTTGGAGAGAGGATTCATATTATCTTGATTGTGCAAACTTTTGAGCTTACATTGAATTTTCAGGCTTTTGAGATCAATAGAAGTATCATCGAAGGCTCGAACGCACTAACCCATAACCCCGGGACTCCGGAGTTGGATGCTACCTTGAGGGAAACGGTGAAAGTAAGCACTCAAGGTCCTTACTTTGTTGCATTAAAAATGTTTTACTTCACAAGTCCTTACTCTGTTGCATTAAAAATCCTTATCTCTTTGTTGTTGTTATTGCTGTAGCATTTCATGAAACGTCGCCGGAAGCCGGTCACCATTCTTGGATGCGCAAGCCTGGGTGACATAGATGTGCATGCTCCGAGAACATCAGTGGTGTAGGCTAGTGGAGCCTCCGCTTCTTCTAGCCACGCCGGTGCTAATACTAGCCACGCCCGTGCTTCTTCTAGCCACACTGGTGGTGGCAGCGACTCCGATGAATCTGAGGAGGAAGAGGAGGTGGACTTACAGGATGACGAAGCCCAAGAAGAGATGAACATGTCACAAATGATGGATGCACCATGATACGTCTCCAACGTATCTACTTTTCCAAACACTTTTGCCCTTGTTTTGGACTCTAACTTGCATGATTTGAGTGAAACTAACCCGGACTGACGTTGTTTTCAGCAGAACTGCCATGATGTTGTTTTATGTGTAGAAAAGAAAAGTTCTCGGAATGTCCTAAAAATCCACGAAAGCACTTTTTGGAAAATATAAAAAATATTGGCGAAAGAATCAAGACCAGGGGGCCCACACCCTATCCATGAGACAGGGGGCGCGCCCCCTCCCCCTGGGCGCGCCCCCTATCTCGTGGGCCCCCTGGACCTCCACCGACCTCAACTCCAACTCCATATATTCACGTTCAGGGAGAAAAAAACCGGAGAGAAACTTTCATCACGTTTTACGACACGGAGTCGCCACCAAGCCCTAATCTCTCTCGGGAGGGCTGATCTAGAGTCCGTTCAGGGCTCCGGAGAGGGGGATTCGTCGCTGTCGTCATCATCAACCATCCTCCATCACCGATTTCATGATGCTCACCATCGTGCGTGAATAATTCCATCGTAGGCTTGCTGGATGGTGGTGGGTTGGATGAGATTTACCATGTAATCAAGTTAGTTTTGTTAGGGTTTGATCCCTAGTATCCACTATGTTCTGAGATTGATGTTGCTATGACTTTGCTATGCTTAATGCTTGTCACTAGGGCCCGAGTGCCATGATTCCAGATCTGAACCTATTATGTTTTCATGAATATATGTGTGTTCTTGATCCTATCTTGCAAGTCTGTAGTCACCTATTATGTGTTATGATCCGACGACCCCGAAGTGACAATAATCGGGATACTTCTCGGTGATGACCGTAGTTTGAGGAGTTCATGTATTCACTATGTGCTAATGCTTTGTTCCGGTTCTCTATTAAAAGGAGGCCTTAATATCCCTTAGTTTCCGCTAGGACCCCGTTGCCACGGGAGGGTAGGATAAAAGATGTCATGCAAGTTCTTTTCCAGAAGCATGTATGACTATTTACGGAATACATGCCTACATTACATTGATGAATTGGAGCTAGTTCTATGTCACCCTATGTTATAACTATTACATGAGGAATCACATCCGGCATAATTATCCATCACTGATCCATTGCCTACGAGCTTTTCACATATTGTTCTTCGCTTATTTACTTTTCCGTTTCTACTGTTACAACTACTACAAAAACCCAAATCTATTATCTTTACTTTTGCCACCGTTACCTTTATTATCATACTACTTTGCTACTAAATACTTTGCTGCAGATACTAAGTTATCCAGTTGTGGTTGAATCGACAACTCAACTGCTAATACTCAAGAATATTCTTTGGCTCCCCTTGTGTCGAATCAATAAATTTGGGTTGAATACTTTACCCTCGAAAGCTGTTGCAATCCCCTACACTTGTGGGTTATCAAGACTAATTTTTGGCGCCGTTGCTGGGGAGCATAGCTCTATTCTCTGAGTCACTTGGGATTTATATCTGTTGATCACTATGAAGAACTTGAAAGACGACAGAACCAAGATTTTGCCCTCAACTACGAGGGGAGGTAAGGAACTACCATCTAGCTCTACACTAGATTCTCCTTCCGTTATTAGTAAGCTTGCGACACCTAAACCTGCTATGAATTCTAATATGCCGCATGTTATTGATGATGCCACTTCTGCTATGCATGATGAAACTACTTCTGTGCGTGATACTACTTTGCCATTAGATGAATTTCTTGATGAACAACTTGCTAGAGTTAGGGGGAATGAAATTATTGAAGATGCTATTATTGATGATAGTGATGATGATAATTCTCCCAATGATTATGAATTTCCTGTTGTTCCTAAGGGTTATGTTATGAATGAAGAAGCTGCTAGAGCTATCTTTGCTTGCAATGATATATATGATCTTAAGAAATTATTAGCTAAATGGAAGCAGCAGTGTCTTAATGCTAGAATGAAACCTGACCCTGCTTTTGCTACTTCACCTATCTGTGTTGCTGATAAGGGTTATGAATTCTCTGTTGATCCTGAGATTATTACTTTAGTTGAATCTGATCCTTTTTATGGCCTTGAATCTGAAACTGTTTTGGCACATCTTACCAAGTTGGATGATATAGCTACCCTGTTTACTCATGATGATAGATCTCGCTATTTTTATATCCTTAAGATATTTCCGTTCTCGTTAAAGGGTGATGCTAAGACTTGGTATAATTCTCTTGCTCATGGTTGTGTGCGTAGTCCCCAGGATATGATTTATTACTTCTCTGCTAAATATTTCCCTGCTCATAAGAAACAAGCTGCCTTGCGGGAAATATATAATTTTGTGCAAATCAAAGAAGAGAGTCTCCCACAAGCTTGGGGGAGGCTTCTCCGGTTACTTAATGCTTTGCCTGATCATCCTCTCAAGAAAAATGAAATACTTGATATCTTTTATAATGGACTAACCGATGCTTCCAAGGACTACTTGGATAGTTGTGCTGGTTGTGTTTTCAGGGAAAGAACAGTCAACGAAGCTGAATTACTATTGAATAATATGTTGACTAACACTACAAAAAAAAAGACACATCCGTGACATTTTGGGCCGAACGAAATTTTTTCTGTCATACATATGACACTTCTATGACGATAATTGTGACAAAACCCGGTATCATCATAGATGTGGTGGGCTCCTACTTCTATGACAAAAAATCATGACAGAAAATGGGCTTTTCGTCCTGGGCGGGCCGGAGACGCAGCTGCATGACATTCTTTGGGCCGTCCATGACGGAAAAAACCGTGGTAGAAGCGAGGGGAAGGAAAATTTCAGGGAGTTGCCGGTTACAGTGGGAGGTCGGGGGCCGAGCGATGCGCGTTTCTCTCGTACACGTACGCGCGTGTGTGCGAGGTGTTGGCTCTAACTGAACCCGAGCGAGGCGTTGGGCTCTAACTGAACCCGAGCGATTGCACTGAAGGCTACACGTTACTGAACCCGAGCGATCGATCGATGGTTGTTAACTAAACCCGATCGAGCGATGCTGGAGGGGTGGATGAACAGGACCCCGTGGTGTGGAGGGCTGGATGAACAGGAGACGGTGGAGGGGTGCCCGTGGAGGGGTGGATGAACAGGACCCTGTGGTGTGGAGGGCTGGATGAACAGTAGACGGTGGAGGGGTGCCCGTGGAGGGGTGGTTGAATAGTAGCCGGTGGAGTAGCGCATGGTGGAGGCTGGATGAACAGGAGCCCGTGGAGGTTGGAGGAGGTCGACGGAAGCCCGTGGAGGCTGGAGGAGGTCGACGGTGGAGATGAACAGTATCCCATGGAGTCCCGTTTTGCGGTATGCCACACCCCTCCCGATGAACAGGACCCCCGTTTCGACCGTAGCGCTCCAACACA
>NC_041391.1:158868632-158905242 GCF_002162155.2 Triticum dicoccoides
CAGTACGGCACACCCCTCCCGATCAACAGGACCCCCGTTTCGACCGTAGGAGGTCCGTTTCCTCCGTTTTGCAGTACGCCACACCCCTCCCGATCAACAGGACCCCCGTTTCGATCGTAGGAGGTCCATTTCCTCTGTTTTGCGGTATGCCACACCCCTCCCGATCAACAGGATCCCGTTCCGAATGTAGGAGGTCCGTTTCCTCCGTTGTGCGGTACGCCAGGCCTCGTTTCCATCGCCTATTCCGTCCAAGCCTTCCGATGAACAGGACCACGCATTCCATTCTGACCCAGCCGGTTGGCTCCCACACGTTCCGTTGCCTCCCAATGAACATGACACATTCCATTGCCTCCCCATGAACACGACGCATTCCGTTGCCTCCCCATGAACACGAGACGACGCTGTTTCTCCGTTCCGACCCAGCGATGTACACGAGCCCTGGCCGTACGTATGCGCGAGTAGGCGTTCGAGACCCCGCCCGTATGTACGTACGTGGCCGTATTTTCTTTCTTGCACCCTGGCCGCTGTACGTACGTGTACATGCTACGTGCGCGCGTCTACTACGACACGTACGCGCCTCTACTACGACACGTGCGCGCCTCTACATCGACCAGTATATATGTACGTACACGTTCGCGACCAGAATGACAATGCTACATACGCTTCGACCAGGTGGGTCCTGACTGTCAGGCACTTCCTTGCCTGCGAAGATGTAGCTGGTGGGTCCCAGCAGTCAGGGGGGCGAATCATTTTTTTTTTGCCCGGACACACTTTCTCGCGTGCAAAGATGTAGCTGGTGGGTTCCAGCAGTCAGGGGGGCGAATCGTTTTTTTGCCCGGACGCACTGCCTGGCGTGCGAAGGTGTAGCTGGTGGGTCCCAGCAGTCAGGGGGCGAATCATTTTTTTTGCCTGGACGCACTTCCTTGCGTGCGAAGAAGTAGCTGGTGGGTCCTAGCAGTCAGGGGGAAACATTTTTTTCGCGAAATACGGTGGCCCGTCCGATGGGTCCCCGCTGTCAGGTGGAGGAATAATTATTTTCCGCCTAATAAGGAGGAACTTCCTTGCTGCGGCCGTGGACCCAGCTATCAGCCTCTCCACGTACAGTCCACGTCCGATGGAAGTCATTCCTTGACCACGTTGACCACGCTGCGCCGAGAGCACCAGGGCGGTGGATGACGGCGAGGCCTAGGAAGGGGACGACATGGATTCGGGGAAGATGCGGCAATGGAAGCCCACGCGGAGAGGAGTATGAGGGTTCACTTGTTCGGCTGCGGTGTGAGGCTGCCGTCGCCGTAGGGCCTCGCCAGCGGTGGGAATAGTAGGGGGAGGTGAGGCTTCCGCGGTAGCACATCCGTCCACGGGAGGCAGGAGCATGCGGCACGACCGGCGCTGCTTTGGGCGGCTGGAGCAAGAAGACGAGAGGTTGAAGAAGCACTACGGCCGTTGGATGGACATCGTACGGTCACTGGAGCTAGAATCATTTATATTGACTAAGTTGACAAAGCCCTCCGTCCCCGTCAACTTAGTAGGCCCACAAGTCAACCTCCCACCAAGGTGGATCCCAGCTAGCAGGGGGGTATTCATTTTTTTGTGCGTAATAAGGAGGCACTTCCGGTGGGTCCGAGCTGACAGCAGGGGGAACGTTTTTTCCGCGAAATACGGTGGCCCGTCGGGTGGGTCCCAGCTGTCAGGGGCAAATGTTTTTTCGCAAAATACTGGTGGCCCATCCGGTGGGTCCCTGCTGTCAGGTGGAGGAATAATTATTTTCCGCGTAATAAGGAGGCACTTCCTTGCGGCTGCCATGGTCCCAGCTATCAGCCTCTCCATGTACAGTATTCTTGTCACATCCCTAGTCCTGGTATGTAGTAGGCTAGCCCTTCATGTGTGCATCATGTTTAACTTCCAAATGAACTTGAAATGGGGGATGTTCAAACCCTAGCATAAAAAGGAATTCACTAGGTTCACCTAAAATATTCTCAGTAAGTCCAAATGGCTTTCAAAAATGTTCATCATTTCTGGTTAATACTGTAAACAGTAACCACAGGTGTTGCACATTTTTCCATGACATATTTGGTCACTGAATTAAATCATATAGTATTTGCAATTGGGAATTTAAATGCTATATATTATTTAATGTGCTCAATTAATTCTGAAATTAAGTGTGGGCTGTTAGGAATAATCCCAACAGAGCCCACAATTATTTGCAGGATTTTCGGAAACGTTTTAGTATTTTTAGAAAAGCCCTAAATTTTACAGAAAATAGAAAACATTAAATAAAAGAGAGAGAGAGAGAGAGAGGACTAACCTGGTCTTACCTCACGTGTCCTGCTCCTGTAGCAGAGGCCCAGCCCACCTGGCTCGGTGCCAGTCATCCCTAACCTCTGCCAGCAGGCAGAGGTGGGACAGCGCACGCGCGCGCGAGGCGCCACGCCTCCTCCCTGCTCACCTGCCTCACCAAGGCGCCTCAAAGCCCCTCCTCGGCGCCGCTCTGGACCCTCCTGGACCCCCTCTGCTTCTCCCTCGCTCTCTAGATCTCTCTTCCCCTTGCTCCTCTGCTTTCTTCCCCGAGCGGAGCTCGCCGTCGTTGCTCGTCACCACCATGGCCACAGCTACCCCCACGCCTCTCCGACGAGTCCAAAAGCTCCACGCCGTAGCCCTCGTCCTCCCTGCCAAGCCGTGCGTCTCCGGAGGCCCTGTGGAGCCTCCATCGCCATCGTCTTCAACCTCCAGCACCGGAGATCGCCGTCGCCGTTCTGCCCGCGTTGGACCTTCCCCGAGCTCGATGACGCCTCCTCCGGATCCTCTGTGAGCACCACCGTCGTTTCCCCCTCTTCGTTTCATCGTTCGCACGCCGTAGCTAAGTTAGCCGCCGAGGCCGAGACCTCACCGCCGCCGGCCATGTCGCCGTCGTCGCTCTAACCACCACAGCTCCCGCCCGCTTATACCACCGAGCTCATAAGCCTCCCAGAAGGCCAATACCGCCGCCCGAAGCTCCTGTCGTGCACCGCAGCACCCCGCGCGCACCTAGCCGTGCTCCGGCCGCCGCCCCGAGCTCGTTTCCGGCAAGCTCAGGCCACCCTAGCCTCCCCCCTTTGCTCCAACAGATGCGCGCAAACACCAGCTCGCTGTAGGGCCAAACCGCGTCGCAAACAGCCGCCTGTAGCGCGAGCCCGAGCAACTTCGGCGAGCCTCTGCCGCGAGATATGGTCGTCGCCGGCCAAAGTCCAGCGATGATGACGTGGCTCCATCATTAGCGCTAATCACCGCATCACTAAACCACCCTGAGACACTAATAGTGGGCCCCTGCGCCCATTTAGGTTAGCCTAATTCTCTGTTTAGATTAGTGCTAAGCATGTGGCCCCACGTGTCACCTTGACTTTGACTTAGTCAACGTTGACTGGGCCCACCTATCGGCGACCTAACTAGCCCTGGGTCACTAACCAGTGGACCCCACTGGCCAGGTTTGACCTGGACCGTGCCTGTTGACCGCTGATGTCACAGTGACGTAGTGCTGACGCAATTAATCATTTTCTGGAATAAAAATAATCCAGGAAATTCCAGAAAATAGCTTAAACTTCCAAAATTCATAGAAATTCAACCGTAGCTCCAAATCAAATAATTTATATATGAAATATGATCAAAAAATCCAATCTATCCATCTGTATCATTTTCATGCATGTTAGAACAACTTATGACTACTGTTTAGGACAATTCAATTAAATGGCATTTAAATAACCACATGTGGAGTTTGAATTTGAATCTTGGATTCAAACCAACTTCATTTAATCTGGTTTTAGTCGCATTAGCACAAACCACAGCATATTGCCATCTCACATTTATGCATCATATTGTTGCATTGCATTGATTGTGTTTCTTCTTTGTTTGTCGGTGCTTGTCCCCTCTCAGTAGACGTGTACCGACGATGTGATCGATGACACCGATGAAGAACTATACTATCTTCAGAAGTGCCAGGCAAGCAAAACCCCCTTGTTCATTCCGATACAATCCCACTCTCTCGCTCCTGCTCTCTTTTACTGCATTAGGACAACAACAACATATTTGTTACTTGCTGCGGTAGCTGAACCCCTTATCCTCTGCATGACCTGTCATTGCCACATTAAATAGATGAAACCCACTAGCATGAGTAGGAGTTGTTTGAGCCCTGATGTGCCTACTCATTCATGCTTGTTTGTCATGCCTGCTATTGCTTAGAGTTGTGTCAGGTCTGATTCATCAAGGATGAATCGGAGGTGTGTGAACATGTCCTACTGTTGAGAGCTAAGTGTGTGAACACGATTTGGTAAAGGTAGCGGTGAGAGGCCATGTAGGAGTACATGGTGGGTTGTCTCATTGCAGACGTCCTCAGGAACTGATTTCTGTGTTTGTGATCCATGAACAGTTACTACCACACATTGGGCTCCGGGCGCTCCAAGCTCTCTCGACTTATTAATCAACTCGATCTCTGTGCAGGAGTTGCAACTAGTTTCTGGTGTTTGTAGGTAGTGTTAGTAGTCTACCAAGTGGCACCCGGTACAGGTGGGCTTGGGATAGACTAGGCACAGTGGCACGGTGTACCAAGTGGCACCCGGATGGTGGGCTTGGGAACCCTGCTCACATCGTTCGGGGCCGTGAGCGACACCCCGGCGGGATCTCCTTGCGGATGGAACCCGAATAGGCGATAAACCTGGACGAGAGACTTTTGTGGTTAGTCAGGTCGTGGCCGACACCCTCGCTGGGCTTCCGCTTGAAGGCTGCCGAGTACATGTCGTGTAAACGGCGGTAAGTGGTGAGAGCGTGTGTGAAGAAGTACACCCCTGCAGGGTTAACATTATCTATTCAAATAGCCGTGTCCGCGGTAAAGGACTTCTGGGTTGCCTGTAAAGTTCATAGACAAGTGAAAGTGGATACTCTAAAATACGCAAGATAAGCATGAGTGCTATGGATGGCGTTCTCGTAGGGAGACGGGAGCGGATTCATAGTGGTATATTGATATGGTGAATATGTGGACTCGTGTGCGCCATCTCAAAAGAGTTACTTGCAGTCGTAGTTTAGGATAGCCACCGAGTCAAAGCTGGCTTGCTGCAGTTAAACCCCACCACCCCCTTTGTTGATAATGATGCATATGTAGATAGCTCTGATGTAAGTCTTGCTGGGTACATTTGTACTCACGTTTGCCTATTTTATGTTTTTGCAGAGAGACTTTAGTCTTGATAGTAGTTCTGCGTGGACTTCGACGTTTAGCTTGTTACCTCAGCTACGATCTTGTGCCCTCGGCAGGATCTGATAGACAGTCAGGCTTCTCAGCCTTTTTCTTTTGTAGATGTCTGTACTCAGACGTGTTAAGCTTCCGCTTGTGCTTGACTTGTTTGCTCTGAATGTTGGGTCATGAGACCCATGATTGTAATATCTCGCTCCTCGGAGCCTATTGAATAAAATACTTTGAGTCATAGAGTTATGTTGTGATGCCATGTTGTATTTGCACATATTGAGCATATTGTGTGTATGTTATTGAAATGCTTGGTATGTGTGGGATCTGACTATCTAGTTGTTTATCCTTAGTAGCCTCTCTTACCGGGAAATGTCTCCTAGTGTTTCCACTGAGCCATGGTAGCTTGTTACTGCTCCGGAACACTTAGGCTGGCCGGCATGTGTCCTTCTTCGTTCCTGTGTCTGTC
Source organism: Triticum dicoccoides (assembly GCF_002162155.2). Classification (NCBI taxonomy): domain Eukaryota; kingdom Viridiplantae; phylum Streptophyta; class Magnoliopsida; order Poales; family Poaceae; genus Triticum; species Triticum dicoccoides. Next base: position 158,874,308 of record NC_041391.1, read on the forward strand.
CCCTCGGGGAAATGTCACGCGATGAATTCCGGAGTCCTGTTAGCCCGCTACAGCCTGGTTCACCGGAGTCCTGCTAGCCTAGTGCTACAGCCTGGATTCGCTCGCTGATGACCAACACGTTCATTGTTGGGTCATGTATGCCTGTCCCTGTAAGTTAGTGGCACTTTGGGTTCACGACTAGCCATGTCAGCCCGGGTTCTTTGTCATATGGATGCTAGCGGCACTATTATATACGTGAGCCAAAATGCGCAAACAATCCCGGGCCAGGTAAGGTGGCACCCGTGGGAATACCGTGCGTGAGGCCGCAAAGTGATATGATGTGTTACATGCTAGATCGGTGTGACTTAGGATCAGGGTCCTGATAGCTTTGGTATCAGAGCTTGACTGCCTGTAGGATTACCAAGCCAAACTGGTCGAAGTTGAGTCTAGAAATTCTTTAGTTATATAAGTCAATTGATTGTGGGATGGAACGTAAGGCTCTTTTTACTCCTTATACCTTATGCCTTCTGATCTGAGTCATCTTATCTTTCCTACGGGGTTAAGGAAACTAGGCTATCTCTTCTTTCTATCAGGATCACGTGTTACTAATCTGTAGACTTATAGAATTGTTGGATTTAAGCCTTGGTTCAGTTCCTACTACTTCCGTATGATAATTTTGGATCTCGAAACCTTGATATTGTGCTTCTGAGTGGCCATGCCACCATTTTTCTAGCATGTCTCCAATCTTTTTGAGCATTTACAGCCGTTATGCTGTCTGAGTCATCCCAGGTTTCTAAACAGTCTGATGCATTTGCAAATCCCTTCCTCCTATTTCCGTTATCTCCTTGGCCAGGTTAACCACACTAAATTGTTGAGTTAAGGTACTATGTTGCCTCGAATATATGTTGGAGCTATTATTATGACCCTAGGTGTCTAGAGTATCATCTAGTAGTCTAGCCATGTTTTGTGATCCCAGTGTGATGACTCTGGCCATCTTTCCCGAATGCATCCCTTGATGCCACTTAGTTAGTAGGCATTCCACTTCTGGGTTTTGAACCCGAGATTCACCCTACTTACTTCATGTTGATAGTAATTGCTAGCTCCCTTAGGTTATTAGTAACCTTTGCGTTAGTCCTCGAGGTCCGTGGTATTTCCTTCTTCCAAATACTATGAACCGTTTATGGCAGAAGTTCTTTGAACCAAAAGATCACAACCAGAGCTCTTGATGAGTTCTCGATTCTATGTTGTGACTCTGCCAGTTCTACCTTTCCGCATGGGTTGTCCGGAAGAAATATGTTGAACTCGTTCGACATAATAATCCATGCATCCACAACTCAGGAAATCATATGTTCTCTTGAGTTGTCCCTCTTTAGTTGTATTCCGCCCCCCGTCTATCAATTGATAGTCAGGAGTAATTGTGCCTCGTGTTCATCGATGCCTGTTACTCTTGTGGTTCGTCAAGCCATTATATTCTGGAATGACTAGGAGAAACAAACTCCAGTACCTCATCCATATCCAGGATTGGGTCAAAGCAGTTGTGTTCTGCAGATCAAAATGCTAATCTAGCTTTTGTTCTGCTCCACCTTGGAGTATTACCATCTTTATATCAAGAATATCATGGGAATTGCACACCATCCTATGAACTCTTGATACAGTGATACTCTCTCCATCATTATTCATTTCTCGGTTCCCGTATTGTTGCAACCAGAATGTCGACAAGTGAATCATGATGTGTGAAATCAATACTCCTAGCAACTCTGCTGCTTGGTAGTTAAAGGACAATTATTTCATTCTTAGGATGTTGGTTATTGAATCATCATTCTAAGATTGATCGTTCTACCTAGTCCATTCTCCTGGTGCACTCCTTGATCAATGAGTTAGGATTATTTCAAATCTTCGCTCTATTGATCATATCGTCTTGCCCTGAAAAGCAAGATTGTTCTCGAGCTTAGTAACATATCGGTGGTTCGTGATTTCCCGAATATCTTCTCGGAAGTATTACTAGGTTGTCCCCTGACCCTTATGTTGAGTTCGTGATCAAGTTGGTTTCTTGTAAACCACCCCCTTCTCCAAGGATCTGTGTTGGATACCACTGAGCTAGTTGGTCAAGCTAAATAAAAACTTGGAGAGTTGGAAGATAAAAGCTTGTCTAGCCTAGTTCATTTCCAAAGGGATATCCTGTGTTGGTGTGTTAGTTGAAGAAAGATGATATCTTCATCGATTGGTCCCTGTGATCAGTTGTTGGACCTATTGTCTTATAAAAACTTTGATTTGAGTATGGGCTATCGTCAAATCAAATCAGAACCAACGATGTTCGTAATGTTGTCTTACTCGCGGTTATCACTCGAGCATACACCATTACATCTTTTGGGTCTGACCAACGCTATGTCCTTGCTCACATAATTATGGAATTCCATTTATATGGTCATCCAGATTACTTGTTGTTGAGCCCATCAGCAGCATTTTACCTTCTCCATGATCATGTTGAACATCCATCTAGTGTTGGAAACTTGTGTAAGCATTTTCTTCATGCCCCGTTCATGAAGTATATGTTGGATGAAAGAAGTGACTTCCTTTGATTCACGTGCATTTGATGTAAGTTGCCGCCGTGAATTCGAGAAAGTTTGTTTTTGCTCCTCTGGAATCATCCCAAGTCAGTCATGCATGTGCAAAGTATTCTATGGTCTGATAGACTGATCATCTTCATTCCATATGTATCCCCTAGCACACCAAGCCACTGAATGATTTGTTCAAGGAAAGGAAGTTCCTTCTTAAGAGCATGCCTTATGCAAGGACTTCAATATCCTCGATTATGGTTCCCCACCTGAACTCGGTAGTGTTTTATTATAAGACTACTATGTGGTCATGCTTGTATGGGACAGTGTGTTCACATGTGTTTAGCAAAGCCAGCTCATGTTTTGGAGCTTGCTATCGTAGTTCATTCCCCGAGACTCTCGCAACGTCATCTCGTCGATTTGTGTTGCAAACTTTTTTTTCTAGACTTGATGGGTCCGGAATATCCTGACACCAACCAGATCTGAATCTTAGGCAGTTATGATGGTTGGAACATTTCCCAAGAACTATAATAATGGTCTCTTTGTAATCGGTTAAGTGGATGTCATGGCCAACCCACCCAGCCGGAAGACCTATTATTGTAGTATCTTGATTGAGGAAGTTGTCCACCTCCCCATAAGGATTTCGTAGGAATTAGTCCCTAGTTGTCCCTTATGGATTTTTGGTGTTTCCGAAGTCCGACCTGTTACCTGATGTTCTAGTTACCAAACCTTTTCAATGAATGGGATACGCTAGCACATCAAGGAGAACATTAGAAGCGGAGTGCTAAATGTCTCTCGGTCGATCGTCCGGATTTTGATCCCTTGGCCTCGCTAAGGTGAAATCTGAGAAGATGTTATCTTTCTTTGCGTCTGCATCGTCCATCACTATTCATCATGGTAGTACGTTGTGTTGCCAGGATCCTTGACATAGATACTGGTAATACCTTGATGAATATGGAGATGCTCAAGTTCTTGAGAGCATGCACAAGTGCTAGGGTTTACTATCGGCATCAATTGCATAGTGCTCTCAGTTTCCTTGGTTATGCTATAACTTTTCAAATAGTGGACCCACTCTCTACTGTTGAGCTTCTCCCCAGTTACTAAAATCATCCCTTGTGTTGTTTTCAACAAGGTAATCCACATCATCCATTCTAATCCTGGTATGCCATTCTACCGAACCCCTCCAAACGATCGCTCGAGAATTTCCTTAGGCTGGTATAAAGAGTTCCAATGACGTCTATTGCAAAGGTAATTCTTTTGCCACTTAAGGGATGATTCCACGAGTCACCTCCTCCAAAATGTCTCGTTATGGTATCATGGCAATTCAACTCCTCGCTACATTGACAACCATTCACCACCCTCTTAAGTGTGGAATTGTTGTCTACCTAGTGAACCCTCGTCATCTGTTCCACTCCATCCCTCTAGATGTGTGCTTCGCATCTCAGTCTGAGAGATGTTGCTATGTCTCATTCCGTGAGTTAATCCTGAGTTGTTCGATCTTCGAGAAGATCGATCCTTCTAGAGTCTCCTTCTTCTCTCCTTGTCATGTCAGCTGGAGTTCTCAGAACAAGACAACAAGACAAAGATGGTGATCGAGTTAACATTCTTTAAAGTGCCACCTGGATCGTGAAGATTATGTTAGTTTGCGATCCCCCTTCATCTTACCCTATGCTTGAATCTCGGGATGAGATTCTTGTTTAGTGGGGCGAGTTGTCACATCCCTAGTCCTGGTATGTAGTAGGCTAGCCCTTCATGTGTGCATCATGTTTAACTTCCAAATGAACTTGAAATGGGGGATGTTCAAACCCTAGCATAAAAAGGAATTCACTAGGTTCACCTAAAATATTCTCAGTAAGTCCAAATGGCTTTCAAAAATGTTCATCATTTCTGGTTAATACTGTAAACAGTTACCAAAGGTGTTGCACATTTTTCCATGACATATTTGGTCACTGAATTAAATCATATAGTATTTGCAATTGGGCATTTAAATGCTATATATTATTTAATGTGCTCAATTAATTCTGAAATTAAGTGTGGGCTATTAGGAATAATCCCAACAGAGCCCACAATTATTTGCAGGATTTTTGGAAATGTTTTAGTATTTTTAGAAAAGCCCTAAATTTTACAGAAAATAGAAAACATTAAATAAAAGAGAGAGAGGGAGAGGACTAACCTAGTCTTACCTCACGTGTCCTGCTCCTGTAGCAGAGGCCCAGCCCACCTGGCTCGGTGCCAGTCATCCCTAACCTCTGCCAGCAGGCAGAGGCGGGACAGCGCACGCGCGCGCGAGGCGCCACGCCTCCTCCCTGCTCGCCTGCCTCACCAAGGCGCCTCTAAGCCCCTCCTCGGCGCCGCTCTAGACCCCCCTGGACCCCCTCTGCTTCTCCCTCACTCTCTGGATCTCTCTTCCCCTTGCTCCTCTGCTTTCTTCCCCGAGCGGAGCTCGCCATCGCTGCTCGTCACCACCACGGCCACAGCTACCCCCACGCCTCTCCGACGAGTCCAAAAGCTCCGCACCATAGCCCTCATCCTCCCTGCCAAGCCGTGCGTCTCCGGAGGCCCTGTGGAGCCTCCATCGCCGTCATCTTCAACCTCCAGCACCGAAGATCGCCGTCGCCGTTCTGCCCGCGTTGGACCTTCCCCGAGCTCGCTGACGCCTCCTCCGGATCCTCTGTGAGCACCACCGTCGTTTCCCCCTCTTCGTTTCGTCGTTCGTGCGCCGTAGCTAAGTTAACCGCCGAGGCCGAGACCTCACCGCCGCCGGCCATGTCGCCGTCGTCGCTCTAACCACCGCAGCTCCCGCCCGCTTATACCATCGAGCTCATAAGCCTCCCAGAAGGCCAATACCGCCGCCCGAAGCTCCTGTCGTGCACCGCAGCACCCCGCGCGCACCTGGCCGTGCTCCGGCCACCGCCCCGAGCTTGTTTCCGGCGAGCTCAGGCCACCCTAGCCTCCCCCCTTTGCTCCACCAGATGCGCGCAAACACCAGCTCGCTTTAGGGCCAAACCGCGTCGCAAACAGCCGCCTGTAGCGCGAGCCCGAGCAACTTCGGCGAGCCTCTGCCGCGAGATATGGTCGTTGCTGGCCAAAGTCCGGCGATGATGACGTGGCTCCATCATTAGCGCTAATCACCGCATCACTAAACCACCCCGAGACACTAATAGTGGGCCCCTGCGCCCATTTAGGTTAGCCTAATTCTCTGTTTAGATTAGTGCTAAGCATGTGGCCCCACGTGTCAGCTTGACTTTGACTTAGTCAACGTTGACTGGGCCCACCTATCGGCGACCTAACTAGCCCTGGGTCACTAACCAGTGGACCCCACTGGCCAGGTTTGACCTGGACCGTGCCTGTTGACCGCTGATGTCACAGTGACGTAGTGCTGACGCAATTAATCATTTTCTGGAATAAAAATAATCCAGGAAATTCCAGAAAATAGCTTAAACTTCCAAAATTCATAGAAATTCAACCGTAGCTCCAAATCAAATAATTTATATATGAAATATGATCAAAAAATCCAATCTATCCATCTGTATCATTTTCATGCATGTTAGAACAACTCATGACTACTGTTTAGGACAATTCAATTAAATGGCATTTAAATAACCACATGTGGAGTTTGAATTTGAATCTTGGATTCAAACCAACTTCATTTAATCTGGTTTTAGTCGCATTAGCACAAACCACAGCATATTGCCATCTCACATTTATGCATCATATTGTTGCATTGCATTGATTGTGTTTCTTCTTTGTTTGTCGGTGCTTGTCCCCTCTCAGTAGACGTGTACCGACGATGTGATCGATGACACCGATGAAGAACTATACTATCTTCAGAAGTGCCAGGCAAGCAAAACCCCCTTGTTCATTTCGATACAATCCCACTCTCTCGCTCCTGCTCTCTTTTACTGCATTAGGACAACAACAACATATTTGTTACTTGCTGCGGTAGCTGAACCCCTTATCCTCTGCATGACCTGTCATTGCCACATTAAATAGATGAAACCCACTAGCATGAGTAGGAGTTGTTTGAGCCCTGATGTGCCTACTCATTCATGCTTGTTTGTCATGCCTGCTATTGCTTAGAGTTGTGTCAGGTCTGATTCATCAAGGATGAATCGGAGGTGTGTGAACATGTCCTACTGTTGAGAGCTAAGTGTGTGAACACGATTTGGTAAAGGTAGCGGTGAGAGGCCATGTAGGAGTACATGGTGGGTTGTCTCATTGCAGCCGTCCTCAGGAGCTGAGTTCTGTGTTGGTGATCCATGAACAGTTACTACCACACATTGGGCTCCGGGCGCTCCAAGCTCTCTCGACTTATTAATCAACTCGATCTCTGTCCAGGAGTTGCAACTAGTTTCTGGTGTTTGTAGGTAGTGTTAGTAGTCTACCAAGTGGCACCCGGTACAGGTGGGCTTGGGACAGACTAGGCACAGTGGCACGGTGTACCAAGTGGCACCCGGATGGTGGGCTTGGGAACCCTGCTCACATCGTTTGGGGCCGTGAGTGACACCCCGGCCGGATCTCCTTGCGGATGGAACCCGAATAGGCGATAAACCTGGACGAGAGACTTGTGTGGTTAGTTAGGTCGTGGCCGACACCCTCGCTAGGCTTCCGCTTGAAGGCTGCCGAGTACATGTCGTGTAAACGACGGTAAGTGGTGAGAGTGTGTGTGAAGAAGTACACCCCTGCAGGGTTAACATTATCTATTCAAATAGCCGTGTCCGCGGTAAAGGACTTCTGGGTTGCCTGTACAGTTCATAGACAAGTGAAAGTGGATACTCTAAAAAACGCAAGATAAGCGTGAGTGCTATGGATGGCGTTCTCGTAGGGAGATGGGAGCGGATTCATAATGGTGTATTGATATGGTGAATATGTGGACTCGTGTGTGCAATCTCAAAAGAGTTACTTGCAGTCGTAGTTTAGGATAGCCACCGAGTCAAAGCTGGCTTGCTGCAGTTAAACCCCACCACCCCCTTTGTTGATAATGATGCATATGTAGATAGCTCTGATGTAAGTCTTGCTGGGTACATTTGTACTCACGTTTGCCTATTTTATGTTTTTGCAGAGAGACTTTAGTATCGATAGTAGTTCCGCGTGGACTTCGATGTTTAGCTTGTTACCTCAGCTACCATCTTGTGCCCTCGGCAGGATCTGATAGACAGTCAGGCCTCTCAGCCTTTTTCTTTTGTAGATGTCTGTACTCAGACATGTTAAGCTTCCGCTTATGCTTGACTTGTTTGCTCTGAATGTTGGGTCATGAGACCCATGATTATAATATCTCGCTCCTCGGAGCCTATTGAATAAAATACTTTGAGTCATAGAGTTATGTTGTGATGCCATGTTGTATTTGCACATATTGAGCATATTGTGTGTATGTTATTGAAATGCTTGGTATGTGTGGGATCTGACTATCTAGTTGTTTATCCTTAGTAGCCTCTCTTACCGGGAAATGTCTCCTAGTGTTTCCACTGAGCCATGGTAGCTTGCTACTGCTTTGGAACACTTGCCCGGCATGTGTCCTTCTTCGTTCCTATGTCTGTCCCCTCGGGGAAATGTCACGCGATGAATTCCGGAGTCCTGTTAGCCCGCTACAGCCCGGTTCACCGGAGTCCTGCTAGCCGAGTGCTACAGCCTGGATTCACTCGCTGATGACCGACACGTTCGTTGTTGGGTCATGTATGCCTGTCCCTGTAAGTTAGTGCCACTTTGGGTTCACGACTAGCCATGTCAGCCCGGGTTCTTTGTCATATGGATGCTAGCGGCACTATTATATACGTGAGCCAAAAGGCGCAAACGGTCCCGGGCCAGGTAAGGTGGCACCCGTGGGAATACCGTGCGTGAGGCCGCAAAGTGATATGATGTGTTACATGCTAGATCGGTGTGACTTAGGATCGGGGTCCTAACAATTCTTCCGTTGGAATTCGGTCGTTGATCACATTGACCACGCCGTGCCGAGAGCACCACGGCGGTGGACGACGGTGAGGCCTAGGAAGGGGACACAGATCCGGGGAAGACGCGGCAGTGGATGCTCACGCGGAGAGGAGTACGAGGGTTCACTGGTTCGGCTGCACTGCCGTCGCCGCAGAATAACAGGGGGTGTGGGTGAGTGGAGTGGAGGGATGGCCTGGCCAGCGGTGGGAGTAGTATGGGGGCGGTGAGGCCTCCGCGGTAGCACAGCCGGCCACGGAAGGCAGGAGCAGGTGGCACGACCGGCGCTGCTTTGGGCGGCTGGAGCAAGAAGACCCGAGGTTGAAGAAGCACTATGGCTGTTGGATGGACATCGTACGGTCAGTCGAGCTAGAATCATGCATATTGACTAAGTTGACAAAGCCCTTTGTCCCCGTCAACTAAGTAGGCCCACTATACTGGGTCCCAGCTAGCAGGGGGAGTATTCATTTTTTTTGTGCGTAATAAGGAGGCACTTCCTTGCGTGCAAAGATATAGCTAGTGGGTCCGAGCTGTCAGCGGCGGTAACATTTTTTTTGTGAAATACATAGGCCCTTTCAGTGGGTCCCAGATGTCAGGTGGAGGAATCATTATTTTGCGCGTAATAAGGAGGGATTTCCTTGCGTGCGACCATGGACCCAGCTGTCGGCCTCTCCACGTACAGTCCACTTCAGATGCATGTCGGTCGTTGACCAGGCCGTGCCGAGAGCACTAGGGCGGTGGACGACGGCGAGGCCTAGGAAGGGAACGACATGGAGGTAGGGAAGACTCGGCAGTTTTTTCCCACGCGGAGGGGAGTACGACTGTACGAGGGTTTACTGGTTCGTCTGCCGTTGCCGGAGAATAACAGCAGGTGTGGGACTGTGGGTGAGTAGAGGGATGGCTAGGCCAGCGATGGCAGTACAGTGGTGCGGCGAGGCCTGCGCGGCAGCACGGCCGGCCACGGGGAGGAGGGAGCAGGCAGTCCCACCGGCGCTTGTTTGAGTGGCTGGAGCAGGAAGAGCAGAGATTGAAGAAGCACGACGGCCGTTGGATGGACATCCAATGATATAGAGGCCATCTGTGGAAAGCCTCAAATCTGTGGAAAACAGCATACAGCCCATCTGCCATTATTTCAAATAATTTACAGCCCATTTGCTAATTCTTATGGGTTTTTTTGGATCCCATATTCTTTTTGTTAGCATTACAGCCCATATTGTCGCCACGGTTAAAAAAATATACGAAATTTTGCATATGTCGGTGCGGTCTGAACTGTTTTTAATCCCGAAATTTCGAGTCACATTCAGACTAATTTTAAAAATAAATGTATATCAATATAAAATCCAATAAATTGTCCACGCATAAAAATCAATGCAATTTAAAATCTCGAAATGAAAAAAAGATATTTGAAACTAATTGCCGGTTTGATGTGTTTTAAAAATGTACAACCCATTTCTCATTACTGATAGGCCATTTTCTCGGCCAGCCGAATGAAGCTCTCCTCGTCTTGAAAGATTTGCAGCCCAACAGGCATGATAAAGGGACTTACTTGACAAATCACAAAAAAACTGGGCTAGCCATTTTCAGAAAGAAAAAAAACTACTGGGTTGGTCTGTGGTAAACATAAAAGAAAAGGCTGTCTAGACAGGCCAGAGTGTCCCGCACAGCCCAGTTGACACCCTGCTTCCGTCTCAAAAACAAATTAGATAAATGCCACTCCAATTATGGCGATTCACAAAAATGCCACTGCAATTTCCAAACTTTAAAAAATGCCACTGCAATTTTTGCAAACTTTGAAAAACGCCACTCCAGACTTCGAAAAATGCCACTAGAAATGGCATGAAATGGCATTTTTCAAAGTTTGGAAATTGCAGTGGCATTTCTCGGATACACCAGATTTGGAGTGGCATTTATCAAATTAACCCAAAACAAAAGTAATTGGGCGAGCTGCTGGGTCCCTGGTGTCAGCCGCTCGTTGTGCAATTCTCTCGTTTATTGACTACGTTGACAATGGCATGGGACCCAGATGTCAGAAATCAACTAGGAGCAACCATTTTTTTATTGGCTTGAAATAAGGAGGCACTTGCTTGCGTACTGCCATGACCTTGGCGGGTCCCTGCTGTCATCCTCTCCACGTACAATCATCTCCTGATTGTGTACGCGTCAACTTGCTAGGCCCAGAAGTCAGCCTCTAAACCCGTGGAGGACAAATAAAACCCATTTAAAAAAATAACAGCCCATTCCATATGTTCAAACGGAAAGTTCAACATTCAGAGCAAAGTAACAGGTCTGATCCACATATAGAGTACTGAACTTCCACGTTGACAACCATCATGGCCAAGTTAACTATCTACTCCCACTAATACTCTAGTAGCGTACAAGTACTAAGTTACTCTTAGCTAACTAGACGATGCCGGCCGCCATCTGTGGTACACGCTAAACGCCGGCACCGGTGTCCTGCGCCTCCCCTCGGACTTGCCAGAGGTGCGATAGGGTGCGTTGTTCGCGCGCGTTGGCCCTTTCCATGCCGACGTGGTCCACCGAAGCTTCGGCTTCCAAGCGGGAAACCCACTTGACGAGCTGGTAGTAAAAATCGGCGTCGCGAACGCGTGCGTGCCCGACAGCCTCCAGGGCTATTTGCCGGGCGCCGGCCTCCATCTAGTCAGCCCAGTTGCGGGCGCTCTGCTCCATGTCCCGCTGGCGGCGCAAATCGGCGATACGCTGCTCCTCCGCCAGGCGGTGGCGCTCCAACAACTCCTGCTCCTCTGCCATGCGGTCGCGCTCCAACAACTCCTCGATCTGCGCATTGCCATCTAAAGACAAATAGAATGCCTCCTCCCTCCGTCTGCCTTCCGGTGAAAAAGCAAACACTAGTTCCGGCAGTGACCGCCTCCGGCGTCGCCCACCATGGACGGGAGGGGGCATGGCGGACGTGGCGAGTGACGTCGGGACGGTGGGGGCTTATGAGGATATGGCGAGTTGGGTCACGGTGGCACCGGAGAAGGCCGGGAAATAGTACTTATATGGGGAAGGTAGCGCGACGGTCATCGGAATTCAATGCATAATGGCTTAGCGTGCCAGCTTTCCGTGGAAAACTAGGGAAACTGAAATTATGAGTGTGCCGTCCCATCCCGTCTGGGTTGCATGCCGGCATGGCAGTCAAACGAGTGCACTCGAATCATCTCCCTCCTTGTCAATAATGATTCCACGGATTTAAAAAGCCTGCAACAATTAAAGCGTATCTTTTTCGCATCAGTTAGCTAACTTAATTACGGCCGGCTGCATGCAGGCACTCAGAATCACTCGTAGGCAGTACGCGAAGCAGCATGCAACGAGTCGCAGCCGAGGGCACGCATGCAGCCACTTAAGTCGCTGGAATTAATTAGGCTTAAACTTCTGCATGCCGTTAATTATTGCCATGCCTTGGTCTTGCTGCTTTGCTCACGGGACTAATAAACCCGGACGGGGGGAGTACCTTGGTTGGTGAGAGGTTTGAATTCAGCCCTGCAAACTGGAAAGGAGGTACTAGTAATGTCGGTTTTTTGTGTAGGATTATCCTATCCTTTCAGTACTGTAATATCGGTGATTACGTGTCTTGTAACTGGATCTTTATTTATGAATGAGAAACGTATTACCTCGCAAAAAAAGGAAAGGAGGTACTAGTACGTGCATGATCCGCTATTTATTCGTGTAGGATCGAGTGGGTCATTTCTTGATTTGAGCCCTGCAAACCGGAAAGGAGGTAGTACGTGCGTGATCCGCTATTTATCCGTGTAGGACTGATTGTGTAGCTTGTCAGTTTCTTCAGAGGTAGGCATTTTTATCCATGTAGGATCGATAGTGTAGCTTGTCAGTTTCTTCAGGGGTAGGCATTTTTATTCAAAAAACTGCCACTTCGCATCTTGCATCGCAAATAAAACTGCCAGGAGCGCATTTGTAGGCTAGCTAGTGATCGACCAGTAACTTGTAAACACTGAGCGAACAGAAATAAGTAACTGTTAATGCATCTCAATGATTCACAGATCATATACAAATATGTAGCTCCAAAAGCAAAGATCAGCCACTTCGGATCTTGCGTCGAAACTAAAACTAACTAGTACGATTCCCATACATAAGATCAACATGTTAATGCATCTCAATGATTCGCAGATCATATACAAATATGTAGCTCCAAAAGCAAAGATCTAGAAAAAACAACTGTTCTTCCTACTAACATGGATGCTTCTCTTGGCCAACATTCAGTACAGACTGAAAGACAAATTTGTTTGTGAAGTCTACAATTCCTCTTGCAAACGTAAGTGGTTTCACCAACAGCTGGAACCATGAGAATGAACCACACATGATGGAGGAACATCCACTGCAATATGATTTGGTCTTCTCTCGATCACATCGCGAGACTATTTTCGGAATACAAACTTTAACTTAGGGAAAATGATGCCCATTGTATAATCAGACCAAAGCAATGAAGCACCTAGTGTTGACCAGTAAATAGTGCAGTACTAATTTTCTGCAGTCCATGAAGTGACTATCCAATCTTTGTGTCTATTTTCAAATGGCACTGCATGCAGTGACTATACTATTCTCTTGTGCAGTTCAACCAAACTTGCGGACACTTTGTTTGTTTACCAAATAGCAACGAGCAGACATCTCCGTCTGCACAAATATCAAGCAGCTAGTAAACATATACCACACCATGTTCGCAGTGATGGAAGAGGTGAAATCAATACAACCGAAATGGAGCATCCAATCATTGAATCTTGTCCTGCACCTCCAATGTAGGTCCACCCTGCCAATAAATTCACATCCAAACCACTAGTATTACTATCTAATGACAGTACAAAAAGAGTAGCAAGATAGTAGCAAACCATGTACCTTCGTAATGAACAGCTCATAGTGCCACCAATTGGATATAAAGGTTTGGAAAAAAAACATGCTCCTAATGTTGAACCAGTTGGACTTTTTGTGCAGTTCCACTAAAATCGAGCATGCCTGTTTGCATAGATATTGAAAGTGTCATTACTATAAAAGTGGCACTAGTTGAAGCATAGACTCACAAATATAAGCATTCCAATTTCTTAATGGGAAAAGGTAGCAAGAGTGTTTCTAACCACCTGTTTGAAGGAATAAATAAAGCAATAGCGGCTGATGTTAGGAAGGCATACATAGTTTTTTCTGAAAAACTGAGCCATTCCTGACCTTTCCTCTTCTTTTAAGCAAATTTTGTGCAGTTCTACTAAAATAAAATGCGATCACCGCCTTGACAATTCAGTGACACTGTACAAAAGGAAATGACTTAACATTACATCATGATGTCGGGTATGTAGTCGACAGGTATTAGAGACAAACATACAGACCTCCTCCGATAACATAATGAACATTAATTTTAACAAAGGTGTGACTAGCTTTACCGGGATAATTTGAGTGAACTCTACACCCTCTGTTCCTTAATATAAGACGTTTTCGCGGTTAAATTTAAAGTACCCAAACGTCTAGTATTTAGAAAAACAGGTAGTAGTTTTCTTGAGCACATATCTGGGAAAGCTTGCCACACTTTATTTATGTCCATACGCTAATGCAACACCATTCGAATACTACAAATATACACTAATCCAGTGGCTAGTGCAATAGTAGAGTAGTTAGTTTATTACAGGGTACAGTACAATGGTTTTACTGAACAGATTTCAATAAACTCTAGCACTGGAAGGTTTCTATAAGAATTAACAATACAAAATGTAAAGGTAACAAGTTTCAGCATTGGTATACTAGCTGTGCATGAGCATTAAACCAAATACAGAAGTCTGAAGGTAACTAGCATTATTAACTAATGACAGTATAAAAAAATTGCAAACCATGTACCTCCAAGGTAAATATCATTTCGAACTCGGGGGGACCTTAAAAATTGCTATCCCAATCTTGATAATCGATCAAACATAAAAACTTGATCGAACGAATCAAGAGAACAGCCGGAGGAGGAGGTTCCCACTCTTGACCTTTCCTCTTATCTTCATAATTGTCTATGTAGTTTAACGAAAATAAAATGACATCAGCGCCTTGGCATTTTGGTGACACTGTACAAAAGAATTAACTTATCTCATGAAAGTGAGGTATGTAATCTATAAGCATTAACATTGCAAAAATCTGAAGGTAGTAACAAGTTTCATCGTTGGTATACTGGCTGTGCAACAGCATTAGAATGCCTTAGCTGAAAAATCTTTAATACATCCACAATCAACAGCTAACCTTGAAATAATCCAGTGACATTAAATGGTATTGCTTAAATTTATCGGTGGCAGTAGACTGAGAGCGGCATTAGTTAAATGTGGCATCACTTTAGCAGTAGCATTGCTTGACTTGACTGTTGGCGTTATACTAACATCAAAAAAGTGGCAATAAGAGCATGGGAGGCCCATTCGGACAATGGGCGCACCAGTACGATGTACCTCCACGGACGCAGAGTGGTGAGGGAGGTATGGTTGCCGAGAGCAACAAACATCCAGGCAGCATATGTGGATTACGTCCCATTTTTGTTCTCTTTAGCCATCTTTTTCCTATGTGAGGACAACAAACCGATCGACCTGGTCATTCTCTATTGCGTTGTCATGCCTTTCTACCCTTCTTCAACCAAGAGACACGAGACTCGTTCCTTAGCTACTGATTTTCCCCTTTTCAACCTAGATGCAGGTTTGATGCCTACTCTCTTGGAAAGTACAGTCTCCCTTCCTTTCCTTATTCAACCCAGACATGGATTAGTCTGCATGAAGTAGGGTTTCCTTTAATAGTGCAAATTATGGTTTTCGTCTGCGTGGCCAACAGAGCAGAGGATAGCAAATTGGGAAGATGGTGGAGTGGAAAAAGATCCACATGCAACGACGTGCCAGATGGGGCAATAGAACAAGGGTATGGTTCGAAAAGAGGTAGCATACCTGAGGGTCGGCGGGAAGTGGCTTCGCTCATGGTTGTCATCCTCCGCACACACTACCGTAGCGAGCTTGGGGATGGAGGCCATCCCGCGCGGGCGCTAGGTCTGAGAGGATGGCCTTGTCGTCAGTGCGTGACCTCGCTCACCGACGACGAGTGCGTCAACACTGCACGTCCTTTTGTTCCCCGGCGGATCTGTGACCACCGGTGAGGAGGGAGAGAGGGGCCGTCTTTTTTAGATCTGGAGAGAGGGTGGTAGTGTGAGAAGCAAGTGGGCAGCCCTTGGCAAGAAAGCGCTGAAGCTCTAGCCTATATATCTTTTTTATACTACTAGTACTGGAGGTGGAGTAGTGGTAGAGTAGTTTATATTTTCTCTGCATACAGTACCAGTTAATCGTGCTTCAAAACTGAATGGCATGCCATTAAAAAAAATAAAGGTCAATAACTAATGCGGCACCTCGGGCCAACGCGGCCAGATCGCATTTTGCACGAGAAATTACACACCATGTTTTGTTGACATGTGGTCCCGTTCCAACATATCAGTGAGATGACGGTGAGTAGTAGGAGTATTTCCGAACCGACGTGTAGGCCGGGGCACCCCTTGGTGAACCGTGGCAAACTGGCAACCGTCCACCGACTCTTCGCCTTTCTCTCTCGATTTGGAACTATTGTCGCACACTCTTCCTCCCCCTCCTCTATTTTCCTGCAGCCCTTCACCCTTTCTTCTGCCATTGTTCGATCGTCTTCTCCATGGAGGGAACAGGATGGAAACGACCCCATTATTCTTGCCCCGATCTGAAAGATGACGTGGTGGAGGAACTCTTTGATTGGTGCGACGTCATCACCTTGGCTAGCATGGCAGGTTCATTCAAGCCCATTCTCGACTCAACTAATAACATCATTACAAGGAACCCAAGAGTTAAGGAGCGGTTTGATCTCCCCTATCTTCTTCGTCGTGACCCTGATGACTGGCGCCGTCACGACGGAGGCCTCGCCCTGTGCAAGTTGCTGCCGCTTGATAATGATGCGTATGATGTTAAGATGCCATCGCTTGAGGGAGAGGCTTGGGCAGGCACAAATGGAGATTGGGTTGTTTACATTGGGTCCAACTGCGAGTGGGAACTTGTGAATCTGTACACTTGTGACCGGGTTCCACTTCCAAAAATCTCAGCATACTACCCAGAGGTTGAGCACACCGGTATTGTACGCACGTTCAAATACAATCATGGTGACTATCTTCTACGGAAGATAGCAATTTCTCGAGTTCCCAGCCGCTCTTGGAATTACAACAACTATGAAGTTGTTGCTATCTTCGACAAGCTTGTTGCCGTCCTTGGTGGTTTGACTGGATGGATATTGCTCAAAAATCAATTTCTATACACGGATGAGTACTGTGATGCAATTCAATATGAGGGCCTTGCGTTTGCTGCCACCACTCGTGGCACTATTTTTGCATGGCATCCTCGTAGTTTCGGTACGTTTGTCTTCCACCGTAATTATAATTGTTTCATCCACATGCATGCAGGTTAGCAAGTTTCCCTTTACTACTTAACCTTCTTCTTGTGTTTCCAAGGTCATGTGAACATTCCACCACCTATGCTTGAAGATTTTTATAACCAAGGGGGAGATGACGATGGTGATGATCACGAGCATGAGGACGAGCAGCGCCCGTATACTCTTTGGCGCCTGGCAACTAATTCCGATGGATCACCTCTTCTCATGTGTATACAGCCCACTGATGATGTTACTGCTAAGGAAGCAGGTGTAGTCTCCCATGGTCGCACTCTCCGGACCTATTCCAACACCCGTTGCATGGTATTAGGGATGGATATTGTGTGCTAGCGCCAACTCCTTCTCCCTGGTACAGAATTGATAGCCTTGGAGAAAACTCGCTCTTCCTTGGACAAAACTATCCAATGATGGTAACAGGCGATCCAACTGCTGTTGACACAATGTTACTACCATTTATGAAAAGCAATTGTGTCTATACCTCAGACATTTGGGTGGTTCCCTACCCTGGTACTGATATAGTAGGCCGCTTCAGCCTGGATGATTAGTCCTGCGTTGGTCTCCAGATCGACAATGGATGGCCCGTCCCAGAGAATCACTTGTGGTTCAAAGAAAGCGTTTCCAACGCCGAGGAATGGTTGAGTTCAAGTTCATTTCATTGCTTGTTATTTGTTGTGTGGTGAAAACTTTAGTATTTATAATGTATCCTTGTTGTCAATGTGGGTTGATGACCTGTTGTATGTAATAAAATGATATGCCTGTGATAAACTTACTAAATTTGTGAATGGCTTTCGAGTCGCTTCTGTGAGTCAGTGGTGCGACGAGGCAAAAAAATTCCGAATACATAATTGTACGTTCATTGCAACAGGTTATCAGATGAGGCCAATCAACAATAGTAGTACACTATTTGTACTAGCTTCACATGCTTCGCGCGTCGTGCGGGTGTTTTTACTGTAGCCATATTGTACTACGTAACCAGCACCTCGAATCCTCGATACTAGTAGTACTATATAGTAAGTAGTAGGAGTAGTAGGGTGGCATGGGACAGAACAAGCATTCACGTCCAGGAGTACGGCACACGCCACCAGAACGACTTCCATCTGACACCATATTTCTTGGAGTCCGTTCTAGAGCAATCTCTTCAACCTCATCATTTCTCTAACTCAGCCATCGCGCGACGAGCGAGGTGGGGGTTTGCCGATAGTCGGTTTCCTTAACTGTAGTCCCACTTGTAAGGCCAACTGCAATGCACAACCCCAAACGGACCTCCATTTTGCATGAACTCCAACGATAATTTTGACTAGAAAAGCAAGACCAAAGAAAACAAGAACGACAAGAATACATTTTACTACTCCTGTAAGTTGGATTAGTGCCTTCTCCATGCATTCATTGTTGATCTGCGGAGGCTCGATCTTGCGTGCTTCTTTCTTCTTCGAGTGTAAAGAAGTAGACGTTGCTTCCTCGCATCTAGTCTCATGTCTAGCCTCTATTCTAGTAGGAGTATCAACAAGTGCACTAATCTCATCTATAGCCTCTGTGCTAGCTAAAAGTGATAGAACATCTACTAAATTGCGCTCTATCAATATATGGATGTACTCTTCTTCCCAATACAAAAACTTGCATCCATTCTACTCCCTCCGTTGCACAATACATGCCTTCTATTTGTCAATATATATATATGTATCTAGACATGTTTTAGTATATAGGTACATCCATTTTTGGACAAATGGAAGTCAAGTATTTTGGAACGGAGGGAGTACACAATAAAATTTTTAAGTTAGCACAACTAGTCTAATCCGAGAGCACAACCGAAGATTTGGTCGGGTTCTTCCTCCTTTTGCCGACAGGCGGGACATCCAGCATCCAGGTCGTGTCATGAAAGAAAATAGAGTGGCAGTTGAAGCCACGAGATGTCCATCTTGGGTTAAACTGTAAATAGAATCTTACTACTCTTGAGTAACTCCAAAAATGGCCACCGAAGATCTTTCTTGTATTTGTTTTTTCTCACCAGCACGTCGAGGTGAAAGATGTGCAGGTTCAGTGGGTCCACTTGCGTTTTCACTGACATGTGGGACCGCATGTGAGCAAACAGACGATGGGCTCCGCGCATCCGCTGGCTGGCTGAGAAGAGAGATAGAGGAGTGCTGAGCACGGACTGCAGGAAATTTGTTCTACGCACCTCGATATAGGCTCGATATAGTGGGGTTGCATGGGCCATAACTAGCATTCACGTCTAGCAGTACGGCACACGCCACCCACACGAGTCCCATTTGACACCAATTTTCTTGGAATCCATGCTACAGCCATCTCTTCTCCCTCCTATTTTCTCAGCCATCGCGCGGTGGGCGGGGTGGGGGTTTGCCGATAGTCGGTTTGCTCAACTGCGGTCCCACTTTTAAGTGAAAATGCAACACCGCACGCATTCCCACTTGAGCGGCGTGCCGGGCCAACCGTGTGGGGGTGCGACGCGAACACGGCAGGCTTTTCCTTTTGAACTCGTAACTTGTAAAATTTGGTTCTGCTCCATGGCGTGATCGATAGATAGAAAATAACGATTTTTCCTAGAGTAATGAGAAGTTTGGTTCTGGCGCCGTTCATGCATGGAGTATGAACGAAAATTATGAAGTTGATGCGAAAGGTAAGATAATTACTGTAGTATCATATACTACTACATGGATTTGACGGAAAGATAAAAATACATACGGATCTATCAACGACATCCTCACGCCCTAGTGCGCCGGGTCACCAACCGACGTGTGAGGAGCAGCGGCGTTGGCGGCGAGCTCAACGTGCTTCTGAACAGTGCCGTCCAAGGTTGCCCTACGGTCCAAGAAGGCCAGTGTGCTATCGTCCTCCTCTTGCATGTAGTAGTCCTTGTGGACGATTTGCACGTAGACGTGGGTGATTATGTCGATGGTGTCTTGCTGCGCTAGGCGCTGCGCGGCGAGCACGACCTCGAGGTGGACATTCTCCGGCGCAACGGCGGGCAGTCGCAGGGCCACCAGTGCGTCGAAGAGGTTGTCACCATAGTGGCCGTTGAGGGTGGCGGGCATCGCAGAGCCTGGGCACGTCAGCTGGAGGCTTACGTCAAAGTCGTCCGCGAGCTTCTTGACGACGGTGAACTTGTCGAGGAAACCAACGAGGACCTCATCGAACAAGGAGATGAAGCTGTCGTCCAAGCGGCCCCTTGCCGTGGCGGCCTCAAGCAATACTACCAGGAGACGTTCCTCGTTGCCGGGCTGCAGGCCGGCGTCGTGGACCATCTGGCACAGCCGGCTGATGCTCGCACTCATTGCCTCCATGGGTCTAGCTTAGCTTCTAGTCAACTGATCTTGCGATTCGAGTGATCACTCTTGCCCTTGGTTAGCGTGTGTAGGTGCATAGGATTTCGTACTACTCCTCGGCCCTCTACTGCACCTGCCTTTGGCTGTATGATAGATGGGCTAGCCACCCCCTGGGTCCACATGTCATTCACCCAAAGGCAGTTGTTGTAAGTCAATGAAGCTGCGTTCCCCTCCGTGCCGGTGCAGTATAGTCATCTCACCGGACCTCTAGTTGGGGCCAAACGAGAGAAGTTTGATGTTTACTGGTTTATTGGTCCTCTTTGCATTTTGCGCCAAGTTTTGACCTTTGATTTAACTAATAAAATGTTAATGCATGTAAACAAAAATGTTGTGTAAGTCACATTACGAAAACCAAATAATCCCAAAAAACTTAGGCACGGTGCATTAACTCCCTCCTTGTTTCTTATTTCGTGACATATCAACCAATGAGAGATGTGGGTCGTGCATGCTTTCAATGACTTGAGACTACCAAACATGACATGCAGTGTTTAGTCCATTGCATGTAATCCTATTAGTACTCTAGTTAGCAAAAAACATTAAGTTCTCTCGCTGATAGGAATAAAACACCATGTATTTATTTACAGAGGGAGTAGTACATTTTTTGTGACATGTATTACTAGATATTGCTAGTCAAATACTAAAATCTAGATGGACGTGGTAGTACTCCTAAATCCAGACGGTGGTGCTACTAGTACTAGTAGTAGTACTACCAATGTAGTAGTAGGAGTACTAGCACTGTACTACCCGTTGGTCAAATTATTACGTGCTGCTCCTCACAGTGAAGTGACAAGACCCTGCGCCGGAGATGACACCTGAGTATAGGCGCCATGTTCGGCATACCATAGTCAGCCTCACCGTCTGCAATCACTATCATCATGGCTGTAGAGCTAGCCTGCTTACAACTAGCCATGTTCGACATAATTTCCCGTGCGTAGATGCCCGTGCATTGCACGGAACACCAAGATTGGGGGTGGACGACTCCGGCAGCGACCATCGTGCCAGATTTTTCCACGGCCTTCTAGATGTGGTGGGGAGGAGATAAGGCTGATTGTGAGAGACAAGGAGTTGTTTGTAAATAGGGAACATGTGCGGGCATCTTTTTGCAAAAATGGAGAAGCTTGGTTTGTATGCGTCAGATCTAGATCCGACGGCTATTGGTGAAACATGGGAGGCACAACATCATCACCAACTCAGGACCTGTTTGATTCGCAGGATTTTGAAAACGCAGGAATAGGACACGGCAATATTACAAGTTTCAAACTGATATTACAAATGTTAGGAGTAATGCTGCACCTACGAAGAGGGAATTACTAGGAAGTTTACGTAAGAACTTTCGTTACTTTAGGTGGATGCAGCATTATCGTACAAACTAAAATCCACCGCCCTGACAAGTCACTAATGGGCAAATAAGTTTTCGAGTCTCTGGCCACTTGATGTTTCAAAAACAAATTCAGCTTCTGCGGAGACTTTGTTATTTAGGCTTAGACGCTTGTGGTGATCAGCACGCCATTCATTGTTGCGCCAGAGAACGCCAAACCTCATTACCTTGAGCACACTTGCCTCCAGAACAAAACCTGGCCAATTTAAACTCAGATGTGCTGCCTCGGTAGTCGATCAAATCAATTTCTGTAAGATGGAGATCAAGGCATTCGATGAGATTGTTATAGTGCAACACATTTTCCACTTTCGGGTCTTTTTTTATCTGCAAAAGAAGAGAACATGTTAGAGCAGGTGGCTGCATAAGATTGATGTGTCATCAAGAGGTACCAATATCATTCGCTCATACAATAGGGTTGGCTGGCTAGTGATATTCTCTCTCTCTCTCTCTCTCTCTCTCTCTCTCTCTCTCTCTCTCTCTCTCTCTCTCTTTCTGTTTCCTCTCATTTAACTAGGAGCACGTGAAGAGCTTGGGCATTTGTTGCCTTCCACTATGTGGCCGATGCCATATTTCGCGAAAGTATGCCACATAATACGCATCGATGTCAAATCAAAAGATTTTGGCACCGCTCTCGCGATGTGAGAGAGTTGGCACCGCTGTGCACACAGACCCACATGTATAAACAAATCAATCAAACCAACTACACCAACCTCTCATTCTCCCAAACAAGTGTTTTTTTATTGCCTCAGTCCTCTCTCTCTCTCCCACGCAGTGTTTTTTCATTGCGTGAGTTAATTTAGCACCGAGCAAAGTAGGTGATCCAGATTGGGGCACCAGGTGAGCAATGGAGGGGCATCGATGCAAAATGCATCACAAGTGAATTTGGCACATGTTTTGGCCTACATAGCCCACTTTTGTACTCCCTCCGTCCCAAAATTCTTGTCTTAAATTTGTCTAAATACAGATGTATCTAGTTACATTTTAGTGTTAGACACATCCGTATCTAAACAAATGTAAGACAAGAATTTTGGGACGGAGGGAATACTACCTCGTATTTAGTATAAAATTTTGACCATATATTTACCTAAGAAAATGCCAATGCATGTCATTAAAAATTACACCATTTGAAATTATGTTCAAATACGAATCCAACGAAATAGTTCTTAGTGACATGCATTAACATTTTGTCAGTTAAATCTATGGTCAAATTTTGATACTACAAAATGGGAAGAGTAAACCAGGACGGAGGTAGTACTTGCTCTTAGGGTAACCATAGAGTTACTGGAGTAGTCTAAGTTACTTTCCACTATGACTAGCCTAGGCTACTATAGTAGTACAGCATAAAAACGATGCAGGTGATCACGTGAGAAAAAATACTAAAAACATTTCTTTCGGTGCAGTGCGTAGATGCTGTTTTGAACACTACACTTGTCATCGTAATTTGGGAAAATTATGAAAAAAAATTGAGCTACGTTGTGATTAGCGTTTACTTATAGGAAATAAGTTTCACCTTGATGAGTAGCTTCTCCGTGCACGGAAAGCATGTAAGGAATCCAACAACTTGATCCAGATTGGGGCCGATAGATTTTAGTGCTAAGATCTTCACTGTGCGCACGGACTGGGTCAAGCTTGTGGGGATCATTTTCTAGAAGACGGTCGTAAATACATCAAGAAGAAATTTAAAAATGTGAATTTCAAGAAGACGGAGAAGAAGATGAGTGTTGTACCTGAACGATTATGGATCCAATAAAGAGTACGGAGAATTTGGCAGACGAGTACACCAACGCTGTCAATTTCGGCGCGTCAATGACCCTGATTTTTGTTGGACCTTCTAGATCTGATACAAGCAATCTCTCAAGGAAAGGCGCATTCTCAATGACCATAACATGGAACAACTGGAGTGATCTCTTCCCAATTGATGTCTTGTTGCAGGGCCAGCAAGACGCATAAATCCATCGGAGATTCGTCGATGCGATGTGGAGGCTAATGAACCCGTGGATCTACTCAAGACAAAGGTACTCGAGCGCAGTACAGCTGCGGAGTAGGTGCTCCATAGCCTTCTTCGAGATGACAACGTCGAAGAGGTCGAGTTGCTTGAGTTGAGGGAGAAGAAGGGCGGGTGCGGCTTTAATCTGGGGAAGATAGCAGGAGCTAAAGCTGGCGCGGTGCAGCGTTGGCGTGAGGCGGAGCGCGGACGGCGGCAGAGAGCAACATCGTCCAGCTTCAAGCTGAGCTCCTCGAGCTGATCTAGGGCGTGGGATAAGAACCACTCGTCGAACTTGGGTTGGACCTTGCAGTTGGTACTGAACATGCGGATGTCAAGGCGTCTGGCTGGCCCAGGGTGTGATGAAAGGATCTTGGAGACTGTGGCCATGCGTTTGCAATCCCCATCGTAGAGGCAGCTGTCGACGGTGAGGTTGAGGGGGACGCAGCGCCAGAGGGGGTGCCACCGCCGGGAGAGCAGGGCAGTCCGCACGACAGATTTGGTGGGGAGGAGGCCGATGATGACAAGCAGCATGTCGTCGGGGAGGCTGCTGATGAAGTCCAGGCTCGCCGGATGCGGTTTTGGCTCGAGCTGCCTCCGCTTGTTGGCTGCCTCGCCGTCCATCTCAACCGGCGGCGACGCTGGTGTACACGTGTGCTGGTGTATGTTGTGTGCTGGGTGTGCGCGAGTGCGTCCTTCTGTGCATGCCGCCGCGCAGTGGTGAATTGTGCGTGAGTGCGTCCTTCGCGCGCAAGAAGTTTGTCCTTAATGCGCCCTCAATTTACTAGTGTGTCGGGTGCTACCCCGAGTGGTTTCAACTTTGTTTACTTCACCGCGTGTCAGATGGGCCTCTAGTTTACTTATTTTCACCCACTGCCACATGGGCCAGCACACCAAGATACAGAACACGAGCTGACAAGGCAGCATGTGGTTTGGTTGACCGGTCAACTAAACAATATATGGAGCTATACGCTGACACAGTGAGCGTATAATCCGTCGGTATAGAGAGTTTGAGTGAGAGGGGAGGCCCGTGAGAGATAGCAGAGAGAGAGAGAAAGAGCTACTCCCTTCGTTCGATAATGTAGTTTCAACTTTTTTTTAAGTCAAACTTTTGAGACTTTGACCAAGTTTATAAAGAAATTACTTATATCTACAATACCAAAGATAAATGATAGTATGAAGTAAGTACATGTTGTGATGAATCTAATGATCGTTCTAGATGTAAATGTTTTTCTCCACATATACCTGGTCAAACTTTTCTGAGGTTTGACTTTTCAAAACATCCATATGCTTATGGACGTGACAGAGTCCCTAACGAGAGAGAGAGAGAGAGAGAGAGAGAGAGAGAGAGAGAGAGAAAGGGAGAGGGACCAACAAGGTTTTTGTGTCGGATACGTGCGACATAATTGAAGATTGTCGGCGAGAGAGAGAGAGAGAGAGAGAACAGGAGTCCGGAGAGGGGAAGGTCGCGTTTTATGCATCAAAGACTGATATAAACCATGTTCAATATAAACTTGCATTCAAATATTTAAATTGGAGAACATGTTGTCTGCAATCCACACATGAACGGATATACGCGTATATAAAACAAGTTCATTAATTTGACTTTCAACATGTTCATGGAGTACTATAATACTGTATAACATGCTACTCGATTGAGGTGTTCAATTTTGGATTTAGTTCACTATTTTGACCTACTGAACGAGCTATTTCATTGAATCGAGATATTTCATTTTGGATTTGATTCGCGTTTTTGAGTGGGTCAACTATTTCTCATATAGTAAATCGCTAGCAACGAGCATGTAAAAACACATTACTCCCGAGCATCATCTCTCCATCTAAAAAATAAGTGGCAAGCTAATATTTCAAAATTTGATTTGAATCGACTTGGTAAGGTATATGTGGATGCTCGTTCTCCCAAAATTTGAACGAACCGTTAAACATCCTCTTTGCTCGGTGGAATTCGCCCGAGCAAATAAATGGGAGACACGAAATTACCGTCCTATGTGGGACACGCATCAATTGTACCGTTGTACATCGAGGGTAGGTTCGTAACTTCATCCAAGCGCGCCTTCTCCTCGGCCGAAATGACATGTGCCGAATAATTCATAAACCATGGTCAGCAAAACACGCTCTCCTTGCCCGAAATAGCTTGCGCCCACTATTTCAAAACACGCTCTCCTCGCCCGAAATCGCTCGCGCCCACTATAGTTCAAAACACGCCCTCCTCGCCCGAAATCGCTCCCGCCCACTATTTGGGGAGAAGCAAAGTTACTCTACTATCCCCGACCCTCAGTACACAGACCCAAGCCGAGAAGCTAAGGGTAGAACTGTAACTCCCCCTCACATTTCAGACAAATGTGTCCATAAGACATGGTTCCACCCCCTCCCAATTCCCTCCCGCCCGCCCCCATTCATACCTCGTGGGCACCAAATCACCTTCTCCCCGGGAAGCTCCCTTCTCCCGAGCCGTGAAAGCTCAGCCCCACCTCCATGGCGCCCCCACCGCACCAATTTCACAGCCACCCTCCTCCCTAATGTCGGAGACGCTGTCCAATTGCCGTCGTGCACTGGGCCGTGTGCCTCTTACTCCGTGTTGCTAGTGCTGCCTCGACGACGACCGCGTGAACCGTACCGGAGCCGATTCACCCCCACCGTTGTTCACGGTGCCGGAGCGGCTCCAACTTCGGATCAGTCCAGAGTCCTGGCGCTGCTTCCGCGTAGCCGTCGACCGTCGCGACATCGCTCTTTCCCTGCCGCCTGTCGCCACCGCAACCGCGCTAGCCTCACCGACTCAGCAGCTGGACCTGCCTACTTCACCATGCCGCCAGATAGGTCACACCCTCATCTCAAATCACTTTATTTAGGCGTCAGTTGTCTGAATTTTTATTATGGGCCAATCGATTTTGAAAGTGCTAGAATCGACTAGAGGGGGGGGGGTGAATAGGCGATTTTTATGGAAGTCTTCAAAACTTGGAAGTTTCGAAGACAAACAACAGAAATGACCTAGTTGATATGCAGCGGAAGATAAACTACCATAAGCAAGCCATAGTCAAGTATGCAATGATGTGAAAGTACAGGACTAATAGCAGCTAAGTAGTAAGGATCAGGATGGAAGATAGTATGAAGCCAATCAACAGTAGTAGTCAAGCAATGAAGTCAAACAGATACACAGATAGGCAGTGACTTCACGAAGACAAACTTAAGTAAAGGATGGAAAGGGATAGAACCAGTCGCTTGTTGAAGACACAGGATTTGTTGGACCAGTTCCAGTTGCTGTGAGAACTGTACGTCTGGTTAGGGAGGCTGAGATTTAACTCAGAAGACCGTGTCTTCACCTTATTCCCCTTGAGCTAAGGACACCCAGTCCTCACCCAATCACTCTGGTAAGTCTTCAAGGTAGACTTCCAAACCTTCATAGACTTCGTTCACCGGCAATCCACAATGACTCTTGGATGCTCAGAACGCGACGCCTAACCGGCTGGAGGATACACAGTCCTCAAGTGTAATAAGTCTTCAGGTCACACAGACAGAAAGACTTCAGTGATGCCTAACACTCTTTGGATCTGGGTGTTTGGGCTTTGTCCTCGCAAGGATTTCTCTCTCTCAAATGCTTCGAGGTAGGTTGCTCTCAAACGACAAAAGCCGTAAACTAACTCTGAGCAGCCACCAATTTATGGTGTAGGGGGTGGGCTATTTATAGCCACAAGGCAACCCGACCTGATTTGTCCGAAATGACCCTGGGTCACCAACGAACTGACACGTGTTCCAACGGTCAGATTTCAAACACACGCGGCAACTTTACTTGGGCTACAAGCAAAGCTGACTCATCCAGCTCTGGATAAGATTTTCTCTCATTGTCTTCGCTCGAAGACATAGGATTTGGGTTGAGCATCACTTCAGTCACTCTGACTTAGTTCACTTGGACCCCACTTAACAGTACGGTGGTTCCTATGACTCAACAAAGAAGAAAAGGAAACAACGAAACCACACAGTCTTCGCGCTCCATAGTCTTCAAGTAATGTCTTCTCATGTCATAGTCTTCAATATGAATATCTTCTCAAACCACCATTGTCTTCAATGTCTTCATACATTTTTAGGGGTCATCTCCGGTAGGTAAACCGAATCAATGAGGGACACTACCTGCGTTATCCTGCAATTCTCACAAACGCATTAGTCCCTCAACCAACTTTGTCGTCAATACTCCAAAACCAACTAGGGGTGGCACTAGATGCACTTACAATCTCCCCCTTTTGGTGATTGATGACAAACTGGTTGAAGTTTTCAACGGGGATAAAGTATGTGAAATTGTAAAGGATAGGAATTGTCTTCATAAGTAGCAAGGGCTCCCCCTGAAGATGTGCGTATAAGTAATTTGCCTTTGGAATGCAAATGCGCATTGCAGGTTTTACTTGTGGAGATCCACTTCAACTTATGAAGATAATTCATCATGCATGAAATGATATAGCAAGTAGAATGATATGCATAATGAAAAATGGACGTCTGCAGAATGATCTAAGTGCGGAAGTTATCATAGCACATGCGGAATTTATCATCGCATCACAGTAAAGCAGATAAGTAGCAGACGACCATCAAGTCTAGGTGTTACAACTCAAAGAACCAAATGTTTTAAAAGGCAAGAGTTGTAAGCACGAGGCAAAATATAGTGCAACCGCCCATATGAACCCGCTTGAAGACTATAAACTCATATGCTTCTCCCCCTTTTGTCAGTAAGGACCAAAAAGGTTTGAAGACATAGAGCATCTACTTGTTCTCATGAGCAGGTGAAGTAGCAGGGTTATCGTCATTGGTTGGCGGTGCAGACGAACTTGGTGCAGTGTCGATGCGTGCAGTAGTAGGAGGTGGTGAAGTAGCATCATCTTCATCATCGATCACCCTGGCATTGACAGTTGCCGCGGAGGAACAATATTCAGAGTCTTCAAGAGATGGAGTGCGACGTAGGATAGCAGTCCGTGGAGGAGTGGTGTCAAACTGGAATCTTTCATTGAAGCCATCGTCTTGAAGATCTGCTTCAGCACAAAGCAGGGTCAAGCTCTTCCATGATCGCCCGCAAGTTTCATGAGCAACAAATGCATTCTTGGTGGCAAGGTTTCGAATGCGATTAACATCCACCAAGAGGCTTTGCATCTGTCTCTTGAGCCAAAAGTGATGTTTATCCTATTTCTGATGAAGGGCCACAAGAAGTTCTCGGTCATTGAGAACGCGAGAACGCTTCCGAGGCCTTTGGGCAATGGTGCTTTTAGTGGCTTCAGTAAGTGCTCGATGAGGCAGACGAGTATTTCCAGCCGATGGATAGATTCGTGTTGCTGCTTGAACACCTTCAATGGGTTGAGTGAAGCTTTGGTGCTCGGCATTCTGAAGACAAAGAGGCTTCTTGGCAGGGTCAGAGTAGATGGCTTCAACTGAGACATCAACCTCTGGTAAAAAGATCAGATGATTTTGAGCAGATGGTTGATAGTTGACAGATGAGTGTCGCTTGATGAGGCGCATGACCCATGGAGCATAAAACTTCAGACCAAACAGATCAGATCCAGAAGCAGCAAGTTGCCTGATGAAGAATTCTTGGGTATTGAAGCAGATGCCATTGAGAATGTAGAAGACCAAAGTCTTCATAGCTCCTTCAAGTTTGGCCGCTGAGGAATGTCCTTTGATAGGCCATAGAGTCCGCCTGATAATATGATATATTGTGCGTGGCAGATACTCAAGGTCTTCAACAAAGAACTCTGTCGGATATTCAGCGTCAGATGGCAAGGGCTTCATCATGCTCAACATCTGGCTCATGTTGGGTTCTAGCTTATGGAAGATGCTCTCCAATGCATTGCGGTGTAGCTGACAATCAGGTTCATATAGCTCTCCAGGAGTGGCTAGCCCTGTAAGCTCAATGATGTCAAGAGCTTTGGCTTCATGATGAACGTTTCCAGTCATCCACTCGAGGACCCATGTCTTGATATCTCTGTTGTAGCCACGAATGTGTAGAGTAGCATAGAATTGAAGCAGTAGCTCTTCATTCCAGTGTTCTTTGTCTGTCACAAAGTTGAGAAGACCAGCATCACGAAAGCAATCAAGTGCTTCTTCTAAGAACGGCAGTCCAGCAATGGCTTCAGTGTCGAGGCGCATATGAGGGAAAATGCGGCCTTGATCATATAGAACGCAGGAGTAATAGCTTCGCTGTTGATAGCTCCAGAACTGATCTGATGATATTCTTGGTTTGGAGTAGGGGTTCTTGGTGCTTTCAAAGAAGGTATTGTGGCTTTTGAAGCCATTAGCATTGAAGGACCCTGGTGAGTTTGCAGTACCTGGAAACCTTGGCAATCTTGGCTTGGGCTTCTGGACCTGAGGCCTATGCTCAACATGATAATCAAATTGAGTTCCAGAGGCAGTAGGCGGAGGTACCAGAATGTTAGCTGACCATGACTGTATGCTTGCTCAATTGTATGAGGCCTTGGTGGCGGAACAGGAGCAGTGGCAACAGCTGAGGCTTCAGGCTGCACAACAGGTGCTTCGGGAGCAGTTGCCTCATTAGCTTCTAGTGCAGTGGCCTCATTGGCTTCAGGTGCAGTGGCCTCATTGGCTTCAGGCACACTGGTTGGTTCAAGCTCCACATTAGCGTCAGCCATGACAACGTCATTGGCTTCATTGGCATTGGTGGTGGCAGCTTCAACATTTTCAGCCTCCTCTTGATGAACAGGAGGGTCAGGCACGGGCATGTTCACATCAGGAACAGCTTCTTCTATAACAGGGGGGAGTAGGGACATGCACATATTCTTGATTCTCTTCGGCTGATGCAGCTAGAATGTCTTCAGCAGCTTGGGCTTCAGACATGGAGACATTCACAGTGGAGTGGGTTCAGAAAATACTTGACGTGCAACAGGTTGGCGTTGCACTTCTCCTTCTGGAACACTCGACAGAGGGACTTGAGGCCTTTGTCCTTTGCGAAGCCTGTGAAGTGCTCGCAACGCTTTTGGAGATGGAGTTGGCTGGGTGTCGGTGTCAAAACCGGCGGATCTCGGGTAGG
The DNA here is from genome assembly GCF_002162155.2 of Triticum dicoccoides. Lineage (NCBI taxonomy): Eukaryota > Viridiplantae > Streptophyta > Magnoliopsida > Poales > Poaceae > Triticum > Triticum dicoccoides. The sequence continues at coordinate 158,904,933 of NC_041391.1, forward strand.
GGGTCCCGAACTGTGCGTCTAGGCGGATGGTAACAGGAGATAAGGGACACGATGTTTTACCCAGGTTCGGACCCTCTTGATGGAGGTAAAACCCTACGTCCTGCTTGATTGATATTGATGATGTGGGTATTACAAGAGTAGATCTACCACGAGATCAAGGAGGCTAAACCCTAGAAGCTAGCCTATGGTATGATTGTTGTTCGTCCTATGGACTAAAACCATCCGGTTTATATAGACACCGGAGAGGGCTAGGGTTACACAGAGTCGGTTACAATGGTAGGAGATCTACATATCCGTATCGCCAAGCTTG
>NC_041391.1:158905252-158907234 GCF_002162155.2 Triticum dicoccoides
GAGAGGACTCTTGTGCGGCCTCCAGGGCACTGTCCGGCGGCAGAGCTAGGTCATGCCCATCGAGACAGTGCGGCGTGCTCGGCTGTGGCTCAAATCCGTCGAAGATCAAGTCTCCGCAGATGTCGGCTGTGAAGTTCAAACTTCCAAATCTGACCTGACGGCCAGGGGCGTAGCTTTCGATCTGCTCCAGATGGCCGAGCGAATTGACCCGGAGTGCAAAGCCGCCGAATACAAAGATCTGTCCGGGGAGAAAAGTCTCACCCTGGACCGCATTGTTGTTGATGATCGAAGGAGCCATCGGGCCTATGAGCGACGACACAGAGGAACTCTCAATGAAAGCACCAATGTCGGTGTCAAAACCGGCGGATCTCGGGTAGGGGGTCCCGAACTGTGCGTCTAGGTGGATGGTAACAGGAGACAAGGGACACGATGTTTTTACCCAGGTTCGGGCCCTCTCGATGGAGGTAAAACTCTACTCCTGCTTGATTGATATTGGTGATATGGGTAGTACAAGAGTGGATCTACCACGAGATCAAGGAGGCTAAACCCTAGAAGCTAGCCTATGGTATGATTGTTGTTCGTCCTATGGACTAAAACCCTCCGGCTTATATAGACACCGGAGAGGGCTAGGGTTACACATAGTCGGTTACAATGGTAGGAGATCTACATATCCGTATCGCCAAGATTGCCTTCCACGCCAAGGAAAGTCCCATCCGGACACGAGACGAAGTCTTCAATCTTGTATCTTCATAGTCTTGGAGTCTGGCCGATGATGATAGTTCGGCTATCCGGACACCCCCTAGTCCAGGACTCCCTCGGTGGGACTAATGCCCTTAAGATCATCCAGAGTATATCCAATAGCTGCACGGTGCTTATTTAGAGTTTTCAATAATCTTTCTTCTTCTTTCTCTGAAAGGTTAGCACTAATAATAACAGGATATATTTCTTTTTCATCAAGATAAGCATACTTAAGATTGTAAGGTAATGGGTTGAGTTCAAACACGGGATCACCCTTGGGTGGAGGGGGATCCCCAAGAATTTCATCAGGAAGGTTAGGTTTCAGCATAGGTTCCTGTTTAAGGAACACTTCATCTATTTCTTCCCTTTCCTTCATAAACATATCATTTTCATAGTCTAGCAAATATTGTTCTAAAGGATCAGTTGGAGGAATAGCAATGGAAGCAAGACAAATAATCTCATCCTTACAAGGTGGTTCCCTTTCACGAGGTTGTCTACTAAACTTAGCAAAATTAAACTCATGAGACATACCATCTATGCCAATATTGACAGTATTCCTTTCACAATTAATCTTAGCACTAGCAGTATTCAAGAAGGGCCTACCAAAAATAATGGGAAAAAAGGCTTCTTGTGGGGATGCAAGAACAAGAAAATCAGCAGGGTATTTAACCTTCCCACACAAAACTTCAACATCTCTAACAATCCCAATGGTTTTAGTGGTATCCGTATTAGCAAGCTTAATAGTAACATCAATGTCTTCTAATTCAATGGGTGCAATGTCGTGCATAATTTCTTTATAAAGATCATAAGGTATCGCACTAGCACTGGCACCCATATCACATAAGCCGTGATAACAATGATCTCCTATTTTAACAGAAATAACAGACGTGCCTACGACAGGTCTACGTGTCTTAGTATCAGGTCTAGCAATATTAGCAGTCTCACCCAAGAAGAAATAACATGCCCATCTAAGTCCTCATCCAAGAGATCTTTAACCATAGCAATACTAGGTTCAACATTAATTTGCTCAGGAGGTGTATAAGTCCTAGTATTACTCTTACGAACAACAGTCGAAGCTTTAGCATGATCCTTTATCCTAACAGGAAAAGGAGGTTTTTCAACATAAGCAGTAGGAACAATAGGATCACTATAGGTAATAGTCTTTTCTTCGACTGTAATAGGTGCAACTACTTTCACTTCAACAGGAGGATTATATTTAAACCACTTCTCCTTAGGGAGATCAA
>NC_041391.1:158907244-159045723 GCF_002162155.2 Triticum dicoccoides
TTGTCTTCGGCATTGCAAGGCGGGTGAGGGAGTCCTGGACTAGGGGGTGTCCGGATAGCCGAACTATCATCATCGGCCGGACTCCAAGACTATGAAGATACAAGATTGAAGACTTCGTACCGTGTCTGGATGGGACTTTCCTTGGCGTGGAAGGCAAGCTTGGCGATATGGATATGTAGATCTCCTACCATTGTAACCGACTCTGTGTAACCCTAGCCCTCTCCGGTGTCTATATAAACCAGATGGTTTTAGTCCGTAGGACAACAACGATAACAACAATCATACCATAGGCTAGCTCCTAGGGTTTAGCCTCCTTGATCTCGTGGTAGATCTACTCTTGTAATACCCACATCATCAATATCAATCAAGCAGGACGTAGGGTTTTACCTCCATCAAGAGGGCCCGAACCTGGGTAAAACATCGTGTCCCTTGTCTCCTGTTACCATCCGCCTAGACGCACAGTTCGGGACCCCCTACCCGAGATCCGCCGGTTTTGACACCGACATTGGTGCTTTCATTGAGAGTTCCTCTGTGCCGTCGCAACCAGGAAGGATGCCTCCTCCCGTCTTTAAAGACGCTACCATTGCCAAAGGAGCTTTGGCCACCGGTCAAGCTATCGGCTAGGTGGTTTTCTTATGACCGCCTGTTCGGCCATCGCTTCGACGATGACCTCTTGGGTCATCAAAAGCGATCTTCGCATCAACTCGGAATTCGCCGAGCAGCTGGATCCGATGGAGCTCTCTTCCGTAAAGAGCTCTTGGATCGCATCGCCACCCTGGGAGTCGCTACACACTATGATCAGATTGGGCTTAAAACCGATCTGAGAGAAATTAACTCTCCCCAGGCTACCCACCATGTCGCTGTGGTAGAAGAACAACGCTGCGACTCTTCCTCTGTGTTAAAAACCAGTTATGTCCGGATTCCCGATCCCTCCATGCCGGATTCCCGTGGAGGGACGGACGTCAATCGAGTACTGAACCTAAAGTCAGGCAGCGGACTAGATTCGTTGGACGACTTCCAGCAATCCAAGCTTCCAAATCCAGAAATTCCTCGGCCTTTGAGCCTTAGATTGGGTGGGGTTCCGAATTTAGTTCCACCCGCCCACCCAAACACAAGCGATCTATCTCAAATACGGCAAGAGCCGGATGAAACAGTATATCATTACTGGGCCAAATTCCTCCTGGTTATGGACAGGATAAAGGGCTGCCATGAGGAAAGCGCAATCTCTATTTTCTGCAATAATTGCACGGACAAGGGAATTATGAACACCATAAGTCGTCGCAAGGTCACGCGCTTCGCCGACCTGGCAACCATAGTACGAAAATACTGTGCGATGGAGAGTGCCTGGAAAACCGAAACTAGATTTTGGGACAATCTGGCCCTAAACACAACCTTAGTCCGGAATAAAAGGGTGCACCATGCTCAAGCACCTGGGTCAAAAATCAAAAAGCAAAAACCCCCCAAAGGGTACGGAACCGTACTGGAGGGATGGCTCAGCGGACCCTGCAAAATCCATAATGTAGAAGGCGCCACTCCAACACATAGCCTCCGGGCATGTTGGATACTACGGCAGGTGGCCAAAAGTGGTGAAGGGCTTCTAGCCCCGGAAAACCAGCCCAACAGTACCAGTACGGTATCAACAGTCTTCGAGACTTTCGCATCAAATAATATGCGGAAACGAACAATCCGTAGCCTCGCCGAAGTCTACCAACTAGCAACAACAAATCCATGGAGCGACACGGCTATCACCTTCAATGCCAGCGACGAACCTAAATTCCGAACAGCCCGAGCACCAGCCGCATTGGTCCTCAGTCCCATAGTGGACGGCTTTCGTCTTACCAAGGTACTCATGGATGGCGGCAGCGGATTAAACCTCATCTACGAGGAAACTCTCCAAAAAATGGAAATAGACTGGAGCCGCATTGAGCAAAGCAACACAACCTTTAGAGGAATAATCCCTAGTCGGGAAGTACGCTGCACAGGAAAAATCACACTAGATGTGGTGTTCGGCTCGCCGGACAACTACAGGTCCGAGGAAGTCACGTTCCAAGTGGCCCCGTTCAGCAGCGGATATCACGCTCTATTAGGGAGAGAGGCATTCACAATTTTCCAAGCCGTACCCCATTACGGGTACATGAAGCTCAAAATGCCCGGGCCCAATGGAAGTATCACTCTAGTCAGTGATCCGGACATAGCACTCCGCGCCGAAAATAAGACAGCCGCACTAGCCCTAGAGGCACTATCCGAAGCCCTAGCAGCAGAAGAACTCACTGCACTATGCTCCACGGTGAATAGGGACGATGTGATACTCGATAAGAGATCTAAGCCCACATCTTTTAAACTAGCAGACGAAATAGTCAAATTCCAGGTCCATCCAACGGACCCCACAAAGACGGCCTCCATTGGGGCACAATTAAACCCTGATGTAGAAGCCGCACTATGAGAATTCCTTCGGGAAAATTGGGACATTTTTTCCTGGCACCCTTCAGATATGCCAGGAATCCCACACAGGCTGGCAGAGTATAGCCTAAATATCCTAAAAGGATTCAAGCCAGTCAAACAGACTCTTCGACGATTTTCTGAACCCAAAAGACAGGCAATGGGAGAGGAGCTAGCCAAACTATTAGAAGTCGGATTCATCAGAGATATAAAACATCCGGACTGGCTAGCGAACCTGGTAATGGTACCAAAAAAGGACAAATCCTGGCGCCTTTGTGTGGATTTTAAAGACCTTAATAAGGCCTGTCCAAAGGATCCTTCCCTCTTCCCCGCATCGATCAAATCATCGATGCTACCGCAGGGCACGATTCGTTGTGCTTCCTCGACGCGTACTCCGGCTACCATCAAATCAAGATGACGGAGACAGACCAAGCCGCAATGGCATTTATTACTCCATACGGACCATTCTGCTTCAACACAATTCCCTTCGGACTTAAAAACGCCGGCGCAACATATCAGCGCATGATTCAGACATGTCTGGCTACCCAGATCGGCAAAACAGTAGAGGCATACGTAGACGATGTGGTCGTCAAGACCAAACACGTCGAAACTCTAATAGACGATTTGAGGCTCACATTCGACAACCTCCGAGCATATGACATTAAGCTTAACCCAGAAAAATGCGTTTTCGGCGTACCAGACGAAAAGCTCTTGGGCTTCATTGTATCCGGTAGAGGAATTGAAGCAAACCCAGCCAAGATCCGAGCTCTGTCACAATTGGACATCCCAAAAGACCTCAAACAAATACAAAAATTGACTGGATGCGTGGCGGCCCTAAGCCGCTTCATCTCCCGTTTGGGAGAAAAAGCATTGCCCCTCTATCGCCTCCTCAGGCGCACCGAACACTTCGAATGGATGGATGCTGCCACAGCCGGACTCGAAGAAATAAAGGCCATATTAGCAACAAATCCGGTCCTGGCCGCGCCCAACTTGGGCGAACCAATGTTGTTATATATCGCGGCAACACATCAAGTTGTAAGCCCGGTGCTCGTCGTCGAACGAGAAACAAAAGGGCACAAATTCCCTCTTCAAAAACCAGTGTACTACGTATCCACTGTCCCGGTACCCACATTATCAAAAGATAGCGTACGCGGTGTTCATGGCATCCCGGAAGCTGCGACACTACTTTCAAGAGTGTTCGATAACAGTGGCCTCCGAAGTACCTCTCAACGACATCATAAACAACCGCGACGCGACGGGCAGGATTGCAAAATGGGCCATTGAGCTTTTACCATTCGATATAACCTACAAACCACGGCGAGCTATAAAGTCGCAAGTTTTGGCTGACTTCGTCGCTGAATGGACTGAAGCCGAACTCCCTAAAGAGTATGGCGCATACTCCAATTGGATTATGCACTTCGACGGCTCTACAATGTTGGCCGGCTTGGGGTCTGGCATCGTCTTGACGTCCCCAACCGGAGATACAGTCCAATACGTACTTAAAATAATGTACACGGACTCCAACAACGCAGCCGAATACGAGGCCCTTCTACATGGTCTCCGGATGGCCATCTCCATGGGCATTCAATGCCTAGAGGTCCGCGGGGATTCAAACCTCACAATATCCCAAATAAATGGAGACTTTGATGCCAAGGATCCGAAAATGGCAGCCTACCGTAACGCCGTCTTAAAAATGTCAGCTCGGTTCGAAGGACTCGAATTCCACCATGTAGCCCGGGACAACAACCAGGCAGTCGATGTGTTGGCACGCATCGGCGCAAAACGCGACGCCGTCCCTCCAAACATCTTCCTGGAGCGGCTCTTTAAGCCATCCGTACTATGGGAAGAGGAGTCCGGAAATAGCAACCCAGAACCAACGGCGCCACCCAACACGGAACATTCTGACACAGTCGATGGCTCAGCCAATGAACTAACACCCTCAGCCCACGAAATAATGGCAGTAATCGCCCCGTGGATGGAGCCATTCCTAGCCTACTTAACTAGGCAGGAACTCCCCGAAGACCAAAATGAGGCCCGCTGCATAGTCCGGCGATCTAAAGCCTACAAGGTCCATGAGGGAGAACTTTATAAGAAAAGCACAACCGGAGTCCTTCAAAGGTGTATCTCCGAAGAGGAGGGGCGAAATCTCCTGGCTGAAATTCACGCCGGACTCGGTGGGCACCATGCCGCAGCCCGGGCCCTTGTAGGCAAGGCCTTCCGTACAGGATTCTATTGGCCGACTGCCCGGGCAGATGCTCAGGACTTAGTCTAACGATGCGTCGGTTGCCAGCTCTTTGCTAATCAAAGCCACATGCCACCCACCACCCTCAAAACTATACCCATCACCTGGTCGTTCACGGTCTGGGGGCTTGATATGGTTGGACCCCTTAAAGGGGGAACCCACAAGCAAAAATACCTATTGGTTATGGTGGACAAATTCACCAAATGGATAGAGGCCAAGCCAGTTAAAACGGCCGAATCCGGACCCGTGATAGACTTCATATCCGGGGTAGTACACCGTTATGGTGTCCCCCACAGCATCATCACTAATAACGGCACGAATTTCACGGCCGACAAGGTTAAACTCTGGTGCAAAAACATGGGCATCAAGCTCGACTACGCTTCAGTCTATCACCCCCAAACTAACGGTCAAGTCGAACGAGCAAACGGTTTAATCATGAGCGGCATCAAACCCAGACTAGTGCGGTCCCTCACGGAATCTAACACGCACTGGGTAGAGGAGCTCAACTCCGTACTCTGGGGGCTGCGGACCACGCCAAACCGCACTACCGGATTCACACCATTTTTTATGGTGTACGGCGTAGAGGCAGTTCTGCCCTGCGATATAATTCATGACTCACCTCGCGTGCGCATGTACAAAGAAAGAGAAGCCGAGTTGGATCGGCGGGGCAGTTTGGACGCCTTAGAGGAGGAGCGGGACGTGGCAAAAGCTCGTTCCGCATTTTACCAGCAGCAGGCTCGAAGATATCAAAGCAGAGAAGTATGGGCCAAAACTTACAATGTTGGTGAACTTGTTCTACGCCTGCCGGACAAGAAAAAGGACAAACTCAAGCCCAAATGGGAAGGTCCCTTCATGATCGACCAAGTCCTGACCGGCGGAGCATACCGTCTACGTAACGCATCTGACAACCGACTCGAGCCGCACCCATGAAACGCAGCCCGTCTCCGAAGATTCTACGCCTAGCGCCGGACTCAGAGTTCGTCTCCCTCCCCTGTCCACCCTTTACATTTTCACTGTCTCTTGTCCCCCTCCTTCTTCCCAATTTTTTTAGTAAAAGCCTTTGATGGGCTGATTTGCACATTGTTCGCACACACTTGATGTGCTACTAGCACTCATTATACCTGGGGGCTTCTTTAACAGAAGCTTATTTATACGGGCTCCATGCCCAACACATGTGTCATACTTCCGCATGTACCTTTTATTCACCATTATATGCATCGATATGACTTAAGTTTTGGCCAAGCTGGGTTGCCTGGCTCCTGTGCTTACCCCTACGTTCCCGATTGTTCGGCTAGGAGGTAAATTGAGCACCTCTGCGATTGTTACTGCCGGGTCAGCCGGATGTGTACCTCAGACTGGGTGAAGCCGAAAGCTAGCCTTCTTAAGGGAATATTCGGTCGGTGACTTGAAAGATGATTTATTACTTATTTAAACTTATCTGCCCCTAGATGCTTTTTCTGCTCTTTTCGCAGTACGGACATGCACCTTAGGGCATGCCTCCCAGGGAAAGGAACCCCTAACGGAACAATTCTCCCTGGAAGATGTTTCTTACTAACCATGTAATATAACATAACTAGTTGGGTACTTGTCTGATAAAGCACTAATGACCCCTACGCCTGGTCTCCATGCATGCCTCGGTTTTTTCATAACCGAGAAGGTATTCGGACACACTCCGGACTCTAGGGTCCCTAGTGCCATGATTTCAGATCTGAACCTATTATGTTTTCATGAATATATGTGTGTTCTTGATCCTATCTTGCAAGTCTATAGTCACCTATTATGTGTTATGATCCGACAACCCCGAAGAGACAATAATCAGGATACTTCTCGGTGATGACCGTAGTTTGAGGAGTTCATGTATTCACTATGTGCTAATGCTTTGTTCCGGTTCTCTATTAAAAGGAGGCCTTAATATCCCTTAGTTTCCGCTAGGACCCCGCTGCCACGGGAGGGTAGGACAAAAGATGTCATGCAAGTTCTTTTCCATAAGCACGTATGACTATTTACGGAATACATGCCTACATTACATTGATGAATTGGAGCTAGTTCTATGTCACCCTATGTTATAACTATTACATGAGTAATCGCTTCCGGCATAATTATCCATCACTGATCCATTGCCTACGAGCTTTTCACATATTGTTCTTCGCTTATTTACTTTTTCGTTGCTACTGTTACAACTACTACAAAAACCCAAAAACTATTATCTTTACTTTTGCCACCGTTACCTTTATTATCAATACTACTTTGCTACTAAATACTTTGCTGCAGATACTAAGTTATCCAGATGTGGTTGAATTGACAACTCAACTGCTAATACTCAAGAATAATCTTTGGCTCCCCTTGTGTTGAATCAATAAATTTGGGTTGAATACTTTACCCTCAAAAGCTGTTGTGATCCCCTACACTTGTGGGTTATCACACCACCGGCCTCCCAAGAAAAAAGGGTTTCTCACCCTCATGATGATCCTTCATCCCGTCACCGTTCCAAAAGCCGCATAGGAGGTGGTGACTGCATAGGATAACAAATTTGTTGTTAGGATTATGAGTTGAAGTTGGACAAAATTTGAGATTACTCTTTGACCATACCGGTGGTACGTCATAGGCATTTGTCGGAAGCACCCGATCATGTGCATAGTTGGGACACAAAGAATCTTCTCCCTTCCATCGATGACTTCTTGCGGTCGGTGGACACCTTCACCTTGCAAATATCTCGACACCAACATGATGGAGTTTTCATATCTTTTTCCTTCACCTCGTCCAGCTTGGCGTTATGCCACTTGTTCGGCATGTCTTCACGATCAGCACACGGTGCCCTCGTCATGGAACCGGATGAAGCCATGCCTACAAAAATATGAGTGGTTGTTAGTGAAATATATCAACATAATGAATAGAGGAAATGAAATAAGAGTGATTACACAAAACAACAAGTACCATTCATATTATTTCAACCATCCGGATTAAGCAAAACGTCAATAGGCCTTCCTCTATCGATCCTCCTCGCCCTAGTAAGACTGGAAGCACGACCACCTCCACCGACGCCTCTAAGACTCGCCTGTCCTCCACGCCCACCAATAGTAGTCCCTCCTCGTGCACTACCTCTAAGACTAGTCCGTCATCCACGGCCACCAGTCCTACCTCCTCGTGTGCCACCGGAACCTCCTCTACGAACACCCGTTTGGCTAGAGCTCATGTTGGCATCGGTCCTTGTTTTTTGGTGCATGTCCTAACATTGTGTCCCGGATCGTCACATTGTCCACAGTTGTTGATGTCCGGTCGCTCCATGAAATGACCGCTACCAAACTGTTTCATTCTGGTGTAACCAGCTAGATCACCCATGTCAGTCCTAAACCTCTTATTTCTTCTTCTTCCCTTTGTAGGAACCATGAGTTCAGGGCCAGGCACAATATGTGGGCCATCATATTCAGGCCACTGTGACTGGTCAAGGAAAGGATGAAATCGAGGCGGCCATGTCAACCTCGTGGCTTCCAATGTGAACTCCTACAACCGCACGGTCCTCCCATCAGAAACATGCAAGTTTCTCGCCTTGGCTGCCGTCATCAAATGCGAGCACGGCCAGTGGTACTTATGAGGCCTCTCACACTAACACCACTGGTTCTTGAGGTCCACCTTATATGCAACACCACCGTAAGCCACACCATCTCGTGTTGTGCCACCTGGCTCATCCACTTGGTAGATCATTTCCTTGTCGTTGAATCTAATGATTTATTGATGCGAGGACTTCCCTTCTTGAAACCTCAACCAACCATCAACCTTGTCGGGATACTCTTTTTTCTCACCTATCCATTTGGCGGTGGTTTTAGAATGCCTAAGAAAATACTCGTTCAGCTTGAAGAAGGTGTATTTCAGTATTGCAGTCACCAGCAAAGAACGGACGCCCTTAAGCACATTGTTGAAGCCTTCAACCATGTTGCACGTCATGTCACCGTATCTCCAACCTCCTTCATCATAAGCGCGTGACCACTTATGCTTCTCTTCATAATTCCTTTCCAAGAATGCTCTTCCACCTTTGTTCTTTGCCAAGGCCTTGAAGAGCTTATCATACCGGATTTTGAATGCATCGATGGTGAATGCCACACAAACATGGGTAAGGTCTTTGCAAAACTCCTTGCTCTTGCATGCCCGGTAAAAGTTCTCCACAAAATGACTCATGCACCATCGGTTATGAAGCTTTGGAAGCCCAGGAATGAAAACTTCTATGGCTTTGAGAATGCCATGGTGCCAGTCCGATATAATGCATACCTGCCTCTTCCCAATCACCTTGGTCCTCACATGCCCCATGAACCACTCCCAATTGTCGTCTACTCGGAAGGAACTAAAGCAAAGGCCACCAGCAACACGTTATCATTGGACGAATGAGCCATTGCCACCATTAGTGTGCCCTTGTATTTGCCGGTCAAGAAAGTGCCATCTATAGACAACACCGGACGACAATGCTTAAATGCCTCGATGCATTGCCCAAAACTCTAGAAGGCACGATGAAACACTCCGTCAGTGTCCTCAACCCCATGCCGCATGCCTAGGTTCTTATGTGCAATGGCTCCCAACATCCTCGGAAGAATATTGTATGCGGCCGCATAATCACCATGCAACATCCTAATAGCATTTGACTTGGCCTTCCATACCTTCCCATAGTTGACCTTGTATCCGTACATTTTTTTTCAACAATACTCATCAGAAGCTTCACCTTCACGGTTATGGGATATCTCATTCAATAATTTGTAGCCGAGAAACTCTGACGTGAGTTGACGGTGGCCCTTGCTTCGGTCAGCTTTGTCTGGAGGTATGCACTCGTGAGTAGCTACACAACTTTTCAACTCCCATTGCCCCATTTCATGAAATTTTCTTCCACGAACCTTCCATTTACAACCTTGTTTGTCCCACTTCACGGTGTAACGCACCTCTTGGTTCGAATGACCAACAACAAATGGCCTATGGTTCCAAATGGTGTAGTCACTCAACCACATCTTAAACTCTTGGAAGCACCCAAACTTGATGCCTTTTTTCAAATGAGCATTCTCGTCCTCATCCTTTGGCCTTGGATCGCCGACTCTCGGGCACGGTGTTGGTTCAACCAACCCCAGTCTCATGCCACCATCAATAATGGCATGGTCGGCAAGGCTAAGATCACGAACAATGGGGGTCCTCTTTCCTTGACGTGCACCTCTTTGAAGAATTGATTTTCTTGCACCGTGAATCCATCTTCGTCCAAATCTTCCTCAGGACCCTCATCATCCGATCCATAACCACACATACGGTTATAAGGGAGGCTACGATCCATGTCTTGTTGATGGACAATGACATCCAAGTTACCTATTGGATTGTAATGAAATCTTCTTCTTCCGCATAAGCATCATCATCAACAACATGATCCATAGCATGAATCTTCAGGTCTTGGATTACTATGGCTCTATCATTCATCTCTACTTCATTTGATTGACTACTTGGTGGTTGGATATAAGAATTGGGGACATACACCTCAACCCTAGCATCATGTATTGGGGAGCAGGCATGTCGGTTCAAGTCAATTTGTAGCAGAGGAGCATCAACCTTGGTGGCAAATAATTCAAGTGAGTTGTCTTGTAATTGCTCTACTTTACCCTTGTACACCTTCCAATGCAATTCCGAGGTGATAGGCATACTCTTCAACCGAGACTTCACCCCCACTCCAACATCATACCTTCCAATAAGTTTAACCTCATCACTTGGGCCCATCCAATGTAACACACTTTTAACTTTCACAACTACATCCTCATAGGTTGGGCTATACTCAAATACCATGTGTTCTTCCCCTTCATCGTCATTGCCATTCATAAATGTCTCCTTATCCAAATAATGGAGATTCACAAGACTTCCCATCTAAATAAATTTTAAAAAATGTCAATGATAGGCGGTAACATAATATGGGACAATATCCATTGTGCATCCCATGGATCGATAAAATTTCTATGCAATATATTTAAGCAACAAAACAAATAACAACTAAAGAACAAAATATCATGGCTTAACCCTAACGACTAAATAATGACTTCACTTAACACTAACCCTAACCCTAGAAATAACCAAAACAATAACCATAGATCTAGCTACAAACAACAAAGTTAGCACACTACACATGGTCAATCACACATATACAACCCTAGACCTAGATCTACCATCCATCAAATCCATTGATTTCACACAAAAAGGAGCTAACTAGGGTTTGCATAAAAGAAATCAATGCCATCAAATAAGTTGATTCCAACCAACCAAAAAGAAGAGAGTGGGTGAGGTACCTTGAGTGATGAAAATGGCCTCAATCCACCGGAGAAAATTCAAGCAATGGAGATGAATTTGATGGAGCCCTGGGATGGGGGAGAGGGGGGAGAGGGCTCAGCTCGAGGAAGAAAGGATTTGGGGGCGAATGGGTGGCTTGTGGGGCCCACAAACACCCAGCCGTTGGTCTTGTGCATTCAGCACCCTACCGCCACTATCTCTGGCGGTAGGCTACCTAACCCTACCGCCACGATCTGTGGTAGTAGCCACTTATCCACGTCAGCAGGCAGACGGCGCCATCGACATTGACCCGGTCCCTACCGCCATCACCTGTGGCGGTAGCACGTTCTAGCCTACCGCCTGCTCGGGTGGCGGTAGGAAAAGGGTCAGATCCGATTTTTTGCGGATAGGGGTCAGATGCAGCTAAACGTGCAGAAAAGGGTCAAAACAGTGAATTTGGCCCAAGAAGCACTTGCACCTGCTCGTCATGTACGGTACGGGTCGCTGATGGCATCCGAGCTGGGCCACCTGTGCGTGGACCTTTGGGTTCTCGTTAGAGTTTAGGAGGATATTGATCCGTTAGCAAGGATTTGAGGGGAAACAATACTTTACTCTTTCGGCAAACAACTCCATCAACTCAACTCATGAACCGCCAAATCTTATTAGCACCAAATAGAGACTTATTTTTAGTATTACCTTCATCCCAGAAAAGGACAAATCTAAGAGAAGCTTTTTGGGAGAGGGGGTAGTAAATAGAGGCTTATTGGTATGGGGCGCACAACCCGGCACGAGTTAAGAGCGAATTGGGTCGATGGCCCATATTATCTCTCCAACCAGTTCCCTTTATTTTTTATGGGTTGTAGGTTTTCTTTGGTTTTTCGGGTTTCTTGGTTTTTTGTTTTTGCTTTTATATTTTTTTAAAAAAAATCTTTTTCTTTTTCATTTTACCTTTTTCCATCTTCTTTTATTTTTGTGAACTTTTCAAATGTGTGTACTTTTAAAAAAACCATGACTTTATCAAATCCGTGAACTTTGCCAAAAAATTGTGAACTTTTCCTATTTTGAAAACTTTTCCAAAAAACCATGATCTTGTTTCCTTTAATCCGTAAAATTTTGTAAGTCTCATTTTTTTTGAACTTTAGTTTTTCCCCTCATAGTTGTTAACTTTTTTTAAAATCTGTGGAACCCATGAGTTTTTTTAAATGTTAACTTTTTCGAAAATGCATGATCTTTTTTTAAAATTCATGAACTTTTTTGAAATATGCAAAAAAATTGAAACTTTTTGAAAACGTGAACAGTCAACGATCAAGCAAGAGTGAATGGATAAAGCCAACGATCAATATGCCTAGTCATTCATCAGCCAATCAAGTTAGGAGAAAAACCATTTTTTAGGAACTTCAACCGATCAAGGAGGGGGACGACCCAAGCAAGCGCCAGTGGCCAATGTTTGCGTTGGTGGACCGGCCCACGTAATGCGGTGTGTAAGAACTGTTGATAGCATTAAAATATGTTGGTGCAATTCGTAGGAACTGTTGATAGCATTGAAAATGTTATGCACTATGACAGAAAATGTTAATCATGCAAAGTGTTAAACATGTATAAGATATGTTCTTCAAGTATATGAAAAATGCAAAACATGTATTGAAAAAAGCAGACATTGAAACATATATTAGAAAATAAATATAAAACATGTAGTTAAAAACTGCTAAATTTGTATAGACCCCCCCCCCCCCGGGCACAAAAAGTGTATTACAGTATTACATGTGAACTTTTTCAAGTGTTTTAACTTTTCTTTCAAATTCATGACTTTTAAAAATTCGTGAAGTTTTTCCAAAATTTGTGAACCTATTTTATTTTGTGCAATTTTTCTAAAATAAATCGTGATCCTTTTTCCTCAAATAAATGATTTTCTTGAAATCTCAAAAAAAATTAGAAATTTCTAAACAAGCTCCTCTATTTTTTTTAAAAAAAATCAAATATGTGGAACTCACGGCTTTTTTTCAAAATTATTTACTTTTTCTGACAAACATGATCTTTTCTAAAATTCATGAACTTTTGAAATATGTGATTTTTTAAAACTTTTTTGAAAATGGCAACGGTCAACTATCGAGTAAACACAGAACAGACAAAGTCAACGGTCGAGATGCCTAGTCATTCGTCAACCTATCAAGTTAGGAGAACAAACCATTTATTTGGAACTTCAACCAATCTTTTTTTCTCTTAGAAACTTCAACCAATCAAGGAGGTGGACGACCCGAGCGAGCGCCCGTGGCCGATATATTTGCGCTGGTGGGGCAGCCCAAGTAATGCAGGCGTGTGAGCCTAGTGGGGCATAGCTGACGCGACAAGCGCTGAATAGGCACTCTTCTCCCGAATCAACAAATAAGCTCAAGAGCTCCTATATCGGTGCGTTTATAGATCCCTTACTGCAGCGCTGGTCTCTCTAGCGCGTGTTATTCTCAACTTTTTTATTTGTTTTATTACTTTAACTTACATCTAAAAATGGATAATCATTTTACTTATATTTTGAAAGAGTTCGCCTTAAAATATTTGTTTATGTAGTGTTACAAAATTGTTCGTCAACTTGTGAAAACTATTGATAGCATTTAAAAATGTTTATGCATTGTGACATAATAAGAAAATGATGGTCATGCAAAATGTTCAGTGTGTACAAAAATGTCCTTCAGGTATAAGAAAAATGCACAACATGTATAGAAAAAAAACATTGAAAACATATAATTTTGTGTGTTCATATGAAGGCAATAAAAGCAAGCAAACAAACAAACAAAACTGTTTTTATGTTTTTGTAAAGTTGTCCTAGAAGTGGGGGACATAAAAACGAGAGGCAAATGGCAAATGAAAAGGCAAATGAAAGTAAGAACAAGTAGATGATAGTTTATGCGAAGGCACTAGGTTTTGGTGAAATTCTTCCTGCTACTTGTGAGCTGCGTTAGGATTTTCTCGAAGAGGAGAGGATGAAGTAGTACAGTAGAGATAAGTATTTACCTCAGTTAAAAATCAAGGTTATCAATCCAGTAGGAGAACCACGTAGAACCTCGTTACCGGTACCTGCACACACGAAAGCAAATACTTGCACCCAACGCGATCAAGGGGGTTGTCAATTCCCTCGACGGTTATTTGGAAGGATCAAATCTTGTAGTGGTAAATAGATAAAATAAAACACATAATAAAATAGCGTTAATAAAATTGCATCAAGGTATTTTTGGATTTTGTATATGATAAAAGTAGATCCGGGGGCCATAGTTTTCACTAGAGGCTTCTCACTTGAAGAAAAAGCATACGGTGGGTAAACAAATTACTGTTGGTCAATTGATAGAAAAGCGCATAGTTATGACGAAATTCAAGGCAATGATCATGTATATATGCATCACGTCCGAGACAAGTAGACCGACCCCTTCCTGCATCCACTACTATTACTCCACCCACCGACCGCTATCCAGCATGCATCTAGGGTATTAAGTTAACTAAACAGAGTAACGCCTTAAGCAAGATGACATGATTTACACAAAGTAAATCCAAGCAATATGCATGAATAAACGCCATCGTTTTATCCTTGATGACAATGATACAAATACGCGTCCTTTCCCTTTCCGTCACTAGGATGGAGCGCCGCAAGATCGAACCCATCACAAAGCACCTCTCCCACTACAAGATAAATCAATCTAATTGCCCAAACCAAACGCATAGATTAGAGAGAAATACAAATCTATCATGCATAAAAGAGTTCGGAGAAAACTCAAATAATGTTCATGAATAATCTTATCACAAACCCACAATTCTTCTGATCCCAACAAACACTCCGCAAAAAAGAATTACATCGAATAGATCTCCAAGAACACATCGAGGAGAACATTGTATTGAAGATCAAAGAGAGAGAGAGAGAGAAAGTCATCTAGCTACTAGCTATGGACCCGTAGGTCTGTGGTAAGCTACTCACGCATCATCGGAAGGGCAACAAGGTTGATGTAGAAGCCCTCCGTGATCGATTCCCCCTCTGGCAGAGTAACGGAGAAGGCCTCCAGATGGGATCACAGAAGAACAGAGGCTTGCGGCGGTGGAAAAAGTGTTTTGGGTGGCTCTCTGATCTATTGGGAATATTAGAGAATTTATAGAGACGGAATTAGGTCAAGAGGTGCCACGAGGGGCCCACAAGCCTGGGGAAGCGCCTCCCGAGCTTGTTGCTCCCTCGTGACTCTTCGTGTCTTCTCCCAAAGCTTCTAGGGTCTCTTTGGGTCCAGAAAAAATTGTCAAAAAAGTTTCGTAGCGTTTGGACTCTGTTTGGTACTGATTTCTTGAAAAGCCAAAAACAAGCAAAAAATCAACTGATACTGCGCACTAAGTTAATAGGTTAGTCCCGAAAAATGATATATAATTGCATACAAAACATCCAAGATTGATAGTATAATAGCATGGAACAATAAAAAAATTATAGATACGTTGAATACGTATCAATTCTCATGACTCCAATCCTACTAACACTCAGGAGATCATGATTGTGTTAAGCTTGAGACCCCGCAGGTTCGGTAGCTCATAGCTATGAACGAAACTGTTCGTTCAATGACCGACAACGGGACCATAGACGTCTGTATCGGTCCCTATGAGCACACTAATGATATTCGAGTGAACCTTAGATTATCATGTGATATTCCATTTGCTTCGCGATACTTCACAAAACCCGGGATGCATTGGTATCCTCCCGAGTCATCACTATGCTCACTATACCGAAATCCTCATTACCACTGAGGGAGTCCTGGACTAGGGGGTGTCTGGATAGCCGAACTATCATCATCGGCCGGACTCAAAGACTATGAAGATACAAGATTAAAGACTTCGTCCCGTGTCCGGATGGGACTTTCCTTGGCGTGGAAGGCAAGCTTGGCGATACGGATATGTAGATCTCCTACATTGTAACCGACTCTGTGTAACCATAGCCCTCTCCGATGTCTATATAAACCGGATGGTTTTAGTCCATAGGACAACAACGATGACAACTATCATACCATAGGCTAGCTTCTAGGGTTTAGCCTCCTTGATCTCGTGGTAGATCTACTCTTGTAATACCCACATCATCAATATCAATCAAGCAGGACGTGGGGTTTTACCTCCATCAAGAGGGCCCGAACCTGGGTAAAACATCGTGTCCCTTGTCTCCTGTTACCATCCGCCTAGACGCACAGTTCGGGACCCCCTACCCGAGATCCGCCGGTTTTGACACCGACATTGGTGCTTTTATTGAGAGTTCCTCTGTGTCGTCACCGATAGGCTCGATGGCTCCTTCGATCATCAACAACGACGCGGTCCAGGGTGAGACTTTTCTCCCCGGACAGATCTTCGTATTCGGCGGCTTTGCACTGTGGGCCAATTCTTTTGGCCATCTGGAGCAGATCGAAAGCTACGCCCCTGTCCGTCAGGTCAGATTTGGAAGTCTTAACTTCACGGCTGACATCCGCGGAGACTTGATATTCAATGGATTCAAGCCACAGCCGAGCGCGTCGCACTGTCACGATGGGCATGATTTAGCTCTGCTGCCGGACAGTGCCCTGGAGGCCGCACACGAGTCCGCTCCGACCCTCGATTCGGAGCCGGTTGTGCAGATCGAGGACGGGTGGTTAGACACTGCCTCGGAGGCTGCAACCTCTACGGCGATAGAGCCGAATACTGACTTTGTCCCTTTTGAAGCTCGTGACTCCAAGGTGTCGGACTCCTTGCCGGACTCCGAACCTCCCGCGCCCCCACCAATCGAATCCGATTGGGCGCCGATCATGGAGTTCTCCGCCGCGGACATCTTTCAACACTCACCTTTTGGCCACATTCTGAGTTCGCTAAAATATCTCTCGTTATCAGGGGAGCCCTGGCCGGACTGCGGCCAGGATGGTTGGGATGCGGACGACGAAGAAATTCAAGACCCGCCCACCACCCACTTAGTAGCCGCTGTCGACGATCTAACTGACATGCTAGACTTCGACTCCAAAGACATCGACGGTATGGACGACGATGCCGGAGACGACCAAGAACCAGCGCCTACCGGGCACTCGAAAGCCACCTCATCATACGACATATACATGGTGGATATCCCAAAGGATGGGAACGGCGAAGGAACAGCGGAGGAAGACCCCTCCAAGAAACAGCCCAAGCGCCGGCGTCAGCAGCGCCGCTCTAAATCCCGCCATAGCAAGAATGGCGATTCCGGCACCGGAGATAATAATACCCCAGACAGTGCCGAAGACAACCCCCTCCAGCAAGATTCAGCGCAGGAGGACGGAGATACCAGCCCTCACAAGAGGGTGGCAGACGAAGAGGTAGAGGACAATAGTTACATGCCTCCCTCTGGAGACAAGGCAAGCCTCGACGATGACGAATTTGTCGTGCCTGAGGATCCCGTCGAACAAGAGCGTTTTAAACGCAGGCTTATGGCCACGGCAAACAGCCTCAAGAAAAAGCAGCAACAGCCTAGAGCTGATCAGGATCTGCTAGCCGACAGATGGACGGAACTCCTGGCGGCCGAAGAGCATGAGCTCGAACGCCCCTCCAAAAGCTACCCCAAACGCAAGTTGCTCCCCCGATTAGAGGAGGAGGCATATAAACCTGCATCACCAGAGTACAATACGGCTGACCGGCCACCTCATGGCCGCGTCAGAGAGGCCTCTAGGCCCTTTACTAGAACCGTACCCCGACATCGCTCGAACAGCACAAGGCCACAGGGGAATGCTCCGGACTTGCGAGATATATTGGAGGATAAGGCAAGACAATCAAGATCGATCTATGGATCGCGTGGGCGCCCCATGATACGTGACGACAACCGTCGCGCCGGACACAG
Source organism: Triticum dicoccoides (assembly GCF_002162155.2). Classification (NCBI taxonomy): domain Eukaryota; kingdom Viridiplantae; phylum Streptophyta; class Magnoliopsida; order Poales; family Poaceae; genus Triticum; species Triticum dicoccoides. The sequence goes on from NC_041391.1 coordinate 158,925,040, forward strand.
CAAGTCCGGCCGGGCTGAACACAGTAGACAAAGCTCGTTGGAGCTCCGTCGCGATATAGCCCAACACAGAGGCATCGCACACCCACTATGCTTCACAGATGAAGTAATGGGTCATCAAATCCCTGAAGGGTTTAAACTCGTGAATATTGAATCCTATGATGGCACAACAGACCCTGCGGTTTGGATCGAAGACTATCTCCTTCATATCCACATGGCCCGCGGTGACGATCTTCACGCCATCAAATACCTCCCACTCAAGCTTAAAGGACCAGCTCGACATTGGCTTAACAGCTTGCCAGCAGAATCAATTGGATGTTGGGAGGACCTGGAAGCCGCATTCCTTGATAACTTCCAGGGCACGTATGTGCGACCACCAGACGCTGACAACCTAAGCCACATAATTCAGCAGCCAGATGAATCGGCCAGATAATTCTGGACACGGTTCTTAACTAAGAAAAATCAAATCATTGACTGTCCGGATGCGGAAGCCCTCGCAGCCTTCAAACATAACATCCGCGACGAGTGGCTTGCCCGGCACCTGGGACAGGAAAAGGCGAAATCCATGGCAGCCCTCACATCACTCATGACCCGCTTTTGCGCGGGAGAGGACAGCTGGCTAGCTCGCAGCAACAACCTTAGCAAAAATTCTGGCAGTCCGGATACCAAGGATCGCAATGGCAGGTCACGTCGCATCAAGAATAAACGCCGCATTAACGGGACAATAATGAGGATACGACAGTCAACGCCGGATTCAGAGGCTCCAAACCCGGTCAGCGGAAGTAGCCATTCAAAAGAACTACTACGGGTCCGTCCAATTTGGACCGAATACTCGATTGCTCGTGCCAGATACACGGCACCCCCGAAAAGCCAGCCAACCACACCAACAGGGACTGTTGGGTATTCAAGCAGGCAGGCAAGCTAATTGCCGAAAACAATGACAAGGGGCTGCATAGTGATGACGAAGAAGAGACCCGACCGCTGAACAATAGAGGACAGAAGGGTTTTCCCCCACAAGTGCGGACGGTGAATATGATATACGCAACCCACATACCCAAGAGGGAGCGGAAGCGTGCACTCAGGGACGTATACGCGATGGAGTCAGTCGCCCCAAAGTTCAACCCATGGTCCTCCTGCCCGATCACTTTTGATCGAAGGGACCACCCTACCAGCATCCGCCACGGCGGATTCGCCGCATTGGTTTTAGACCCAATCGTCGATGGATTTCACCGCACCAGAGTCCTGATGGATGGCGGCAGCAGCTGAACCTGCTTTATCAGGACACAGTGCGTAAGATGGGCATAGAACCCTCAAGGATTAAACCCACAAAGACGACCTTCAAAGGCGTCATACCAGGTGTAGAGGCCAATTGTACGGGCTCAGTCACACTGGAAGTGGTCTTCGGATCCCTGGATAACTTCCGAAGTGAGGAGTTAACCTTCGACATAGTTCCATTCTGCAGCGGCTATCATGCTCTGCTCGGACGGACCGCGTTTGCAAAGTTCAACACGGTGCCGCACTACGCATACCTCAAGCTCAAGATGCCAGGCCCTCGAGGAGTCATCACGGTCAACGGAAACACCGAGCGCTCCCTCCAAACGGAGGAACATACAGCAGCTCTCGCGGCAGAAGTACAATGAAGCCTCTTAAGGCAATTCTCGAGTCCGGCCGTTAAGCGACCGGACACGGCCAAACACGCTCGAAGTAACCTACAACAAGACCACCTGGCGCGTTCCGAGCATGCGTAGCAATGCGGCCCCAACCCCAGCCCTCGCAAGACCGCAAGGCTGGTCCTTCGCGTACATCATTATGTTCTGGAGATACCATGGGCATAGGGGAAGGGGCACGACCACAACAGGCCCAGAATGCGGCTCAACCACATCAGGGGCTCCCAAGTGTGTCATTTCTTTTTTTTCCTTTTTTCTTTCTTACCCACACGACTCCGTTCACCAGAGGCCCTGTCCGGCAGTAGACCGGCCGAACTCACGATGCAACAGCCAAGGAAGAAGAAAGGCCGCGATGAATATCCAGGTGGTCTCCCTTACGAGCATTAAATTTGTTTTATACACCACTCCGCGGCCTACCCCTGGAGGGGGACATGTTTAATAGTCCCGTCCCTTGCTTATCGCACTATTTGTATCGTTCTGCATTCATAGCATTACTCCTTGAATAAAACAATGCAACACCTTTTTGCTTATAATTGCATTTCTTTCTTATACATATGTTCATTTACGACATGTTGCATCCGTACACTTTGGTACGGCTAAAAACACCAGGGGCTTATGTTCCCCACATCATGGTGTGATAAGTCCGAACACTTTCACAAGTGCGGCACCCCGAACTTATAGCATTATATGCATCAGCTCCAAATCATGTCTTGGGTCAATATTGGGTTTGCCCAGCTCCCATGTTTTGGTACCTTACGTTCCGTTGTATCGGCTAAGGTAGCACTGGGAGAACCACTGCGATTGCGCCCCAGTTGAGCTGGGTTAACGCCTCAGTGGAGAAAGCTAAAACTGACCGTCATGATGAGGCGAGAGTCGGTCGCTGTTCGAGAGGTTTTTTCGAGTCCCTAAAGACTTATGCCGCTTAGAGCGAGGAACCGGCTTTGTCTGGCCCAGGCATGGATAGCGCCCCGAATTCGGCCTTCCGAACACTAGGGGCTTCGCTGAAATTTAAAATTATAGAATTCTATGGCTAAGTGAGAGTGTTCAAGCATTATAAGTCCGGTTGCCTAGTTCGTCGTGTTGAGCGCCTCCCTAGATGGACCCAAATATGGGAACAAGAGTGCTCAAATTTATTCCGAGCACCCCAGCACTCGTGGCATGGGGGCTGAAGCCGACGACTTGCCATCTCTCAGATTTGATAAACAGCCGCACAGAAGGTAATATTTTAAATCAACAAACGTTGCTTGGCGCATATGAACAAAGTTTTCTGCGCACAGGATAACAAAATGCGAGTCTACTCAAATATTACATTATTGGAGCACTCACCCGCAATAGTGCAGGCACCCTTCAGGACACTCTGGTAATATATCTCTAGCGTGCGATACTCCTTGCCCGGCGGTGGCGCGTCCGTCACAAGCTTCTCAGCATCCATCTTTCCCCAGTGCACCTTAGCACGGGTAAGGGCCCGACGAGCACCTTCAATACAGGCGGATCGCTTGATGACCTCAACCCATGGACACGCATCCACCAGCAGCCGCACCAGGCCGAAGTAGCTCCCAGGCATGGCCTCATTAGGCCACAGCCGTACTATGAGGCCCTTCATGGCCTGTTCGGCCACCTTGTGGAGCTCGACCAGCTGCTTCAGCTAGTCGCTAAGGGGCACCGGATGTCCGGCCTCAGCATACTGAGACCAGAAGACCTTCTCCGTCGAGCTCTCCTCCTCGGCCCTGTAGAAAGCGGCAGCATCTGACACGCTACGGGGCAGATCTGTGAACGCTCCTGGAGAGCTTCGAATTCGGGTAAGTAACAGGTAATTTACATTCACATGCTTGCTTTGCATGAAAAATGCCTTACCCGACGCTATTTTCTTCAACGCCTCGATTTCCTGGAGGGCCTTGTAGGCTTCGGCCTTAGCGGCTTTGGCAATCTCAAGAGTCGATGCAAGCTCGGACTCTCGAGTCTTCGAGTCGCGCTCCAAACTCTTATGTTTTTTCACGAGAGCCTGGAGCTCTTGCTGTACCTCCGCCACCCGCGCCTCCTGCTTCTCTCGCTCGGTGCGCTCCACGGCCGCATTACGTTCGGCCACGGACACCGCCTCCTTCAGGGCCGCCACCTCGTTTGTGGCCCTGCAATACCCATGTTATCCTTGTCATTCTTCTTGCAACCAAATCCTTTTCTGTAAGGTACAACTTTAATAAGGTGCTACTCACCTTCTTTGTCCTCGAGCTGCTTCATGGCACGGCCGAGCTCGTTCTCGGACCGCTCGAGGTTTTGCTTCACAACATTGACCTCCGCAGTCAGTGCGGCAGAGGTCAGCAGCGCAGCCTGCAATCCCATATTGACATATTTTTTATGACTCCTGCGTATATCTTTTTAGATCCTCAGTCCGGCTTTTCTTTCCGAACACCGAACCGAGCATCAGGGGCTACTGTCTATGCGGTACTATTATATATATATTAATATTCTTACCTCAAAGCAAGATAGAAGGCTGCTGCAGGCTTTGGTCAGCCCGCTTTTGGCGAGCTGGACCTTCTGAATCACCGCACTCATGACAGTGCGGTGTTCCTCCTTGATGGAAGCGCCATTGAGCGCCTCCAGCAAGTTATCCGGCGCCTCCGGTTGGACGGAGGCCGCCGGCGCCACGGTCTTGCCCTTCTTACGAAGGGGCCGCCCGCCGGACTCCGAAACCACTACAGGTTCCGGTGTGGAGTCCGGCACGAAGTCCGGGAGGTCACCCTGTGCCACCTCCGGGCCCTCCTCCTCTGGATGGGTCCCTCTCTGGGATCCTACCTCGACGGTGTCAGCATCGCGGGGAGAGGAGGCGGTTGGAAGTGAAGTGATATTCACATCCGACGAGCCCAAGGACCCGCTCGACGAAGCGGGAAGATCGTCCTTGGGCGGACTGCAGGGTTGTATGCGGCATTAGAAAGACACCAAGTGGCAAAAAGAAAAATCATGAAGTCATTCGGGAGTCCGGATACTTACGATCTCGCCAGGGGCTTGGTCCTTGGAGGCCAATCCTCGTCGTCGTCACCGGCGTGGGCGGAACAGTCCGAGGGAAGAGTCCTTCCCTTCTTGGACCCTTCGGCCTCCCTCGTTGGGGAAGCCTTCCTTTTCTTCCCTCCCCCCACTGGGGGAGAGGCCTTTTTCTTCTCCTCCTCATCCTCGGGGGAGGAGTCCGCTTCGGAGTCATCGGACACCTGAAAATGGGAACTCTTTCGAGTACCCGTGGCCTCCTTCTTGGCCTTCTTCTCCGGCACCACATGGGGTGCCAGAACCAGCAGCCCCGCTAGACGGGCATCCACTGGGTCTTCTGGCAAGGGGGTCGGATAGTTAGTCTGCTCGGCCTTCTTCAGCCAGTCCTGTCAAAAGAAAGGGAGTTCAGATCCCGCATAGAGTCAAACTATGGAAAACAAGTATCCCGTAAAGGGTAAAATCATTTACCTCGTCAGCCTGACGCTGCGAGCGGAATCTGCGATCTTCGGTAGCGGATGAGGGAGCCTCGGCGCCCTTAAAAAGCACCTTCCAAGCATCTTCGTACCTAGTGTCGAAGAGCCCACTCAAGGTTCGGTGCTGAGCCGGATCGAACTCCCACAATTTAAAGGCCCTTTGTTGGCACGGGAGAATCCGGCGGATGAGCATGACCTGGACCATGTTGACAAGCTTGAGCTTCTTGTTCACCAGCTTCTGGATGCAGGCTTGGAGTCCGGTCAGCTCCTCTGAATCGCCCCAAGTCAGGCCACTCTCCTTCCAAGAGGTGAGCCGTGTGGGGATGCCAGATCTGAATTCAGGGGCCGCTGCCCATTTAGGGTCACGTGGCTCGGTGATATAGAACCACCCCGATTGCCACCCCTTGATGGTTTCCACGAAGGCGCCCTCGAGCCAAGTAACGTTGGGTATCTTGCCCACCATGGCGCCTCCGCACTCCGCTTGATTCCCCTTCACGACCTTCGGCTTGACATTGAAGGTCTTGAGCCACAAGCCGAAGTGGGGCTGGATGCAGAGGAAAGCCTCGCACACGACGATAAACGCCGAGATGTTGAGGATGAAAATCGGGGCCAGATCATGGAAATCCAGGCCGTAGTAGAACATGATCCCCCGGACAAAGGGTGAAGTGGGAAGCCCAGTCCGCGGAGGAAATGGGGAAGGAATACCACCCTCTCATGGGGCCTGGGGGTGGGGATGAACTGCCCCTTGTCGGGGAGCCGGTGCGCGATGTCGCTGGACAGGTATCCGGCGCCGCGCAGCCTCTCGATGTGCCCCTCCGTAACGGAGGAGGTCATCCACTTGCCTCCCGCTCCGGACATGGCTGGAGAAGGTCGAGGTGAGATGTGCGGACTTGGGCGATGGAGCTCGAGTGCGCGGAGATGGATAAGCAAAGGAGGAAGAAGGCGTAGGTAAAAAGGTGGATCCTTATCCCCTTATATATGGGCGGACAAAACTATGCGTCCCCACCGGCCTGGTAAAACTCGCTTTTCTCCCAAACGCCGCAATCAATGGCGCGGTTGGGTTACCCACGTCTGTATTGATGAGAATCCCGGAATAAGGGGAACACGATCTCTGCTTCGACAAGACGTGCCAAGGAAACCGCTTCCCTAAACGCGCTGAGGCGGTATAATAAAAACGATTCAAGTAAAGGCTTGGTTGTGGTGTGACGTCACGCCACGAAATACGTCAGCAGATTGAACTTGTGTAAATATTATTCTCTCTACGGTGGAATGTGGAATTTATTTTGCAGAGCCGGACACTATCCTGGTGTTCACAATCTTCTACAAACTATTCGGAGAAGGAACCCGCCTTGCAATGCCGAAGACAATATGTGCGCCGGACTCGTCGTCATTGAAGCCTGGTTCAGGGGCTACTGAGGGAGTCCTGGACTAGGGGGTATCCGGATAGCCGAACTATCATCATCGGCCGGACTCCAAGACTATGAAGATACAAGATTGAAGACTTCGTCCCGTGTCTGGATGGGACTTTCCTTGGCGTGGAAGGCAAGCTTGGCGATACGGATATGTAGATCTCCTACCATTGTAACCGACTCTGTGTAACCCTAGCCCTCTCCGGTGTCTATATAAACCGGATGGTTTTAGTCCGTAGGACAACAACGATAACAACAATCATACAATAGGCTAGCTTCTAGGGTTTAGCCTCCTTGATCTCGTGGTAGATCTACTCTTGTAATACCCACATCATCAATATCAATCAAGCAGGACGTAGGGTTTTACCTCCATCAAGAGGGCCCGAACCTGGGTAAAACATCGTGTCCCTTATCTCCTGTTACCATCCGCCTAGACGCACAGTTCGGGACACCCTACCCGAGATCCGTCGGTTTTGACACCGACAACCACTTTTGTTCTTCTTTCTCGTTATTGTGCTTCGGCATCGCTGTGAAGAAATCACGTGTGTCTAGCCATACGATAATTGATGCCATCACACTGAGAGGGCCCTAAGTTGGAGGAGAAAATACCACTCTTGAGCTATGCGGCCACTTCTCAAGCTTTCCGATGAACCTGTAAGTTGTCGTTGTGACCATCGTGTTACATGCGACGTTTGAGCAACCCAAAGCCCACCGCATAGTACGAAGTAACCGGGATACTCTCATGGTCTAAGAAGCAATATCACACGATTACACTCCGTGTTATTACAATTGAATTCAGACGATATTAACTCAATTCATAACAAACAAGATTGGGTCGATTCAATATGATCGTTCTTCCAACGTCATAATCTCAACATTGTTTTAGTATCATCGTTAGTTTGTTACACTTAACGATATCATAAGATACAGAAAACGTGATCACCAACAACACTTGAGCTAGTCTTAGTGGCGAGACTAGGAACCTTTTATTTTACCGTTTATGATTTCACATGTGCATATGATTTTCCACGGAATCACATATTTCAGGATCATAGCAGTCAAAGCGTAGAATACAAACTCTTTAATTATAAATATGAAAAATATAATAATACAAATATTATTGCCTCTAGGGCATATTCAAGAGTATGACATTTTTAATAATTAATAACATGACATTTTTGTAGGTCATTTCAATGCCCCACATGGCATTTCTTAGTAAAGAGCATATCATTTTAATAATTAATAACATGACATTTTCTATTATTCGGAGGATGGCAATTTTATTATTGGTAACATGACATTTTTCATCTTTTAGTTACATGGCATTTTTTTATCAAGAGGGATGGCAATTTATGACAAATACTATGTCATTTTTTAGTAAAGAGCATGGCATTTTAATAATTAATAACATGGCATTTTTTTATTATTATGAGGATGGCAGTTTTATTATTAGTAACATGGCATTTTTACTTTTTAGTTACATAGCATTTTTATTTATCAAGAGGGATGGCAGTTGATGAAAAATACCATGGCATTTTTATTATTAATAACATGTCATTTTTATTATTAGGAGGATGTCAGCTTTATAGTTTGGAGGGTGGCGATATTATTATTGAGAGTATGGCATTTTATTACAGTTGCCATGTCATTTTTATTAGGAAGAAGATGGCAATTTTGTTGCCATGGCAAAAGAAAAATTACTACATGGGTTTTTTCATGAATTGTGCACAGTGGACAAAATAAAGCAAGAAAATTGCATCATACTCTCAATTATACAAGAAAATTAATGGCATAGATGAATTTTTCGTGAGTTGTGCAAAGCATTTTTTGAAGTAGCATGGCCTTTTTATAAATTAATGGCATTTTTCATAAAAGTAGCATGGCATTTTTCATCTTTTATTCATGGAAATAATACAATGTTTTTTCTCTGTGTTTAAAAAAAGAATATGTATCTTTTTATTCATGGCATTTTGGGAAAAAGGGAAAAAAAAACTGTAAACTAGGCCTCTGGGACATTACGCGTTCACCCTGGCCTTTCCCCGGCGAACGATCGAGGGAGGGTGGTGTGCTTGCGTAGACATTGTGCTGAGTTGGAAAGCGCCCCCTGTCAATGACTCAAGCGTTTTATCTTTTCTTTTTTTACTTCTCCATCTATTTTTCTCCTCAACATTTTAGCAAACCGGCTATGGTTGCCTGGAAATCTCATCTGATCGCCGCCACGACCAGGCGTGGCCGCACGGCGACGCATTGGGGAGCCGGCTGGCAACCAGGGAAGGAAGAAACTCGGGAGGCACCCATGGTGATCTTCTGCAGCTGTGCACGCGACGGTGGGCTCGGGTTGTTCACGCTCAACACTGTGCCGGCTCATCGAGGAGCTCCGCCACAGTGCTGAGGTCGTTCTTGCGCGCTCCTGCACCGCACCCACGGTTGTTGTTGGCACGCCTCTGCCCGCCCCCGAGCAGTGGCACCAGCGCACCGCCATGCACGTGCTCGGTCTCTCCTGCGGTGGCAGCATGCGTGCATGCATGCCACGGCTAGGGGCAGCCTCATGTAGGCAACATGATGACACAGACCGGGGCTATCTCGAGCAGGGGCTCGGCTTCCATGGCCATGGTGGCCATCGAGGTCTCGGCTCGCATGAACAAATATGCTCGGGCATCCACTCTGATGGAAGCAGCGGCGGCATTCGAGGCCTCACGCCGCGCGTGCCCACCCCCTCCCCCCCACCCCCTAGATGGTGCCTCTAGCCGTGGGAGTCCGGCCACCCACAAGTTGCTCGATGTATTGTCGAGAGACGGGGAGGAAGATGATTTTGCACTTAATGATAGGTGGGGTCCGCATGGTCAAACTATTTTTTTGTGCTTGATCTTGGACACATCAGCCCGATAGGTGGGCCCAATCCATCAGTTTCACTGTTTGCGCGAGCTTATCCGAGAATCAGTGCGATCTGTTAGTCGTTAGGGGCAGTTTCGATGGTTTTTTGCGTCCAAGCACAAATCTGATACCAAGTTGTTACCCTAACCCAACTGTGATGGTTTTGCATAAAAAACTCCCACAAGGATGAAGTGCCTATCTGTGCAACATCAAAATTTTGGAACCTCTGGCACACTAGAAACCTGGAGTGTATTTCACTATGTATTTCAGAACGCGGGAAAGATGGGCGTGAACACGTGACCCGGAAAGAATAAGCAGGACAGCAGAGATCACTAAGACTGATCGAGTAAGACGTGGAAAGATATCAAGAATCACAAAGACTTGTATTAAAATAAAGTGGCGGCTGGCCACCTAATCCTAGTGCCATCCGTACTTCTTGCCATTCTTTCGGCCGTACCTTCCGTCCCTTCCACCAAGAAAAAAACATGTTAATTAATCTGTTTTCGATCGTACACCCTTCCGGCCACCCTGTCATCTGCGTCGCCGCCAACTCACGACTTCGATAATTTCCACGGGTTCTCAGCCAGTGTAGGATAGGGTAGAAACGAGTTTCTTGTCATATTGCTTGTGCAGATTCTCCGTCATGATCCTTGTGCGATGTTGAAAGGTCACTTCGTTGTTGTTGGCTAGAAATTTACATGGATCAGATCTGTTTTAGTGGCATTTGGAATATTTTCCATGAACAAAGATGCTTTATGAGTGATAAATTCTATAGTACTATAGTCAAGTGTTTAACCAAAAACTACCAGTTTAGGGGGTTCGCGTCCCACGTAACTATCATTTTTTAAAAAGTGGCAGAAAACCATCGAATATTGCTAATTTTGTAACTAAAAACTACCAAGTATAGTTGATGGTCGTTTCTACCGTTTTAACCACGTATCTGACTGTAGTGGCCCACGTGCCAGGCCGTCGGCCGGCCTAACGGCTAACGGCGCGCGTGTGCCGCTGTTAGAGCCGCCGCTTGGTCGGTCCCGGTCAGACCTGGCCGGCCGGCTCCTCCATTCCCCACCCTCTCTCACTCTCCCCCGAGCTCCTCCCTAGCCCTAGCAGTCGCCAGCCATGGCGGCTGTGGATGCAAACTCCGGCGACGATTCAGGCATACCTTCGGACGTGGTCGGCAGCGCAGCACAGCAGCCTTCTCAGAGGTTGGCCTGTTCGGCGCCGGCGCGACCATCGTCGATGACAAGAAGCACAGCTCAAGGCCGTCGGAAGCTTCCTCGTTATGCGGGCGGCGGCAGGTACAACATCTCCTCTGTTAGATTCAGAGATTTTAATTATTTTCATTTATGAGGAAATTTAGTCTAGTTTTTTGCGTAGTTAGATTTAGCTTTCTACCATGTCTGATAGCATTGGTGCCCTTGCAAATTGTTAATATTGTGCATGCTTTGTTGTATAAGAAACTGAAAAAAAACAGTTTGTCAGAAACTCAATATTGTTCATACTTAGGTTCAATTATCTAGTTTTCAGTTAATAAAGGTTATTCATTAAATAATTTTCAGAATTGATGACCCAAAGTGGGCAATTTGGTTCCATTTCAATGCCAGAGAATATGTGGTTCGAAATCTATTCCAGTCAGACATATCATATTTCACAATGCTTACTCTTATTGGGAGTGAGGGCTTTGTGGCTGATGATTATATGTACTATGTATTTGACAAGGAGAAAAGATTAGAAGGTTTAGTCAAATATGATGTGAAGATGATGTGCAGCAGATGTTGATCCACTCTCATAATGAAAAGATTCTGAACATAAGAGTAGTGGGAGCTCTTGAGGCATGTAACGCAGAAGAAAACAGAGATACCTATTTTGCTGAACATTGCATTAACACTCAACAAAGTTGCACTAAGGTGGTGGATATAAGAATGGACAGAAAGGAAGAGCTCAAGAAGAGCATGGTGCAGAGAGAAGCTGACCTTAACCATTTTGAAGGTGACACTGATGTGTCTGAATTTGTTTCTGATGATGAAGCTGCAAATTTAGGTTCAGATGGGAACAATGTGGATTTTCAGTTACAGTATTCCTCTGAAGATGAAGCTGCAAAAAAAGATACATCAGTGGTACAGAAACTCAAGGTAGTGAGAAAACCTGGTCCAACCAGTAGATCCCACCATGAGGTTGAGAAAAAGGAGAAAGCAGATTGGTTCCCTGAAGCAGATGAAAAATGTTTCCCTGGTGATTATGGCATCAGTGATGAAGAAGATGAGCCTGAAGGATCCTATAAACTACCAAGTGGTAGGAAGAGAAAGAATAAGAAGAGAGGATATGGTATGATCACAAACTTTAAGGACCAGTAGAACAGTTCTGTAAGGGCTTGTGCTTCACCACTATGTATGAGTTCAGAGATGCACTTAGGGATTTTCATATTAGGACTTTGAGAAATTACCATTACCACATAAATGCCCCAGATAGGATTATTGTTTGGTGCTCAGAGAGAGCCCAGGGATGTGATTTTTATGTATGTGCGTCTAAGTTAGCTCATGAAAAAAACCTTCTACATCAAGAAGTGTGATATGTTGCAGACTTGTGGAGCATGTGCAGAGTTCACAAAGGTTACTACTAAGTGGTTGTCGAGGTCAGTAGAGGCAGCATTGAGAGAAGACATTAGATCTCATGTGGATGCATTAATTAAGAAGACCAAGACTAACTTTTCAGTGGATGTATCAAGAAGGGTGGCATATAGGGCAAGGAGGAAGGCTGTTGGTGTAGTTCAAGGTGACCACAAGCAGCAGTACTTGAGGCTCAGGGATTATCTTCAAGTAGTTCTTGACACAAACCCAGGTAGCAGGTGTATAGTAACAACATTTGAAGATCCAGAGAACCCATCACCTACTCCTAGATTCAAGTATATGTTCTACTGTTTAGCAGCTTCAAAGGAATGTTTCCTTAATGGTTGCAGACCATTTGTAGGTCTTGCTGGATGCTTCATCAAGTTAACCACTGGACAACAAATTCTTGCAGCCACAGGAAGGGATGGAAACAACAACATTTATCCTATAGCTTTTGGTGTGGTTGACAAGGAACATGGTGATAGTTGGAATTGGTTTTTAACTCAATTGAGATGTTGCATTGGCAGTGGCAACAAATTTGAAACATACACTATCATATCTGACAGGCAAAAGGTTGGGAAGAATTTCATTGAGCATTTTAGTGTTATTACCTTTTTGAATTATTTCATCCTGTTCAATTGTAGTAATAATTTGTGAATGTACAGGGCTTGCTTAAGGCAATAAATGAGGTATTCCCTGATTCACCTCAAAGGTATTGTCTTAGGCACATATATGCAAATTTTCAATCTGATGGGTTTAGAGGCTAGGAACTAAAGAACTGTATTGACAAGGCTAGCTACTCCTACACTAAACATGGGTATGAACTAGGGATAGCAGAGCTGAAAGCACAATCTGAGGATGCTTAGAAATGGCTCAAAAAATTGAGGTCTCTACTTGGGCTAGGTTTGCTATGGATCATACTTGCAAAATTGATTTAGTTGTGAACAATCTTAGTGAAGTCTTCAACAAGATGATACTGGATGTTAGGGCCAAACCAATAAGGACAATGTTTGAAGGGATTAGGACCAAGCAAATGATCAAGAGGCAATAAGCTAGGGAGAAGTTATAGATTAGCAGGTGGACAATCACACCTAACTACTCAGAGATTTTAGAAGAGAACAAGCAATATGCCAAGCATTGCCAGGCTGACAGAGCTGGTCCAACAATTTGGCAAGTTACTAGCAAAGAAAACAGTATTGTGTGGACATGGAAAGGTATACATGTGACTGCAAGAGATGGAACATGACTGGTGTACCTTGCAGTCATGGCATATCTGTAATGACAAAGCAAAAGCTGCATCCTGAGGACTATGTCCATGAGTTTTCCAAGAAGCCACTTTATTTAGAGACATACAAAGAAATTATATACCCTGTTCCTGGTCCAGATTTCTGGCCTCACACAAACACTCCAGACATTGACCCTCATGTGTTCAAAGAAAAGGCAGGCAGAAAACAGACTGCAAGGAGGAAAGGGGAGTTTGAAGTTCCTGGCCCAAGAGACACTAGTAGGATAGGGACAATTACCTATGAAAATTGTGGGTTGGAAGGACACAAGTATACAAGTTGCAATAAGACTCTTAGGCCTAAGCTTTAAATGAGGAAAAACAAACATCAGGTAATTACGAAGCATCAGAGCAATGTTTCCTTTTACATAGTCTAATGATTGTGAAAAACTCATGCAGGAAAACATGGCAGTGTATGCACCTACTCCATATGCTCCAGTAGCAAGTACAAGAGCACCAATAGCAGCCCCAACTACAAGAGCACCAGCAGGGCCCAACTACAAGAGCATCAGCTCCTGCTGCATCAGCACCAGCCCCTACTTCAAGAGCTAAAAGGGGTAGGCCTGCAGGTGGAGGGAGAGGCAAGGGATTTAGTGCACCAAGATCTGCTGCTGCAACTTCAGATGTTTTGGCTGGTACCAAAAGGAAGAGATTTGCAAGTAGCAAATTAAAGGGTTACTTCTATGCAAGTGGTAACTGACACAGTGGTAAGTTAGAACTTCTCTATGTGAACCTGTTTGAATTTGTTTTGAATCTGTTTGAGCTTGTTTTGAACCTGTTTGAATTTGTCTAAATTAGTCTGCCTGAATTAGCCTCTCTGAATTAGTTTGTATCTTGCCGTGTACGTGGGCCTGATGGTGGGCTTTCGTTTTGGACCTAACTAACCCACCAAGCCTGCCACACACCGTCTACATAAGACAAGCCACCAGAAACCACTAGATCCTTGCGCCTCATTCTCCTTGACCAAAACTTAGCTGCCACTGATGGATCCATAGTTAGGAGAGGTAGTTGATGAGCAAGATGATCGGTTTCTAGGGAGGTTGCTAGGGCTGAAAGGAGGGCCAACCGTCGAGCACAAGTACATGAGCGACGCCGGAGGATTGCTGCCATGATTATGGCGGAACGCAACCAGAATAACGTCAAGCAGTTCAATGAGGTGTTCCTAGAAGGAACCAACATGACATATGAACTTATCATTTGGTGGGCCAGAGACAGGGCCTCTTTCAATTGATTCCAAGCAACAAGGAAGAGATGAACTCGGATCCTGGCTGCAGCCAAAGGAAGACAGGATTAGTTCAACGCGGTAGTTTCTGTCTAAATTGTGGTTTCAAATAGTTGTTGTTGTACTGAAGCTTGTCTTGTTCTGAATCTTGTCTCCTTCTGAATCTTGTTCAACTTATCGAATTTGTCTTGTTTTGAATCTTGTTCATCTTGATATGCATGTGCAACTATCTAAACTTTATGATTGCGGTGAAGGATGCAACAAAGGAGATGCAACATCCATGATGGAGACGATGCAATGTGGATGCACCCCCAACTATCTATGTTTTAATGTTGAACAATATACCTATCTATGTTTCTATGGTTGGGTTGTTGAACTTATGCTCTGGTACAATCTATTTAAGTCTAAACTTATGCCTGAATCCATGTATCTGCATTTATCTGAATGTTTCTATACTTGGATTTTGCTGAACTTAACTGCTGAATTGAGAGTTTTTTTCACTCTAATTTTTAAAATACTTTGACCAGCAAATACTCCACTGATTTAGCACAAGTTTCAATCTATTGGGTTTCAACAAAGACATTAACTACAGCAAAACTCCACCATTTCTCATCACTCAATACCACTTCCCCACTCTCACACTCCACCGCACTTCCTCTACTCCAGCATTTAAGTATCCCAACAACTCACTCAATCTCTGCTCACTCTATCTCTCTATCCAAAACCTCACTCTACCTACTGTTGGAAATATGCCCTAGAGGCAATAATAAATTAGCTATTATTATTATATTTCCTTGTTCATGATAATAGTTTATTATCCATGCTATAATTGTATTGAAAGGAAACTCAGATACATGTGTGGATACATAGACAACACCATGTCCCTAGTAAGCCTCTAGTTGACTAGCTCGTTGATCAATAGATGGTTACGGTTTCCTGACCATGGACATTGGATGTCGTTGATAACGGGATCACATCATTAGCAGAATGATGTGATGGACAAGACCCAATCCTAAGCCTAGCACAAAGATCGTGTAGTTCGTATGCTAAAGCTTTTCTAATGTCAAGTATCTTTTCCTTAGACCATGAGATTGTGCAACTCCCGGATACCGTAGGAATGCTTTGGGTGTACCAAACGTCACAACGTAACTGGGTGGCTATAAAGGTGCACTACAGGTATCTCCGAAAGTGTCTGTTGGGTTGGCACGAATCGAGACTGGGATTTGTCACTCCGTGTAGACGGAGAGGTATCTCTGGGCCCACTCGGTAGGACATCATCATAATGTGCACAATGTGACCAAGGGGTTGATCATGGGATGATGTGTTACGGAACGAGTAAAGAGACTTGCCGGTAACGAGATTGAACAAGGTATCGGTATACCGACGATTGAATCTCGGGCAAGTACAATACCGCTAGACAAAGGGAATTGTATACGGGATCGATTAAGTCCTTGACATCGTGGTTCATCCGATGATATCATCGTGGAACATGTGGGAGCCAACATGGGTATCCAGATCCCGCTGTTGGTTATTGACCGGAGAACGTCTCGGTCATGTCTGCATGATTCCCGAACCCGTAGGGTCTACACACTTAAAGTTCGATGACGCTAGGGTTATAAAGGAAGTTTGTATGTGGTTACCGAATGTTGTTCAGAGTCCCGGATGAGATCCCGGACGTCATGAGGAGTTCCGGAATGGTCCGGAGGTAAAGATTTATATATGGGAAGTCCTGTTTTGGTCACCGGAAAAGTTTCGGGTTTTATCGGTAATGTACCGGGAGGGTCCCGGGGGTCCACCAAGTGGGGCCACCGGCCCCGGAGGGCTGCATGGGCCAAGTGTGGGAGGGGACCAGCCCCAGGTGGGCTGGTGCGCCCCCCTACAAGGGCCCAAGGCGGCTAGGGTTTGGGGAGGGGGTGCTTCCACCTAACTTGGGGGGCAAGTTTCCCCTCTCCCCCCCCCCCTTGGCCGCCACCCTTAGATGGGATTGGGGCTGCCGCACCCCTTGGGGTGGAAACCCTAGAGGGGGCGCACCCCCTCCCTCTCCCCTATATATAGTTGAGGTCTTGAGGGCTCCCAACACATGAGTTTTGACCTCTCCCTGGCGCAGCCCTACCTCTCTCCCTTCTCCTCTCCCGCGGTGCTTGGCGAAGCCCTGCTGGACTACCACGCTCCTCCATCACCACCACGCCATTGTGCTGCTGCTGGATGGAGTCTTCCTCAACCTCTACCTCTCTCCTTGCTGGATCAAGGCGTGGGAGACGTCACCGGGCTATACGTGTGTTGAACGCGGAGGTGCCGTCCGTTTGGCACTAGGATCTCCGGTGATTTGGATCACGACGAGTACGACTCCTTCAACCCCGTTCTCTTGAACGCTTCCGCTTAGCGATCTACAAGGGTATGTAGATGCACTCTCCTTCCCCTCGTTGCTGGTTTCTCCATAGACAGATCTTGGTGACACGTAGGAAATTTTTTGATTTCTGCTACGTTCCCCAACAGTGGGCATCATGAGCTAGGTCTATTGCGTAGATTCTTTGCACGAGTAGAACACAAAGTAGTTGTGGGCGTTTATTCTGTTCAATATGCTTACTGTTACTAGTCCAATCTTGTTTCGACGGTATTGTGGGATGAAGCGGCCCGGACCGACCTTACACGTACACTTACGTGAGACAGGTTCCACCGACTGACATGCACTTGGTGCATAAGGTGGCTAGCAGGTTCTAGTCTCTCCCACTTTAGTCGGAACGGATTCGATGAAAAGGGTCCTTATGAAGGGTAAATAGAAATTGTCATATCACATTGTGGCTTTTGCGTAGGTAAGAAACGTTCTTGCTAGAAACCCATAGCAGCCATGTAAAACATGCAAACAACAATTAGAGGACGTCTAACTTGTTTTTGCAGGGTATGCTATGTGATATGATATGGCCAAGAAGAATGTGATGAATGATATGTGATGTATGAGATTGATCATGTTCTTGTAATAGGAATCACGACTTGCATGTCGATGAGTATGACAACCGGCAGGAGCCATAGGAGTTGTCTTTATTTATTGTATGACCTGCGTGTCATTGAACAACGCCATGTAATTACTTTACTTTATTGCTAACCGGTAGCCATAGTAGTAGAAGTAATAAGTTGGCGAGACAACTTCATGGAGACACGATGATGGAGATCATGATGATGGAGATCATGGTGTCATGCCGGTGACGATGATGATCATGGAGCCCCGAAGATGGAGATCAAAAGGAGCAAAATGATATTGGCCATATCATGTCACTTTTTGATTGCATGTGATGTTTATCATGTTTATGCATCTTATTTGCTTAGAACGACGGTAGTAAATAAGATGATCCCTCATTAAAATTTCTAGAAAGTGTTCCCCCTAACTGTGCACCGTTGCGAAAGTTCGTCGTTTCGAAATACCACGTGATGATCGGGTGTGATAGATTCTTACGTTCACATACAACGGGTGTAAGAAAGATTTACACACATGAAACACTTAGGTTGACTTGACGAGCCTAGCATGTACAGACATGGCCTCGGAACACAAGAGACCGAAAGGTCGAGCATGAGTCATATAGTAGATACGATCAACATGAAGATGTTCACCGATTATGACTAGTCCGTCTCACGTGATGATCGGACACGGCCTAGTTGACTCGGATCATGTAATCACTTAGATGACTAGAGGGATGTCTATCTTCATAAGATGAACTTAATTATCCTGAACATAGTCAAAAGATCTTTACAAATTATGTCGTAAGCTCGCGCTTTAGTTCTACTGTTTTAGATATGTTCCTAGAGAAAATATAGTTGAAAGTTGACAGTAGCGATTATGCGATCAGTAGAAAGCTTATGTTCTTAATGCACCGCTCAGTGTGCAGAACCCCAAACGTCGTCTGTGGATGTTGTGAACATCGGACATACACGTTTTTGATAACTACATGATAGTTCAGTTAAATGGTTTAGAGAAGAGGCACCAAAGACGTTTTTCGAAACATCGCGGAACATATGAGATGTTTCGAGGGCTGAAATTGGGATTTCAGGCTCGTGCCCACGTCAAGAGGTATAAGACCTCCGACGATTTTCTTAGCCTGCAAACTAAGGGAGAAAAGCTCAATCGTTGAGCTTGTGCTCAGATTGTCTGAGTGCAACAATCACTTGAATCGAGTGGGAGTTGATCTTCCAAATGAGATAGTGATGTTTCTCCAAAGTCATTGCCACCAAGCTGCTAGAGCTTCGTGATGAACTATAACATATCAGGGATAGATATGATGATCCTTGAGGTATTCACGATGTTTGACACCGCAAAAGTAGAAATCAAGAAGGAGCATCAATTGTTGATGGTTGGTGAAACCACTAGTTTCAAGAAGGGCAAGGGCAAGAAGGGATACTTCATGAAACGGCAAATCAGCTGCTGCTCCAGTGAAGAAACCCAAGGTTGAACCCAAACCCGAGACTAAGTGCTTATGTAATAAGGGGGACAGCCACTGGAGCAGAATTACCCTAGATACTTGGTAGATGAGAACGCTGGCAAGGTCGATAGAAGTATATTGGATATACATTATGTTAATGTGTACTTTACTAGTACTCCTAGTAGCACCAGGGTATTAGATACCGGTTTGGTTGCTAAGTGTTAGTAACTCGAAATAAAAGGCTGCGAAATAAACGGAGACTAGCTAAAGGTGAGCTGACAATATGTGTTGGAAGTGTTTTCCAATCTTGATGTGATCAAGCATCACACGCTCCCTCTACCATCGAGATCGGTGTTAAACCTAAATAATTGTTATTTGGTGTTTGCGTTGAGCATAGACATGATTGGATTATGTCTATCGCAATATGGTCATTCATTTAAGGAGAATAATGGTTACTCTGTTTATTTGAATAATACCTTCAATGGTCTTGCACCTAAAGGAATGGTTTATTGAATCTCGATCGTAGTGATACACATTTTCATGCCAAAAGATATAAGATAGTAATGATAGTACCACTTACTTGTGGCACTGCCATGTAAGTCATATTGGTGTAAAACGCATGAAGAAGCTCCATGTTGATGGATCTTTGGACTCACTCGTTTTTGAAAAGTTTGAGACATGCGAACCATGTCTATTGGTGTATACGCATGAAGAAACTCCATGCAGATGGATCGTTTGGACTCACTTGATTTTGAATCACTTGAGATATGCAAATCATACCACATGGGCAAGATGACTGAAAAGCCTCGGTTTCAGTAAGATGGAACAAGATAGCAACTTGTTGGAAGTAAAACATTTTGATGTGTGCAGTCCAATGAGTGCTGAGGCATGCAGTGAACATCGTTATGTTCCTACTTCACAGATGATTCGAGTAGATGTTGAGTATATTTACCTGATGAAACACAAGTTTGAATTATTGAATGGTTCAAGTAATTTCAGAGTGAAGTTAAAGATCATCATGACAAGAGGATAAAATGTCTATGATATAATCATAGAGATGAGTATCTGAGTTACGAGCTTTGGCACGCAATTAAGACATTGTGGAAATTGTTTCACAATAAATACCGCCTGGAACACCATAGTGTGATGATGTGTCCAAACATCATAGTTGCACCCTATTGGATATGGTGCGTACCATGATGTCTCTTATCGAATTACCACTGTCGTTCATGGGTTAGGCATTAGAGACAACCGCACTCACTTTAATAGGGCACCACGTAATTCCGTTGAGACGACACCGTTTGAACTATGGTTTGGAGAAACCTAAGTTGTCATTTCTTAAAAGTTTGGGGCTGCGATGCTTATGTGAAAAAGTTTCAAGTTAATGAGCTCGAACCCAAAGCGGATAAAAATGCATCTTCATAGGACATCCAAAACAGTTGGGTATACCTCCTAATTCAGATCCGGAAGCAAAAGTGATTGTTTCTAGAAACGGGTCCTTTCTCGAGGAAAAGTTTCTCTCGAAATAATTGAGTGGGAGGATGGTGGAGACTTGATGAGGTTATTGAACCGTCACTTCAACAAGTGTGTAGCAGGGCACATGAAGTTGTTCCTGTGGTGCCTACACCAATTGAAGTAGAAGCTTATGATAGTGATCATGAAGTTTTGGATCAAGTCACTACCGTACCTCGTAGGGTGACAAGGATGCATACTACTTCAGAGTGGTACAGTAATCCTGTTTGAAGGTCATGTTGCTAGACAACAATGAACCTACGAGCTATGGAGAAGTGATGGTGGGCCCAAATTCCGACAAATGGTTAGAAGCCATGAAATCCGAGATAGGATCCATGTATCAGAACAAAGCATGGACTTTGGTGGACTTGCCCGATGATCGGCAAGCCATTGAGATAAATGGATCTTTAAGAAGAAGACGGACGTGAACGGTAATGTCACCTTCTATGAAGCTCGACTTGTGGTGAAGAGTTTTTCACAAGTTCAAGGAGTTGACTACGATGAGATTTTCTCATCCGTAGCGATGCTTGAGTCCGTCGGAATCATGTTAGCATTAGCTGCATTTATGAAATCTGGCAGATGGATGTCAAGACGAGTTTCCTTATCAGTTTTCGTAAGGAAAGGTTGTATGTGATACAATCAGAAAAGTTTTGTTGATCCTAAGGATGCTAAAAGGTATGCTGGCTCCAGCGATCCTTCTAAGGACTGGAGTAAGCATCTCGGAGTTGGAATGAGCGCTTTGATGAGATGATCAAAGATTTTGAGTTTATACAAAGTTTATGAGAAACTTGTATTTCCAAAGAAGTGAGTGGGAGCACTATAGAATTTCTGATGAGTATATGTTGTTGACATATTGTTGATCAGAAATGATGTAGAATTTCTGGAAAGCATATTGGGTCATTTGAAAGGTGTTTTTCAATAGAAAACCTGGATTAAGCTACTTGAACATTGAGCAACAAGATCTATAAGGATAGATCAAAATGCTTAATAATACTTTCAAATGAGCACGTACCTTGACATGATCTTGAAAGTGTTCAAGATGGATCAGTCAAAGAAGGAGTTCTTGCCTGAGTTGTAAGGTATGAAGTTAAGACTTAAAGCTCGACCATGGCAGAAAAAAGAGAAAGGACGAAGGTCGTCCCCTATGCTTTAAACGTAGGCTCTACTGTATGCTATGCTGATTACCGCACCTGATGGGTGCCTTGCTACATATCTGGCAAGAGGGTACAAAGGTGATCATGGAGTGGATCACCAGATAGCGGTCGAAATTATCCTTAGAGGAATAAGGATATGTTTCTCGATTATGGAGGTGATAAAGAGTTCGACATAAAGGGTTATGTCGATGCAAGCTTTAACACCTATTCGAGTGACTCTGAGTAGCAAACCGGATACGTATAGTGGAACAACCATTTGGAATAGCTCCAAGTGGAGCGTGGAAGCAACATTTACAATATAACATAGAGATTTGCGAAGTACATACGGATCTGAATGTTGCAGACCCGTTGACTAAAAACTTCTCTCACAAGCAAAACATGATCAAACTCCAGAACTCATTGAGTCTTAATCACATGATGATGCGAACTAGTTTAATGACACTAGTAAACTCTTTGGATGTTGGTCACATGGCGATGTGACGTATCAGTGTTAATCACATAGCGATGTGAACTAGATTATTGACTCTAGTGCAAGTGGGAGACTATTGGAAATATGCCCTAGAGGCAATAATAAATTAGTTATTATTATTATATTTCCTTGTTCATGATAATCGTTTATTATCCATGCTATAATTGTATTGAAAGGAAACTCAGATACATGTGTGGATACATAGACAACACCATGTCCCTAGTAAGCCTCTAGTTGACTAGCTCATTGATCAATAGATGGTTACAGTTTCCTGACCATGGACATTGGATGTCGTTGATAACGGGATCACATCATTAGCAGAATGATGCGATGGACAAGACCCAATCCTAAGCCTAGCACAAAGATCGTGTAGTTCGTATGCTAAAGCTTTTCTAATGTCAAGTATCTTTTCCTTAGACCATGAGATTGTGCAACTCCCGGATACCGTAGGAATGCTTTGGGTGTACCAAACGTCACAACATAACTGGGTGGCTATAAAGGTGCACTACAGGTATCTCCGAAAGTGTCTGTTGGGTTGGCACGAATCGAGACTGGGATTTGTCACTCCGTGTAGACGGAGAGGTATCTCTGGGCCCACTCGGTAGGACATCATCATAATGTGCACAATGTGACCAAGGGGTTGATCACGGGATGATGTGTTACGGAACGAGTAAAGAGACTTGCCGGTAACGAGATTGAACAAGGTATCGGTATACCGACGATCGAATCTCGGGCAAGTACAATACCGCTAGACAAAGGGAATTGTATACGGGATCGATTGAGTCCTTGACATCGTGGTTCATCCGATGAGACCATCGTGGAACATGTGGGAGCCAACATGAGTATCCAGATCCCACTATTGGTTATTGACCGGAGAACGTCTCGGTCATGTCTGCATGATTCCCAAACCCGTAGGGTCTACACACTTAAGGTTCGATGACGCTAGGGTTATAAAGGAAGTTTGTATGTGGTTACCGAATGTTGTTCGGAGTCCCGGATGAGATCCCGAACGTCACGAGGAGTTCCGGAATGGTCCGGAGGTAAAGATTTATATATGGGAAGTCCTGTTTTGGTCACCGAAAAAGTTTCGCGTTTTATCGGTAACGTACCGGGACCACCGGGAGGGTCCCGGGGGTCCACCAAGTGGGGCCACCGGCCCCGGAGGGCTGCATGGGCCAAGTGTGGGAGGGGACCAGCCCTAGGTGGGCTGGTGCGCCCCCCCCCCCACAAGGGCCCAAGGCGCCTAGGGTTTGGGGAGGGGGTGCTTCCACCTAACTTGGGGGGCAAGTTTCCCCTCTCCCCCCCCTTGGCCGCCACCCTTAGATGGGATTGGGGCTGCCGCACCCCTTGGGGTGGAAACCCTAGAGGGGGCGCACCCCCCTCCCTCTCCCCTATATATAGTTGAGGTCTTGAGGGCTGCCAACACATGAGTTTTGACCTCTCCCTGGCGCAGCCCTACCTCCCTCCCTTCTCCTCTCCCGCGGTGCTTGGCGAAGCCCTGCTGGACTACCACGCTCCTCCATCACCACCACGCCATTGTGCTGCTGCTGGATGGAGTTTCCTCAACCTCTCCCTCTCTCCTTGCTGGATCAAGGCGTGGGAGACGTCACCGGGCTGTACGTGTGTTGAACGCGGAGGTGCCGTCCGTTCGGCACTAGGATCTCCGGTGATTTGGATCACGACGAGTACGACTCCTTCAACCCCGTTTTCTTGAACGCTTCCGCTTAGCGATCTACAAGGGTATGTAGATGCACTCTCCTTCCCCTCATTGCTGGTTTCTCCATAGACAGATCTTGGTGACACATAGGAAATTTTTTGATTTCTGCTACGTTCCCCACACCTACATCCATGGCTGGTTCGTCCTGTACGCCAGACCCATGGCTGAACCCCTTCCCCTCCGGCAAGGGTTGGGTTGCCATGCTTTTTGGGTCGGCTCGCAGCGACGAAGACCTATTCCTCGACTACATGAAGATTGTCATGAGATACAGCTGCGCAGAAGGGCTCGTGGATACATCATAAGAGGTGAGGAAGAAGGCAACGACTCAGGAGAAGCAGATCATGGACCAGCACTATGGAACCCCAAGTATGGGGATCATGCCCATCGACATGTTGCTGTGGGCAATGAAGGAGGCGGACTCCGGTGATGCAGGGCAGAGGGAACGGTGGGCAGCCCACTGCTATATCTCTCCAGCACAAGTACGACTACAGCTGCTATGGGCAACGATGACGAGGACCTGCAGATCATCGCCCCACCAGTATTGTTGGCTCGCCGACGTCCTCCTCCCATTATCATCATCGATGGAGACGAAGAGGAGGTGCCAGAGCTGCCACCTCCCACTCAAGTCAAGCAAGAGGTGCGTCAGTCAGATCACAAAGCAGGGCAGGGGCCTAACAATCTGAAACTGTAAGTTCCAGATTCAGTTACATCAGTTATCGCCAGTGTTTGCAATCTCAGTGAGATTCCGTTCTATTAGTCTAAGTGTCTTTGAACAATTTCACTGCCCATGTGCTATCTATGTAGGACTAAATGCTATCTATGGGAGACTAAATGTCTTCCAAACTTCTCTGAATTTGTTTGGACTTGTTTAGATATTGTTTACCTTCCTTGCAGCCTGTGATGAAGTGTGTTCTGAAGTAAACATATCTCAGCAAGAACTTATGATACAACACACAGAAATAAACGGCATCACACTTAGATAATTTAGTTCTTAACTTAACTTAGCACCAGCTCTCAGCATCACGATAATATTTCGGCAGTACAGATCAGGGCAAACAACACCCCCCACACCAACCAAAATGATCTGAACCCATTACATTTCTTAGGCAGTTCATAGCTAATATTAATATTAGGATGCATATTTGCATCAGACTGATCACTCCTTGGCCAATTATATATAGGCCTCATATATACTTACCATCCAGAGCTGCCACTTCACTCCTCCATCACAACTTCCTTGATCTTGTCCAGCTTTTCCTTGCACCCATGACCAACCTTCAGGAGCTCAGCAATGACATTCTCCTGCTTCTTCTTCTCTTCTTTAAGGAGGTCTCTATCCACCTGCATCTCCTTCATGGCCTTCCTTGTGTTTTGGATTATATCAGCTTGACTCTGAAGGATGCACCTCTGTTCTTTCTTGAGCTTAAGCTTCTCCATTTGAAGCTCAATCTTTGCCTGCTCCTCAAGTTTCTTTTTCTTCTCCTTCAGTTCATTGATTGACTGGCTTGTGCAATCCATGTCATGAGATTTCATTCCATCCTGATAATCAAACAACTTGAACACATCATCCACTAGCTGGCTGTAGTGATTACCGAGAGAATCAATCTCCTTCTTCAGTTTTGCAACCTCTATCCCATGAGCCTCATTATCCTGGACTCTACCAAGGTTCTGCTCATGATACATATCACGGAGCTTTCTTAAGCACCTTTGCAGAATTATAGACCAAGGGGCATCTACCCACTCCAGAACACCACAGTTCACACCATCCTGGAAAATTAAGTTTAATTTACAATGAGCTGTATTGTTCAGTAACAAACAATTTCAGAATAACAAATCATATACATAGCTAAACAAGCTAGCTCTCACCTAAAATTACAAAACATTGCTATGTTTATAGAACTCTGCTCTTTGCTACAAGTACATTATTCAGACATAGCAGAGTGGACATAGCAATGTTGTTACACTTCAGAAAAATTCATATTTACAGCTACTATGCTAAACAAATCCATGACAACTTGGTCCATTACCTCAGTAGCACATCCTACGAATCTCTTGCCAGTGTCAGTGCCTTCAAATGCCACAAACTTGCCTGGCCTCTGCCTGTGCAAGATGCACCTTCTCTCAGATTCAATCACAAGCCCACAAAAACTAGGGACTATCACAGTGTCAGGAGTTTGCTGCAACAGCAAACACACACACACACACACACACACACACACACACACACACACACACACACACACACACACACACACACACACACACATATATATATATATATATATATCAATTACAACTCACATATGAACTTAAATGGAAGAAATACCAAATATCTTCAAACCCTTACCCTAACCCTAGAACAGACAGAAGAGGAGAGGGAGAGAAGAGAGTGAGCTGACTTACAAAGTACTCCATCTGCATGCTGCTGAACTCGCTCATGTACTCATCATCGTCGTTGGAGGTCTCGTTGCTGTTGGTCCACGATGGCATGGTCGCGGTGTCGCCGGAGTGTGAGATGAAGAAACATAAGCAGAGGAGAGCAGAGAGTGGAGTGAGCTCGGGGGAGAGTGAGAGAGCTGGTGGGGACCTGCGGGCCGGTCGGCCAGGTTATTCCTGGTCCGACCAGGTGCGACCGACGCGCGGCTCTAACGGCTGCGGCCAAGCGCCGTTAGCCGTTACCGCTGCCGTCCACCTGACAGGTGGGCCTCTGCTGTCAGAAATGGAGTTAAACATAGTAAAACAATCATCAAGTCAGCTTGGTAGTTTTTAGTCATGAGATTTGAATTTTTTGGTAGTTTTCAACCACTTTTTAAAAAGTGGTAGTTCTGTGGGACGCGAACCCCTAAACTGGTAGTTTTTTTGTCAACCACTCTATTATAGTCACACTTTGTGCATTGTTTTCGCATAATTTTTGTAAGGAAAATGCTTTCTACCACCTGACGGATCCTGTGCATCGCCGTCCTTGTCCGTGGTCATCCGATCTATTTCTAAGCGGATGGCCCAGGAACAAGCCGATGGAAGAAGAAAGAAGGGCCTACCGCAATTGCAACAAGATTCTTTTTGCAAAAGGGGCATGTTTTAGCCTCATAAAAAATCCTTGCAAAAAAGAAATCTGCGACAAGACCTATTAACGCAACAAGACCTATGTTACAGATTTTTTTGCAGCAAGACCTCTGCTGCAGAAAGTACTACAACACCACTCTTGTTGCAAAGGGGACTGCTCATATAGGCATATCGGACGGTCATTTGCGGGTCCATGCAATGGTCAGGGAGGCGGTCTATTTTTCTCAGTTATCTATTGGTTGACGCGTAGCGTCGCTCCGAGATTTTTTTTCTGAGATAGCTCACCACTCATGCTGAATAGTAGAGATAACTTATATGATTTGGTCCTAGTACTACTCTGTATTAAATAAGGTGAACTTACGTACAAGCTAGTTAATTATGATGTATTTTGTACATATGAGAACTTGAAAACACACCTTAAAACAACATATTTGAGGTTCATTAGACTAGGTGACATTAGTCGGTGAACTTAAATAAAAATACCATCATTTTTTCTCCCTTCTGAAAGATGGATTCCTCAACTCTTAGCTTAGGCATGCATGGTCATGCATTTCCAGAATATGCGGAAAATTCAAACATCAAAACTGCTGGGAAAAATTGCCAGTACAGCTATAGCTAACTGAATATTCATTCGCTAACAAATAAGTTTTGTTTTCTGAAAAGGGGATAACCCCGGCCACTGCATCATGAGATGCACACAACCAACCTTATTGATTCCCTAACAAATAAGTTAATCGAACCAAAATTATTGAAGAACACATATGAACACACACACATCGATGACTCCATAAACGTTATACATTGCCAGCAAGTTAATATTTGTAGAATAATTATGACATCACACCAATAATAGCTGATAGTACAATAAAACCGATGTATATTATTTACAACATATTCTCCAAGTGTAGTATGTTTGAAGCCTATCCACCTATCTGAGGAGCCGGATGTGCTTAGATTGAATTTGCATCGGAATGAAAAGTTTTCAGTTTAGTCTATACTTGGTGCTTGCCCACGGTGATGTTCCCATGGATAACTAGAAATTATGGAAGATCAAAATACCTCTTAGAGTGAAGACTAGAAATTATGGAAGATCAAAATAGCTCTTAGAGTGAAGATGTTGCTTTGATTTTTAAACTCAGGAGTGGTCCTGACTAGAGACAACTTTGTGGGTAGTAGAGTTGTGTCTTTTTCCATCACTAGTAACCACGTACGTGCACTCACGTCCTTTTTAAGTAATTCCAAAATTAAGCACGGTTAATGTTGATTCTAAAGTTAGTTACTATTTAATGCAATTAATGTCATTTACAATTACAATTAATGCAGTTAATATGTTTTCAAATTATTGATAATGTGATGGCTACATCATTAGAGCAGCAAATATAGGTGATTGGATGGCTCAGATAATTTGATTCATCGAACTCGTGCTTTTATAAGTAGTACTGTAGTAGATAGTAGATGACTAGTCAATTAAATACCTATATTTATAGTGTCATTTGCTCTCTCGCTGTGGTCTATTGTTCAGGTAGGTTCAAACTTATAGTCACGCGTGGTGTGGTCTGTTGTTCAAGTAGGTTCAAACTTATAGCCACGATTGTGTGCGTGATATTTGACAATTGGTTGAGCGATATTCAAAAAAAAAAAAAGCTGCATATCCTCATGGGTGCGGCAGCCTTGTCTTGAGCTATGCGGCTTTTCAATAATAATGCCGTGTTAAATGAAAACTATGTTTCATCTTTTTAGTGCAGATTATTCATGCATGTACCCATTAGCGCTGTATTTTGCCTATCATGTAGAGGCCGGAGGACATACTTTTCTTTCTTTCGATAAAGGGTGAATTTTATTAACTCAAAATGATGCATTTAGTGGATACAAACACAATGAACACACACCCGGCCTCTGCATAATTAGGATGTACATAACCAACACCAATGCACACATAAAAAAGACGCTAGGAAATAGCAAAGTCATGTAAGACCAAAGTTATGCCTGAGTGAGGAAAAAGGAAAAATCCCGACACGATCAAATCCACGATCGACAAACTACAACTAGGACCATATCTACACCAGTTATCTCATGACACCACAAGGACAACGAGATTCTTCAACAGTAACGTCTTCAAGAACGGAGCGATACTTAAGCACCGCCATAACTGGATCCAATCATCAAAGGTCAGATTTTAGATTTTTATCCTGAAAAATCATTCCGAGTATATCCGAGCAATGCCTTCAACAAGGTAATAATGCAAAAGAATACCATCACTGCCAGGTAGAACCAACTCAGGTCAACCTAGGTTTTCACCTACCCCGGAGCTCGTCGAAGTCAATCATGTGTTGTCTCCACCACTTTCCACGATCCTAGCAGACTGACTGACGTCGCCGCACAACCATACCCTCTGCGTCAAGTCGTCGTCTGTAGATTGTCTCTCATCACTGAAGGCCATCGGATCTAGAGAGAGAATCCCTCACAAAGACCTTTTGATGGCCACCGAAATCCTCAACGAGGCTGCAACCACAGGCCGAAGTGGTCGTCCGTTAGATGGAGAAGCCGGATCCGGAAGAAATCGATCCCAACAGCCATCCGTGAGGACGCAGCCACTGCAGTACAGCCACGGAGCCTCCGAGCTCCACGCCACTGTTGTACTGCCGATGGCAGCCGATGCCCCCAGCCACCACTACCTCCCAGATCCATGGTTGTCCAGATCCAATGAGGTAGCACCCAATCAGGCCGGTCACAGCTGGACACTAAGGCTGGACTCCGCCCAGCCTAGGGAAGAGCCGTGGGGAGGAGGCCCAGCCAGGGCGGCGGCTGCGCATGACGCGCACAAGCAGCGAGATCCAATCGAGAGGAGGAGAAGATAGATCGGACGCGCGTGCGGGAGAGCACCCACCGCCGTCGACCACCGGCCCACCGCGAAGGGCTTTAATTGCCCTAGCGGCCGCGGCCAGCGGCGGCGAGAAGGGAAGCGAAGGAAGGGCTAGAAGCAGCGGCGGTGGTTTTGCCACCCGTGTCGTCCCGGGCGACGCGGGGGCCTTCTCCTGGCTCAATCGGATGGTTGGTGAAGAACTTTCCTGAAAAAACTTTTCTATGGTGACGTCTAATCATTTGGAGCATACAACCGGGATGTCTTCTGCTATTAGGGCATGTACAATGGTGGCAGCACGTTGGTGCTGCCCCAATGAATCCAGCGAGATGAGGGCATCTCTAGCCGTTGTGCCCCTGAGGAGGCGTTTTTTCAGCCTCCTGGGGAGGCCCCGGCGCTAACTTTGTCTTTGGGTGCAAAAAATTTTCAGCCGTTGTGCCCCTCAGGTTGTGTCTTATTTTTTCTTTTTCACTTTGTCATTACAACAAACATGTTGTGGGCACTGCCGGGCCACGCGAGCTCGAGCTCGTCGGCGACGACTCCAGCCGACCGGGCGACTTCCTCGGCCGCGTCTTCGTCTTCCGCCGCCGGTGACGCGCTGCTCGAGCTCGGCGCACCCTCCGCCGCCGACGCCGACGTTCTCCCCGCGCCGCGCAGACTGCATCTCGTCATGCACGGCGACGGCTGGCTGCCGCGGCTGGCCTCCTCCCAGCTGCACCTCGAGGCGCACCACGCCGGCCGCTCCCGCTACGTGCTCTCCGGCTCCACAGCACGTCGACGGACTCCTCCTCGTCACGCACTTGGCCAACCCGTCGAGGCTGCTGCTGCCTGTGGTGCACCATGCCCAGCCACGCACGGCCGCGTCCGCCTCGCCCTCGTCGTCGCCGCACTCGGACGGCTCCGCTCTGAGCAGCTCCGCGAGGCGGTCGGACCGCAGCCTCGGCTGCGACTGCGCGCCCTGCGCCTGTCCGGCCGGTGTTGGTGAGGTTGCTGGGGCGCGGCGTGGTGCTGGAGCGTGGAGTGCAGCGACACGGCGATGGCGCGACGTGGTGGAAGGAGAGCAGCGGCACGACGAAGAGCGCGACGAAGCGGTTGATCGCGGAGCACTGGTCCGGCGTGAACATGCCCCACCACTCCTCGCGCGCCCCGCTAGCCCAGGCATGCCCCGCCGGCCGCGACACGCTCTGCTGCCGGCCACTTCTGCCCGAGCCACAGGAGCTCGGCTGCGAGCTTCTCGGCCGCACCAGCTCCGTGAGCCCCCGCACCAGCTCGTACTTGCGGGGAGGCCACGGGGAGCCGGGACGCGACCCAGAGCACGCTAGCTCTTGCTGTAGTCGCTCCGTCCCTGCCACGCTTCGCCCGGCCGTGAACTCGCCGGCCATGCTCCGCCCCGCCTGGCCTCGGAGTTGCTCGTGGCCTCCCCGGAGGCCATCGCCCTCGCCCCGTCCACGCCTGGCCACGAGCTCCACTCTGGTCCGTCGAGGGCGGCCACAACACGCAGGGGGAGCACGTCGAGCAGGCGGGGAGGCAGGCGCGTCATGGGGAGAGGGAAGGCGAGCACGTGAGGGTGGGACCTGGAGAAAAAGAAGGAGAGAGAGGGGGTGGGAGGCTGACTTTGGGCCAATTGCATGTAAAGTCTTCTCTCTCAGCCCCCAAGTGACTCCCGGTGGGCTGGGTTTCACCTGCGGTCGCCGGTTGAGTTTTTGGGTTAATCTGGCGAAAAATGAGATGTTGGGGCCGTGACTGGAACGATTTTTTACCACCGGCGCCAAAAATGGCCTCTTGGGGGGTGTCTTGGGGGGCCGGCTGGAGATGCCCTGAGGCGACCGTGCAACAATTTCTGCCCAACCCAAATTCACAAACCATCAGCTTTAAGTGGGTCCCCTTCTCATTGTTTTTCATGGATTGCTCTTACTTTCCTATCGCACTCTCTCTCTATCTCCTTCTATTCTCTCTCCTGCTTTTGTCAGTGAAGAGACCACTTCTTCTGCAGGAAGTAGCTTTGATCTGCAAGCACTAGCTTTTCTCTGCAGTCCTACGTGGATAGCTGTGGCAGCTGTCTACGGTGGAGCATTGGCTATGCCCTAATGGATGGAGGTCCAGTCTTAGGAGAGGACCTCCCATGCCTAGACCGGCCGTTGGTGCCTTGTTTTTGGACATGTTGTAACGAATTTCATCCGGTTTCTAGCTAATTAATCGAGCAGTTTTTTTTTTCTTTTCAAATTAACAGGTAGAGCCTACGGTTTCCTTTTTTTTCTTAAGAACGTATATATTCTCGTTCCATCTAGCTGATGAGATCAGCCACATGAATCTGAAATCTGGAATCTGGATTATGTTCTATCATAATTCTCAACGCGAGAATTGAAGACGGCCGGCGCGAACGCATGACACAGAAGCACGACAGCAGAGATCGAGCAAAGAGCTGGAAAGATGTCAAGAATCACTCAAGTCGTACTTGTTTTAAAACGGAGTCCGTGGTGGGCGGCCACCTAATCCTAGTGCTGTCCGTACCTCTCGCCGTTCGTTTCGACCGTACCTTCTCATTTTGATCGTACGCAGCTTCGTCCGCTCCCGGCCACCACCACCGCCCTGTCATCAGCCTCGCCGCCAGCTCACGATCGAGTTCGATGATTTCCACGCGCTCTCTCCTCTCTTGCGGCCAATGCAGGAGGAGATAGGATAGGCACGAGCTTCTTGTCATATTACTTTTTGTATATTCTCTGTTATGGTTCTTGTGAGATGTTGAAAGGTCTCTTTGTTGTTTTTGTTGGTAGGAAATTTACAGGGATCACACATCTGCTCCAATGGGATTTGGAAAGAAATTTCACAAACCAAAGATGCTTTGAAAGTGAACTTCATGATACAATAGCGGTTTGTGCATTGTTTTCTCATTATTTATGCATGAGAGGGAACGTGTGTACTACTACTAGTATGGTTAACTGAAGCTAGTTAATTAATTGAAGTGTATTGGGTACACCGTACACACGCCTTTTTTTTGCGGAAAGTACACACGCCTTAACTCTACAGATCTGCGGTTAATTAGACTGCAATTAACCAGCTAACATTAGTCGGTGAATTTAAAAGCAGATGCATATTTTCTCCCTTTCTGAAAGATGGATTCTTCTAAAAAAAACGGACTACCGCTCAAACAGAAGAACTGGTGGAAGAACAGCTAGTACACTGGTACAGCTGTACAGCTAATTGACTCGTTCATTCCATATAACAAATAAATGAAGATAAGACGTGTAACCGTATCACCGTACCCTACATGGATCCAAGTCCCTAACCAAAACCATTGGAGAAAAACACATATGAACACACGCCATTCCATTGACCTACTCCACACATACGCCTTCATTACACTGTCAATGACAGCCAGCTGAACATTTGTACAATAATCAAGAAAGCATACCCATCCAAGAGAAATCATAATAATAGCTTTTTGCGTAAAGTAGAGAAATAATAGCTGATATGTGCACAATAATAAGATATTCTCCATAAAAATATATTCCATGTGTGGTGTTTATAACATATTCTCCAAGAGTAGAATAAGATATGAGCCTTGCTGCAAGGCTGCTCCAGCTATGCCAAAGGCAGGAGGCTCCAAGAACAAGAGCCGCCCTTTGTCTCCAACCCCAACGACCCCACCCCGCCCCATAATATACACCCGCCATCGCAAGAACCACCACACCTCACATGCTTTGATCCCTCCCCCTCCCTCCTCCTCCTCCTCCTCCTCTTAACCTCCTCCGCCGCAGCCCGTGCTCTCCCGTACTTCTTGGAGCCGATCATCGACCAACCAGCCACTCTCCCCCGGCCGTTTCTTTGGCACCACACCACCGCCGATCGCCGAGATGATGATGGGGTACTTCTGGGCGCCGAGGAAGTCGGCGGCGGTGGAGAGGGACCAGAGCCTGCGGGCGGGGCTGCTCGTCGACGGCGGCAGCGGCGAGGCCGCGGCCGTTCCCAAGGGGTACTTCGCGGTGTACGTGGGCGCGGAGGCGCGGCGGTTCGTGGTGCCGATGGGCTACCTCCACCAGCCGGCGTTCCGGGCGCTCATGGAGCTGGCGGCCGAGGAGTTCGGCTTCGGCCAGGCCGGCGGGCTCCGCATCCCCTGCCGCGAGGAGGACTTCGTCGCCATCGTCGCCGCGCTCGAGGCCACGGCCGAGTCGCGCCAGCGCAGGCGGAGCGCGGCCGGCAGGAAGAGCAGGAGCAACGCCACACCATGGTGATTGATCAAGCTCATGCATGGTGACGTAGAAGAAGAGTTTTTTGTCCCGGTCATGTGGAAGGACGCCTTGTCTTTGCGTAAGGCGAGCATGGCTGTCGCCGATGATCCGTCCGATTTCCGAGTCACCAATTCACCATCGGTTTGCCAGTAGATAGATAGCCTCGAGTCTGGAATAATTAATGATGATCTTGTAAGGGCTCTGGAACTGACAGTTGAAAGATGATTTTGATTCCCATGATACATGCATGCATCCTCATGTTCCTCCAGCTGATCAGAAGATTTGAGCCAGATATTGTTCTCCAGAAATTATGTTTTTATTTTTCTTTACAATTAAAAAGGTGTCCTCTTATTTATGTCTACTCAAATATGAACAGCCTGTATCCAAATGGAATCTCCTGCTAGCATTCTGCAAGCTGGAGAAGCTGCACTCACATATATTCTGGTTATCTGTTTAGAATGTTCCTCAAAATTGCTATAACATGCACCTAGCATGTTCTATTAATATCTAAGATACTTGCAGCAGCTGGGACAACTGAAACTGGTGGCATAATTAACACCATAATTCCTGGGAGAGAGGACTTCTCCTCCTTTTACTGTTTTTCTTTTCCAAAAACCAGGAGAAACACAACCTTCTGTACATGAATAGCTAGTCCCCACACTAACCTATTTATGTCAATATGCAATCATGCCACATCAGCATGCGACGTGCATGGGAAAAAAACTCACCTCAACATCCAATCATGCAGAAAAAAGTTCACCTCACTTTGCAAATATGTGCATGAGAATTTACATTTTGTTATGCTATTTATATTTAATAGATGTTTTACAACTATACTATGATCAAACACAATAAATCATATGTAGTTTTAGTTTTACTTCTCATATTATTACTCAAAATATCCATGTACCATATATGCACGTAAATATCGCTAAAATATGTTTTATGTTCTATATCTAAAACACAATAAATGTTCTATATCTAACCTCAATATCCAATCATGAGGAAAAAGTTCGCCTCACTTTGCAAACATGTGCATGAGAATTTACATTCTTTATGCTAGTTATATTTAATAAATATTTTATAACTATACAATGATCAAACACAATGAATCGTATGTAGTTTTAGTTTTACTTCTCATATTATTACTCAAAATATCCATATACCATACAAGTAAATATCTCTAAAATATATGCTCTATGTTATATATCTAAACAGTTAACCTTCACTAACTTATCTATCTCAACATGCAAGCATGCCACATCAGCGTGCTACATGCATGGGAAAAAAGGCCCACCTCAACATCGAATCATGCAAGAAAAAAACCCACCTCAACTTACGGACATGCATGAGAATTTCTTTTCATTACGCTATTTATATTTAACAAATATTTTGCAACTATACAAAGATCAAACAGAATAAATTATATGTGTTTTTAGTTTTAGTTCTCATGTTAGTATTTCAAGTATCCATGTTCCATACAAGTATATTGCAGAATATTCTCGTAACAACGCGCGGGTTATCATATAATTATAAAGACATGCATCATGCAGTTGCCAAGAAAATAGCCATAACCCCCCTCCAGTTTCTCCCTCCCCAAGGAGAGTTGACTAAGACTCTTCTTCCTCGCCTCCGACGATCAACTAGTAGGTATGTTAGGAGGCTGACTCATCCTTGTACGTACGAGCCTAGTAGTATGCGTTTAGGAGCTTCACTCCACCGCAGTCAACGGCGCTCAAAGGTGACTTTCTCCTATTCTCGACATTCTTTCATAGTGGACGACTATGGGTGTAGGATCTAGGCGGAGCTCTTGCAATAAGCTCGGGGTTGTGGTGGATCAAGCCATGGTTGTAGACCCATCTCTTTCTATTTTCCATCGTGTTGGCAGACAAGGAAAAGACGTCACTAGCAAGAATATCCTGGGCTCTCGACAGCGTTTGTGCAAACTCCCATCTAGGGTTTTCCTGCATGCCGGCGCCAGTCCGCCTCGTCTCCTACGGTCCTTGCACCATGGAGGTGTGACGGATCCCGCCTTGCTGGCGGGAGGACTCCATTTTTAGGTGATTTTCTGAGTTTTGTTATGGTTTATGTCATGCTCAAGAAGACAAGGCGGAGGCAGCTTCTTGAAGATGGAATAAGGTTCTCCCCATCTAGCCCTCGTTCTGGTGATGCTTCAAGCATCGTCGGAGGGCGTGTGGAGGTGCGTGTTTGACGGATCTCGTGGGATCCGGTCGACGTTTATCTTCGGTGGATCCGCCTGGACCAGGTCTTCGTTCATCTATGTCCGTATGTTTGTGGATTGGGTCCTTCCGATCTACGCTTCTCTTCATAGGTGGTGGTTGTTATTTTGTAGCGCTGGTCCTATGGGGCCTTAGCACGACGGCTACTCGACTGTCTACTACAACAATATTTGCCCTACTCCGACGAGGGAGGGGCGAGTACGGCGGCGTGCCTTCAGCTAGCTCTAATGCTTGTAGTCGTCGCTAGATGGTCTATGGACCTAGATGTAAAGTTTACTTCTAGTGTTCTTTGTACTACCATAACAGTTATTGAATAGATCGGAAGTTTTCTCGTAAAAAAAAGAAACAACGTTAGATTTGGGCACGGTTTGGTCTTTTAGTGTCTGGCTTGCGGAGTCTGGGTCTCTGACGAAGGTCCAGGAGCAAGTGTAGTTGCTCTTACCTGAGATATTACCAATGGGTGTTTTTTTGCGAAAAGGGTCAAATCTATTATAAAGGTTCATGATAAACACAAAGCACCCCAAACATAATGAGAATTACATTGAGGTACTCAAACCACTAAACGACCACTACCGCCCCCGGAATTGTGGAGCTACTATACTCGTTGGCAACTTCGGGTTGCAGTGGTCGATTACCCGTCTTGGTTGCACCGCCCTAAATTATTCTGGGTGAAGGGTTGTGACGCCCCGATTTGACCGTACACTAATCATGCACACAAATGTGTACGACCAAGATCAAGGACTCACGAAAGAATATCACAACACAACTCTAAACATAAATGAAAATAATACAAGCTTCATATTACAAGCCAGGGGCCTCGAGGGCTCGAATAGAGAAGCCTGAATACAAACGAGTCAACGGAAGCAACAATATCTGAGTACATACATAAGTCAACAAGACGGCCTTAAAAAGGCAAACACAAAAGCAACAACGATCGAAGAGGCAAGGCCTCCTGCCTGGGACCTCCTAACTACTCCTGGTCATCGATGATCTCCACGTAGTAGGCACTCTCCGGGGTAGTAGTAGTAGTAGCTGACGGGGGTAGCATCTGGCTCCTAGGATCCACCATCTGGTTGCAACAACCGGAAAGAAGATAGAAGGGGGAAGAGGGGTAGCAAAGCAACCATGAGTACTCATCCAAAGTACTCGCAAGCTTCAGATCTATACTAAGTATGCATCAGTATCAAATGGAAGGGTTGAATCTGTGGACTGAACTGTAGAATGCAAAAAATAGAGGGGAAGGCCTAGCCTATCGAAGACTAGCATCTTCATGCAGCTCCAAGCATCTTGCAGCATGTAGAAGAGTAAAGAATAGCATTTTAATTAACAAGTATGCTATAACATTAATGCCCAGAGATCCTTCCTCGATTCCCTGTTAGAAAGCAATCCCGGAGCCAACATATCCATCACATATCTCAAGTATCCATTTCTAGTTATAATAGATCGGGACACAAGTCTGAACGTATGTTACCATGGACACGACTATTAATAGATAATATTACCCGCAGGGGTGCACCATGTTACCCAACACGCTTGATTACTCTGGCTGGACACTCTTTTCTGAGTCAATGCCCGGCCTCGGAAGATCAACACGTCGCAGCCCTACTTAGGCTCAGCAGAGAGGTCCCCGCCGGTCTACATACTAAGTCCTCAGGGGTCTTGGGCCCATCGCCCTTTACACTCCGGGTTGTTGTGCGCAAGGGGATACTAGCACCACCTCTGCCTGGATGGTGCGATCCGACCCGGCTGTTGGGGAACATAGAAATAATTCAAAATTTTCTACGCATCACCAAGATCAATCTATGGAGATTCTATCAACAAGAGAGGGAGAGGATGAGCATCTTCATACCTTTGAAGATCGCTAAGCGGAAGCATCACTAGAACGCGGATGAGGGAGTCGTACTCGCGGCGATTCAAATCGCAGAAGATCCGATCTAACACCGAATGGACGACGCCTCCGCGTTCAACACACGTACTACCCGGGGACGTCTCCTCCTTCTTGATCCAGCAAGGGGACATGAGAAGTTGAGGGAGAGCTCTGGCAGCACGACGGCGTGGTGGAGGAGCTTGCAGTTCTCCGGCAGAGCTTCGCCAAGCACTACGGAGGAGGTGGTGGAGTTGGAGAGGGGGGGCTGCGCCAGGGGAAGAGTGCGGCAGCCCTCCCACCTCCCCTCTATTTATAGGGGCAAGGGAGAGGGGGGCCGGTCCCCTCCAGATGGATCTAGAGGGGAGGGTGGTGGCCAAGGGGGAGGCTTGCCCCCCAAGCCAAGGGGGCGCCCCCTTTAGGGTCCCCCCTGTCGGTGTCAAAACTGGCGGATCTCGGGTAGGGGGTCCAGAACTATGCGTCTAAGGCTCATGGTAACAGGAGGCAGGGGACATGATGTTTTACCCAGGTTCGGGCCCTCTCGATGGAGGTAATACCCTACTTCCTGCTTGATTGATCTTAATGATATGAGTGTTATAAGAGTTGATCTACCAGGAGATCGTAGAGGCTAAACCCTAAAAGCTAGCCTATGAATATGATTGTTGTTCTACGGACTAAACCCTCCAGTTTATATAGACACCGGGAGGGGGCTAGGGTTACACAGAGTCGGTTACAGAGAAGGAAATCTACATATCCGAATTGCCAAGCTTGCCTTCCACGCAAAGGAGAGTCCCATCCGGACACGGGATGAAGTCTTCAATCTTGTATCTTCATAGTCTAACAGTCCGGCCAAAGTATATAGTCCAGCTGTCCGAGGACCCCTTAATCCAGGACTCCCTCAGTAGCCCCTGAACCAGGCTTCAATGACGATGAGTCCGGCGCGCAGATTATCTTCGGCATTGCAAGGCGGGTTCCTTCTCCGAATACTCCATAGAAGATTTTGAACACAAGAATCGTGTCCGGCTCTGCAAAACAAATTCCACATACCACCGTAGGGAGCATAATATTCCACAAATCAAATCTGCTGACAACTTTTCATAGCGTGACGTCACGCCACGACCCGGTCTTTATTCGAACCATTTTTCACAACCAGCTACTGCACATAATGCGAGGCGGTTTCCTTGACACATCTTGTCAAAGCAGAGATCGTGTCCCCTTATCGCGGGATTCTTATCAATACGGGCATGGGTAACCCAACCGTGCCATCAATCGTGGCGCTTGGGGAATAAGCGATTTTAACGGGCAAGTGGGGAGGTGCATAATTTCTACCGCCTTTATAAAGAGATAGGGATTCCCCTTTTTCACCCATGCCTTCTTCTTCCTTTGCTCATCCATTCTCGCACGCTCGAGCTCCAGCACCCCAGTTCTCACCTTCTCCGTACAGCCATTCCAAACATGTCCGGAGCAGGAGGCAAGTGGATGGCCTCCTCCGTCATGGAGGAGGACATTACGAAGCTCCGGGAGGCCGGATACTTGGCCGCAGACATCACGCACCGGCTCCCGGACGCAGGGCAGATCGTTCCGACTCCGGAACCCCACGAGGGGGCTGTGTTCCTCGCCCACTTCATCTGCGGACTGGGATTCCCCCTCCACCCATTTGTCCGCGGGCTCATGTTTTACTATGGGCTAGATTCTCATGATTTGGCCCCTAATTTCATCCTCAACATCTCGATGTTTATCGTCGTGTGCGAGGCTTTCCTCCGCATCAAGCCCCACTTCGGCCTGTGGCTGAAGATCTTCAATGTGAAGCCAAGGATAGTGGTCGGCCAGCAAGCGGAGTGCGGAGGCGCCATGGTGGGCAAGATGCCCAACGTCACCTGGCTTGAAGGCTCCTATGTGGAGACCGTGAAGGGGTGGCAATCGGGGTGGTTCTACATCATCGAGCCGCGCGACTCCAACTGGGCAGTGGCCCCCGAATTTAGATCCGGCATCCCCATGCGGCTTACCTCTTGGAAAAGGAAGGGCTTAGCCTGGGGTGCGCCTGCGGAGCTGACCGGACTCCAGAACTGCATCAAAAACATGATAGGCAAGAAGATCAAGCTTGTCAATGTGGTCCAGGTCATGCTCTTCCACCGGAACCTCCCGTGTCAAAGATGGGCATTCAACCTATGGGAGTTTGATTTGGCCAAACACCAGACGCTGCGAGAGCTCTTCGACATGATGCACAAAGACGTCTGGAAAGTCTTGTTCAAGGCCGCCGAAGTACCTCCTCCCACCACCGAGGACCGCGAACTCAGCGCAAAGCGCCCCGCCTATCCGGTATGCTCTCTATATTTCACAAGATGTGCCTTTCCTCAGTATGTTCGTGGGAGGAATCTAAGCCATCATACTGATTTAACAGGACTATGTGGCGATAGTGGAGCGGATCGACTATCCAGTTCTGTTGCCTGAAGATCTAGCAACCGCTCTCCTGACGGAGATGCTGTTTCTGGCACCCTATGAGGTGCCGGAGAAGAAGGCCAAGAAGTAGGCCACGGGGACCAGGAAAGGTCTCCGGCGCAAGGTTGTGTCGGACTCATTGTCCGAAGACACCGAGGAGCACTCCTCCAACGACAACGAGGAGGAGGAACAGGAAAACCCTCTCCCCCAAACCGAGGGGGAGAAGAAAAGGAAGGCCGCCCATTCCAGTGAG
This sequence comes from Triticum dicoccoides, assembly GCF_002162155.2. Taxonomy (NCBI): domain Eukaryota; kingdom Viridiplantae; phylum Streptophyta; class Magnoliopsida; order Poales; family Poaceae; genus Triticum; species Triticum dicoccoides. The sequence continues at coordinate 158,965,758 of NC_041391.1, forward strand.
GCCGAAGGGTCCAAGAAGGGAAGGACCCTCCCCCCGGACCACTCCACAACAGCCGCCTACAGTGACGAGGAGTGGCTACCCAGGGCCAAGCCCCTGGCGAAATCGTAAGTATCCGGATACCATAATACTTCTTGCATGTTTTAGCTTTATGGCTTCTTATCATGTCAAAATATGTTTGTGCAGTCCGTCCAAAGCCCGCATCGACTTATCCTCCTTGGATGGGTCCTTGAGCTCGTCGGAGATGAACATCTATTCGCTCCCGACAGCCTCCACTCCCCGGCCCGCGGATGACACCGAGGTGTTATCTCAGAGGATACCGGGCCAGGGAGAGATAGTTCTGGAGGCGCCTCAAGGCAAAAACCCCGATGCCGGGCTCATGGGGGGGGGGGAGATCCCCATGGATTCTGATGAGGGGGGTCGCAGCAAGCTTGGCCCCTAGCCGGATACTGCGCTGGAACCTCCAGTGGTTCCAGATTTAGGCAGGCAGCCCCTCGCCAAGGGGAGCGAGCTGCCTGTGCCGATGACCTCTGTCCATCCAAGGGCATCGGATAACTTGGTGGAAGCGCTTCAGAGAGCTTCCCTTGATGAAGGACACCGTACTCTTATGAGTATGGTGATTGCAAAGGTTCGGTCCGCCAAAAGTAGATTGACCGAAGCGTGCGCCAGCCTCCTGACAGGCTTTCAGGTAAGTAATTTAAATTATGAGAAAGTATCACAGTATAGACATTTTCCCCTGATGCTCTGTTTGGTGTTCGGAAAGAAAGGCCGAACAGAGGATCAAATATTATTCCCAGGAGTCTAATCATATTATGTCTATGTGAATAAGCAGGCGTTGCTGCTGGCCGCCGCCATCGCCACTGCGGAGGTCTCCGGACTAAGGCAGAACCTGGGGCGGGCCGAAGAAGAGCTCGGACTCGTGAAAAGGCAGCTCGAGGAGAACAAAGGTAAGTGATACCCCGTCTGAATGTTATATAAAGGACAAAAATCGTTGATTCTAATAGAAGCATGATGAATTTTAATAGGGGCCCCGACCAAAGTGGCGGCCCTTAAGAAGGCGCTATCCGAGGCCGAAGACAAAGCGGCCAGGGAGTGTACCGAGCGTGAAAAACAAGAGGCTCAGGTTGATGAGGTCTAGCAAGAGGTCCTGGATTTTGTCAAAAAATTCGAGTCCTTGGAGCGTGACTCCAAGACGCAAGAGTCGAAGCTTGCGAAGGCCCATCAGAGCGCTCAAGACGCCACGGTCGAAGCCCAGAAGGCCCTCTAGGAGATTGAGGCAGCCAAGAAGATAGCGGCGGGTAAGGCTTTCATTATGCAAAGCAAGCATGTGAAGGAAACTTTCCTTTTACTTACCCAAATTCAGAGCTCTCCAGGAGCATTCGCAGATCTGCCGCACAGTATTTCTGATGCCGCAGAGTTCTATCGGGCTGAGGAAGGGAGTTCGACGGATAAGCTGTTTTGGTCCCAGTATATTGGGCCGAACTCCGATGCCCTTGAGCGACCAGCTGAAGCAACTGGTCGAACTTCACAAGGCGACCGAACTGGCCATGAAGGACCTCATAGCCCGGTTGTGGCCTGGCGAGCCCCTGCCCGGCAGCTACTTCAGCCTTATCAAGCGGATGGTAAATGCCCGTCCGTGGCTTGAAGTCATTAAGCGGTCTGTCTGCATTGAAGGTGCACGCAGGGCCTTGGCCCGTGCGAAAGTGCACTGGGCAAAGATAGATGCCGAGAAGCTGGTGACAGAGGGGCCGCCGAAGGGCAAGGAGCATCACCACCCCGAACAGTACTATGACAATGTCATTAAGGGTGCCTGCCTTGTGGCGGATGAATGTGCTAAGGATGTAATATTTGAATGAATGTACTCATATCATCCTGTAATATGAAAACGAGTTTATGTGCGCTATATGGCACTTGTTAATTTAAAATATTACCTTCTGTGCGGTCGTTTATAAAATCTTGAGAGTTGGCCAGCCGTCGGCTTCTGCCCCCATGTAACTAGTACTGGGGTGTTCGGGATAAATATAAACACTCTTTATCCAAACTTTTGGTCCTTTTAAGGAGGTGTTTAGTGTAGCGAACAAGGCAATCAGACTATACAGCTTTATCACTGTCACTTGGCCATAGAAGTCTACAATTTTAAATTTTGGCGAAGCCCCTAGTATCCGGAAGGCCGGACTCGGGGCGCTATGCATGCCTAAATCGGACGAGGCCGATTCCTCTCCTGAAGCAGAAAACATATTTAAGGATTTGATACCTCTCGAACAGCGACCAACTCTCGCCTTATCATGACAGTCAGTTTTCGGCTTTCTCTACTAAGGTGCTCGTCCGGAAGAACCGGGACACAATCGCGGTAGTTCTCCCTGCGCTACCTTAGCCGATATAGCGGAACGTAAGGTACCAAAACATAGGAGCCGGGCAAACTCAACTATTGACCCAAGACATGATTCGGAGCTGATGCATATAATACTATAAGTTCGGGGTGCCGCACTGTCAAAAGTGTTCGGACTTTTCTTGCCATGTTATGGGGTACACTGAGGCCCCTAGCGAACTAAACGTACCAAAGTGTACGGATGCGGTTTGTCGTAAATAAGCCGCCAAGGAAAAACATAAAGAAAGTGTAATAATAAGCTGACGTCGTGTATTTTCCCATTGTTATTTGAATAATACGTCAAAGCGTATGTATACAAGTAGTGCAATAAGCAAAATGGGACTATTTTACATGTCCTAGCTAAGGGTAAGCTGCACGTGGGTATGTAAAACAGGTATAACGATCGTTATCAGAGACCACCTGAGTATTCCCTTATACGCCCCAGCTTCTTGTCTTCTTGGGTTTTCCTTCCGGTGATGAGTCCGATAATCCGGATACCCGAAAGGGCTTCCAAAAAGTAGGATCCTGAAAGAAATAAAATGATGAAGGAATACGTGTCCTGGGGCAGTTGAGCCGCGTTGTGGACCGCGTCGTAGCCGTGCCTCCGCCTATGCCCATGGTATTTTGAGTGCGTAATTATGTACGCACAGCACAAATTTCGGTGCTTGGTTGGGACTAGGACGGAGGCCGAATTGCTAGTCGAGCTCTAGGCGTGCCGGATGATCCTGTTGCAGGGTACTCCGGACTCGCTTGATGGTGTACGGGGGTTTATCGCCGGATTGGCGGTCTGTCTAAGAAGGCTGCTTTGTACTTCTGCTGCGAGGACCGCAGTGTGCTCCTCCGTACGGAGCGAGTGTTCTGTGTTTCCATTGACTGTTATAACCCCACGAGGTCCTGGCATCTTGAGCTTGAGGTATGCGTAATGCAGTACCGCACTAAATCAAGCAAATGCGGTTTGTCCTAGTAGGGCATGATAACCACTACAGAAGGGGACGATATCGAAGATTAACTCCTCGCTTCGGAAATTGTCCGGAGATCCGGAGACCACTTCTAGTGTGATTGAGCCCGTGCAACAGGCCTCCAGACGTGGTATGACACCCTTGAATGTGGTTTTTGTGGGCTTGATCCTTGAGGGAACGATGCCCATTTTGCGCACTGTATCCTGATAGAGCAAGTTCAGGCTGCTGCCACCGTCCATGAGGACTCGTGTGAGATGGATGATGGGGTCAAGGACCAATGCGGCCGAACCGCCATGACGGATACTTGTAGGATGGTCCCTGCGATCGAAAGTGATCGGACAAGAGGACCATAGGTTGAACTTTGAGGCGACTGGCTCCATCGCATAGACGTCCCTTAGTGCAAGCTTCCATTCCCGCTTGGGAATATGGGTTGCGTATATCATATTCACTGTTTTCACCTGGGGGGAATTTCTTCTGTCCTCCTGCGTTCGGCAGCCGGGGTTCCTTGTCGTCATCGCTATGCAGCCCCTTTTCCTTGTTTTCGGCATTCAACTTGCCGTCCTATTTAAACACCCAGCATTCTCTATTGGTGTGGTTGGCTGGTTCATTGGGGGTGCCGTGAATTTGACATGAGCGATCAAGTATGCGTTCCAAACTAGACGAGCTCGGATTGTTTCTTTTGAATGGCTTTTTCCACTGTTCGGATTTAGAGCTTTTGAATCCAGCATTGACTTTCGTGTCTTCGACGTTGTCGCCATTATTGCGACGCTTGTGTCTATTGCATCGTGGCTTGTTGTTGCTGTCTCTGGCATCTGAATCGCCAGAGTTTTTGGGTGTGATGTTGCTACGAGCCAGCCAGCTGTCCTCACCCGTGCAAAAGCGGGTCATGAGTGTCGTGAGGGATGCCATGGATTTTGGCTTCTCTTGGCCGAGGTGTCGGGCGAGCCATTCGTCATGGATGTTATGCTTGAAGGCTGCTAAGGCTTCGCCATCCGGACAGTCGACAATTTGGTTCTTTTTGTTAGGAACCGAGTCCAGAATTTCCTGGCTGACTCTCCGGGCTGTTGGGTTATGTGACTTAAGTCATCAACATCCGGTGGTCGCACATAAGTGCCCTGGAGGTTGTCAAGGAATGCGCCTTCCAGGTCCTCCCAACTGCCAATGGAGCTTGCTGGCAGGCTATTCAGCCAATGCCGAGCCGGTCCTTTGAGCTTAAGTGGTAGGTACTTTATGGCATGTAAGTCATCGCCGCGGGCCATGTGAATGTGTAGGAGAAAATGTTCGATCCATACCGTGCGGTCTGTTGTGCCATCATATGATTCAATGTTTACAGGTTTAAACCTTTCTGGGAATTCATGATCCATAACTTCATCAGTGAAGCATAGGGGGTGTGCGGTGCCTCTATGCTGGGCTACATCCCGACGTAGTTCAAATGAATCTGGTCTGTTGTATGCGGCCCGGCCGGACTTTTGTATATTGTATCTGGCATGACGGTCATCATCACGTGTTGTGGCGCGCCCCCGTTATCCGTAGATCGATCTTGACTGTCCTGCTTTGTTTTCCAATACATCTCGCAGGTCCTTCGTGTAGCCCTGGGCCTTAGTATTATTGTTTGATTGGCGACGGGGTGCGGTCTGGACTTCGGGATGGTACACCACCTAGTCCTGGCCACGGGGTGGCCGGTCAGCCGCATCATGCGCTGGTAGTGTGGGTTTTAACGCTTCCTCCTTGAGTTAAGGTAGAAACCTGCGCTTCGGGTAACTTTTTGTAGGGCGCTCGAGTTCGTATTCCTTGGCAGCTAGGACCTCAGTCCATCTATCAGTTAGCAGATCTTGATCAGCTTGAAGCTGTTGCTGCTTTTTCTTCAGGCTTTTTGCAGTGGCTATAAGCCGGAGCTTGAAGCACTCCTGCTCAACGGGATTCTCAGGCATGATGAATTCTTTGTCGCCGAGGCTCACTTCGTCTTTGGAGAGAGGCGTGTAGTTATCGTCCTCTGATTCTCCGTCTGTTGCCTGTTCTTTAGGGCTAGCTTGTCCATCCTCTTGCTCGGCCTGCTCGAAGCCTAGCTGGGCAGGATTGTTTTCGTCTTCGGCACCATCTGGATTGTTATCTCTTGTGCCAATATCACTATTTTTGCTATGGCGGGGCTTGGAGCGGCGCCTATGACGCCGGTGCCTAGATTGCTTCTCCAAGGGGCTATCTTCCATTGCCTCATCGCCATTGCTTTCTTTGGGGGTTTCCACCATATATATATCATATGATGAGGTGGCTGTCTAGCGCCCTATAGGCGGTGGTTCCTGTTCTTCTCCTGCATCGTCGTCCATACCGTCGATGTCTTCGGAGTTGAAGTCAAGCACGTCGGTTAAGTCATCGACAATGGCTATTAAGTGGGTGGTGGGTGGGGAACAAATTTCTTCGTCGGTCGCTTCCCACTTGAGCCGAACATAGTTCAGCCTGGAATCTCCTGACAAGGAGAGAATCCTTAATGAATTTAGCACCTCACCCAAGGGCGAGTGCTGAAAAATGTCTGCGGAGGTGAACTCCATGATCGGTGCCCAATCAGATTCGATAGGCACGGACGTACGCGGTTCGGATCCTGTAGTCGGAGACGAGTCCGGGGGTCCGATGACACCAGCCTCACAGGAGGTGGGATCAGTGTTCGGCTCCAACACCGATGAGTATGCGGCCTCCGTGGCGGGGTCCATCCACCCGTCCACGGAAGGTGCAATCCGCTTCGGATTGATTCCCGGGGCCGCCGCAGGTGCGATCTCCCAAACACTGTCTGATGGCAGATCTAAGTCATGCTCGTCGCGACTGTTCGGCGTACCTGACATGGGCTCGAATCCGTCGAAGATCAAATCTCCGGGGATATCGGTAGTATAGTTCAAGCTTCCAAACCTGACCTGATGTCCAGGGGCGTAGCTACCGATCTGCTCCAGGTGGCCAAGCGAGTTGGCCCGCAGTGCAAAGCTGCCGAATACAAAGATCTGCTCGGGAAGGAAAACCTCCCCTGGACTACGTCGTTGAAGATGATTGAAGGAGCCATCGATCCTTATCACGATGACACAGTGGAACTCTCAATGAAAGCTCCAATGTCGATGTCAAAACCGGCGGATCTCGGGTAGGGGGTCCCGAACTGTGCGTCTAAGGCTAATGGTAACAGGAGGCAGGGGACACGATGTTTTACCTAGGTTCAGGCCCTCTCGATGGAGGTAATACCCTACTTCCTACTTGATTGATCTTGATGATATGAGTGTTACAAGAGTTGATCTACCACGAGATTGTAGAGGCTAAACCCTAGAAGCTAGCCTATGATTATGATTGTTGTTCTACGGACTAAACCCTCCGATTTATATAGACACCGGAGGGGGCTAGGGTTACACAGAGTCGGTTACAGAGAAGGAAATCTACATATCCGATTTGCCAAGCTTGCCTTCCACGCAAAGGAGAGTCCCATTCGGACACGGGACGAAGTCTTCAATCTTGTATCTTCATAGTCTAACAGTCCGGCCAAAGTATATAGTCCGGCTGTCCAAGGACCCCTTACTCCAGAACTCCCTCACCCCCCAACCCTAGGCGCATGGGCCCTAGGGGGTTGGTGCCCATCCCACTTAGGGGCTAGTTCCCCTCCGTATTCAGCCCATGGGGCCCTCCGGGGTAGGTGGATGATAACCCACAAGTGTATGGGATAACTGTAGCCTCTTTCGATAAGTAAGAGTGTCAAAACCCAACGAGGAGCTAAAGGTAGAACAAATATTATCTCAAGTCCCATCTGCCACTGATACGACTCTACGGACGCTTAGTGTTTTCCTTACCTAGAACAAGTATGAAACTAGAAGTACTTTGTAGGTGTTGTTGGATAGGTGCTACGTCTTGAGCTTGAGTTGGTTTTTGTCGATGTCAAAACCGGTGGATCTCGGGTAGGGGTTCCCGAACTGTGCGTCTAGGCGGATGGTAACAGGAGACAACGGACATGATGTTTTTACCCAGGTTCGGCCCCTCTCAGTGGAGGTAAAACCCTACTCCTGCTTGATTAATATTGATGATATGGGTAGTACAAGAGTAGATCTACCACGAGATCAGAGAGGCTAAACCCTAGAAGCTAGCCTATGGTATGATTGTTGTTTTTTCCTATGGACTAAAGCCCTCCGGTTTATATAGACACCGGAGAGGGTTAGGGTTACACAGAGTCGGTTACAATGGTAGGAGATCTACATATCCGTATCGCGAAGCTTGCCTTTCACGCCAAGGAAAGTCCCATCCGGACACGGGACGAAGTCTTCAATCTTGTATCTTCATAGTCTAGGAGTCCGGCCAATGGTGATAGTTCGGCTATCCGGACACCCCCTAATCCAGGACTCCCTCAGTAGCCCCTGAACCAGGCTTCAATGACAACGAGTCCGGCGCGCATATTGTCTTCGGCATTGCAAGGCGGGTTCCTCCTCTGAATACTTCATAGAAGATTTTGAACACAAGGATAGTGTCCGGCTCTGCAAAATAAGTTCCACATACCACCGCTGTCGGGGGTTGGATACGACATATGCCAAAGGATGGCTTATCATGGTGGGAGCGAGTAGAACGTTGCCGGTGCCAGGAAGCGGGATGAGGCGAAGACATGCACGCCGGCGGATCTTACCCAGCTTCAGGGCTCTCCTAGGAGAGAACACCCCTACTGCTGCTCTGCGGGGTCTCCACATGATCACTCAAACAAGGTGACTACAATGGTGCTCCTAGAGCTGTTTTGGGAGGCAGGAGAGGGCAAGGCTAGTTCTCTCCTCCCGTGCTATCTGGTCTATCTCTACTCAGGTCCGAACCCTTTGCATGGGTGCCCCGGGGGGTTTATATAGGCCTACCCCCCGGGGGTACAATAGTAATCCGGCTGGGCGCGAGTCCCAGCCGTCTGTCTCTCAAGCCACTATCTTTCCCGCCGGCTTCTGGGGCCCACCGACTGGCGGGTCCCGCGGACAGGCTTGGTACTGTAGCGACACTCCTGGTGATGCAGGCTTGGTCATCGGGTCGTGGCAACAGTGCCGCCGTCTATCGGGCGATCACTGTCGCCACTCCCCATCTTATCAGGTTAATGGCACGTGGGGCCCTGGGGAGGAGTCGGCCGACTCCAGGGAGGCCGACTCTCACAGGTCCGTCTTCGGGCGCCCAGGCCGCCTTCGACCATCCCACTGACAGGCAGCCCCGCCACCTTCGGGTCGTACAGGCCGGCGTCATGGGCACAGTGTACTACGCACTGTGGCTGAGGTCAGGGCAGGCATGGCAACAGTGTCGCGCCTCGCCGGAGATCTTCCAGCGATACGGCTCACTGTAGCCATGCCGGCCCTTCGTGAGCAGGGGGGAGATGGCCACGTCATGACCGTACCCCGCATCGTACTTCGGGATGAAGGAGGAGCCACGGGCCGACTCTCCAAAGTCGGCCTCCTTGAAGGTCGCCAGCTTGGAGTCGGCCTCTCTGGAGGTCGCCGGCTTGGAGTCGGCTTATCTCGGAGTCGCCGTCTGGGACTCGGTCTGAGGGGCGCGGCCTGCCCCGATGTCTTGAAAGGTCTTGGGCCTCGGGTTAGCCTACCCGTATCCCATTACTCCGACAGTAGTCCCCGAAGCTGGTGAAGCCCGGCGGTCGCTGCATTGTGGGGCTTCGCCAGCTTCAATCTTTATAAGTGCAGACTTCTGGGACTCGGCTGCCGTCTTCTCTTGGGCCGACTGTCGAAAGTCGGAGTTTCAGCGAAGAGCCTCAGTTCCAAAGTCGCGGCGGGAAACCAGGCGGCATGCCTGATACGCCTCCCCGCTGCCGTCAAGGCAGTCCTATCGCGTGGCGCCACGTGGGGAGAACAGTATGCCTGCCCACGCGCGCGACGGGACGGGCCGTCAGGCAGGGCCCGCCACTACCGCGCCTCGGCATACGGATGGATCCGTTGCGGCCGTGGACGGTTGGTTTTCCCACGTCGTTACTGCGCGCAGTAACTTCGTGGGGTAAATCGTGGGGCGGTGCGGGACATCGTGCGCAGTTAATCCCACGCCCGCCCCCTCGGCTTCTCAGCCCGTTGGGCTATAAGTAGGCGGGGGGAAGCGGAGGGGCACAGCTCGCGCGCCCTTCTTCCCCGCTCCCCCTCCCCATCTTTCTCTCTCTCTCTCCTTCATTCCTCCGCTGTTGAGCCAGAGCACACCATACCGCGGCGATGAGCTCCTCCTCCGCTGCGGCCCCTGCCGTGCGCTCCGGCGTGTGGGACGTCTCGGAGGTAGAGGAAGAACACATCGAGTTCCTCCGCCAGACACATCATCTTCCCAGCGCGGACCTCGTGCGTGCCCGCGCCGCGCCGAAGGGGGAAATCCGGCCGGCGCCGGAAGAGGGCGAGCGGGTCGCCTTCCGCTCGCACCTTATGCGCGGCCTGGGGCTGCCGGCGAGCGGCTTCTTCCGCTTGTTCCTGGAGTTCCACAGTCTTCACCCGCACCACCTCACACCGAACACGGTGGTGCTGCTCTCCGCCTTCGCCACTCTGTGCGAAGGTTTCCTCGACCTTCTCCCCACCATCGAGCTGTGGGGGGAATTCTTCTCTTCCAAGCTCGGCACGCACATCGCCGGCGTGCCGGCTCAGTGCGGCGCCTTCATCGCGATGCGACGCTCGATGGCCGACAATCCCTTTCCTCCCATCGCGCTGATCAAGTCGGTGAAGATGTGGCAGCGCACGTACTTCTACATGAAGAACCTCGCCCCCGACGGCGACTGGGTCAACCTACCGCCCTACAACGCCACTCCCCTGACCGGGAGGCTCCCCAGCTGGTCCCACAGGGTCAAGTCGCTGTCCCTTGCCGGAGCTGCCGCCGTAGCGCGACTCCGAGTCTTGATACAGTCAGAGGGACTCGTCGGGGCCGACTTGCTGGCCGCCTTTATGGCGCGCCGAATTCTCCCGCTCCAAGGCCGGCCACACCTGATCTGTCAGATGAGCGGCCCCTGAGACCCAAGTCGGATGAGCACCAAGGAGATGCCCCGCAAGGAGGTGGCGAACATGGTGAACTACATCGCGCACTGCGAGTACGAGGAGGACTGGCAGTTCGGCAAGGAGCCGTACTCGCGCGACAACCCTTCGCCAGTGGTAAGTCGCGTCTTCCTATTGCTTTGTATTTTTTCCTCAGCTGACTCCGGCTTCTAACTCTTGTCGGCTTCTTCTGAACCAGAATCCTCTTATGCAGCCTACCGTCGGTGCTACGAGACAGCCCCGTGAGTATGTCCCTGACCGCGCGGAGAGCGACGTCGATGACCCCGACTTGGGGGCGGCGGCAATGGAAGCCGACACCGAAGGCGGGGGAGGAGGAGCGGAAGGCGACTTCTGGCCTTCGGCGACTTTCGACGACTGGCCCGACAACGACGCCGAAGGGGAAGTCGCCCCGCGCCACCAGCCGAAGGTCGGCTCCTCCGCCGGCCAGGGCGGCGCGAAGAGGCATCACGCCGGGCCGAGTGCGCCCGGCGGCAAATTGAAGAAGCTTAAGGGGGCGGCCGCCGCGACCAGACGGGAGGAGGCGGCCGCGAAGGCCAACCTCTTCCGAAGGGAAGTGAGAAGGCCGCCGCTAGTATCCGCGTAAGTCTTCATGCTCTTTTATTTTCTTTGTCGAATCTTGTCCGAGTCTTCGTTTATGTACTCCCTCCGATCTTCTCCAGGGCCCCTCTCTCCCTTGAGAGAGTCGCCGTCCCCTCTGTCATGGGGTCAGCAGAGACGTCCGCCAATACTCGGCGGGCCGACCCCGCCGCCGCCCTCCGGGAGGCGACGGAGCGAAACGCGCGGGAGAAGCGCGAGGAGGAGGAAGCCGAACGTCTGGAGAAGGCGGAGGCCGACAAGGCGGCCGCCTCCGTCCAGAAGGAGCTGGAGGATGCCGAGGCTACCCTCGCTGCGAGACGGCATGCCGAGGAGGCCGCGTGTCGCCGATCAGCGATGCTCGTCCCCCCGCTATCGTCTGTGCCGCCGCCTCCGGAGTTCACGGGGCAAACCGGAGGGGCCGGCACCGAGGACCCCGTCGTGGAGAAGAAGGGCGGCGATGTTTCTATGTCGGACACCCTCGTGCCGCCACCATCGCCTCCACCGCCATCTGGGAGGCCGCACGGCAAACAGTCGGTGGATCCGTCGGAGCCGCCGGCTATGGATGAGGCTGAAGCGCGTCTGCTTCTCCAAGTCGCCTCGCCGGTGCGTCGCCGTCTTGAGAGAGCGACCTTGGCGCCGCGTCCTTGGGAGACCGGCGTTGCCGGCTCGGCATCCCTAGACGCCGAGGCCACAAGCGCCGCGCCCACCGGGTGGGTGCGCGGAGGCGGCACCGGGCCGTTAAATGAACTGCTTCTGGAAGTCCAGGCGAAGCTGCGGGCCGAGGGCGACGCCCTTCAAGCCTGCACCCGAGCGCATCTGGCCGCACGATCGGCCGTCCGAGTAAGTTTCTTTCCCTTTGGACTCTTGTTTGTTTCTCTATGGGGGCGCGCCAGCGCACCCACTGGGTGTAGTCCCTGAGTTCCGGGCCGGCTGCTGAGCAGGCAGTTCGAAACTCCCTCTGGCGAGTTCCAAACACTAACTTTGTCTTCAATGACTCATTGCAGGAGTATCACAACCTCCGCGTCACTGCCTTCAACCGCAATGTTGAGGAGTTGAACAAGCGGGCTGCCGACTTGTCGGAATGCTGGAGTGAGTTCTTCTTTCTTCGCGGGGGCGCGCTGGCGCACCCGCGGGCTGTAGTCCTCAAGATTCGGGCCAACTGCTGAGCAGTCGGGCCGGATCTTCCCGGCGATCTTTTTTTGCTAATGACTCATTTGTCTCTTCCTTGTTCCTCAGAAGCCAATGCCGTTCTTCAGGAGCAGCTGGGCGAGGCTAATACCGCCCGTCGTGCCAAAGAGGAGGAGTGTGGCAAGCTCGCCACGGAACACGACCTGCTGGCGGCGCAGCTGGCCGAGCAGAAGGAGCTGCTCAAGAAGGCATAAGACGAGGCCGAGAAGAGGGAGACTGCACTCTTGGCCGAGTTCGAGAGCGAGCGCTCCTCCTGGACTGACAGGGAGGCGATGCTGACCTCCGGCTTCCACGAGATCGAGGATATCGTTGATGGTAAGTTTCTTTCGCTTCTTCGGGCTTCCGACTATGCGTCAGGCCGACTTCTAATTTTCTGACTTGCTTCTTTTTTGTCTTGGTAGACTTCTTCCCTGGTCATTCGCAGGCAGTCCCTCCAGCCATCGAGGCTGCTCGTGCGGCGCGAAGGGCGGACGGTGAGGAGATCGCCGCCAATGCCCCACGGACCGTCGAGGGGAGCTTCTGAGCATTGAAGCCCGTCTTCGTCCGGCTCACCGGCTGATGCGCCGGCTTCAGCGTGCCGGCGCCCAGGCGGTTGCCGCCTTGTGGCCAGGCATGCCGGCTCTGCGCACCGCCAGCCGGACTGCCGACTGGCTGGAGGTCGCTGCCGGTCGTCTTGAGGCTTGGAAGGGCTCCTCGGCCCGGGCCGGAGCGCGCCGGGCCTTGGAGTTTGTCAAGGCGTGGTATCCAGGGCTGGACCTGGACCGTCTGGCCGCATTCTGGTCAGAAGCCCAGGCCGAGCTGGAGGCCGTGGAGGGCGCCCTTGTCGAGCGTGCAGCGGCCATCGCCGAGTACACGGACACCAGTGTCTTCGTCCCCGAGCGGGCTGAAGGCGGCGAGGAAGTGCCGCCGGAGTGGTTCGGAATGAACCCGAAGTATGGCGAAGATTCGGCGGAGGTGATCGACTCCAGCACTGAGGAGGAGGACGAGGCGGAGGACGAAGGCGAGGTGGAGGCACCAGAAGACGGAGCAGGCGGCCTGCCCCAGCTCGACCGCGCCTCCAGCAACGAGTCGCGTCAAGAGAAGGCGACTGCCGCCGGAGGTGATCAAGCCGAGACCGCCCAGCCGACTGCCCCGGCGCCTGACACCGCCGTCTCCTCCGATCCTCCGATTCCCGATGCCGCCTCCTAGGCTGCCTCTGCCTGTCTGTCTTAGTAATCTTTTGAAAACTTTGTTAGTTTCGAACAGTTCCACCCGCGGGGTGTATCTTGAACCTCTATTCGAAAATTCGGCCAAGGGCCTATGTAAATATTTATCCGATTTCCGTCTTTCCTGGCTTACTGCTCTTTCAGGCTTTTCCCTTTGCCGCCTTCCCTTAGTCGCTGCCTTGCCAGTCGGACAGCCGCTCCGCAGACTGTCGCTGGGTCAAGTGCTCAGCTACTTTGGGAAGGCAAGTACTTGGCCGTTTTAGAGTTTCTTTAGCAAGTTGGATAGAAAGCGACAGGCCGACTACCCAGGAGTCGGCCGTCCTTGATAAAAGCTAATAAAGACGGCGAGCCGGCTACTCATGAGTCGGCTTCTGCTTTAGAAATGCTGGAGGCCGTCTTACGCTATGTTCACACTTTAGGTCCTTAGCCATTTTTCGTGTGGGTGCCCGCTCTTCCCCCCTCCTGTTCGCCTCACAGTCGCTCTGCGAGCTGTAGCTTTGCTAGGAGGTGGATTGGGCACCGCGCACTACTTGTCTGACTGTGGGAAGCTCCTCATAGCGCAAGGCGGCGAGTCCCCAGGCCGACTAGTCTGGCCCGGTGCCAAGCGGCTTGCAATGAAAGTGATTTTCTCGAAGGCATAATGCTTATCATATAGATAACAAAAAGGGCAGTCCCCAAGCTCGTCTCGGGGGCCCCAAAGTCTTAGTACTTTAATACAAAGGGGTAGTGCGATACATACTGCATCAACTGTAAAATCTTCGAAGAAGATTTGCATTCCACGGGCGCTCTGTTTATTTGCCGGAGTCGTCCCTCTTGCGCGCTCGGGGCTTCTGAGCGTCGATCAGATAGTAGGCGTCGTTTCCTAGCACCTTGCTGATGATGAAGGGGCCTTCCCAAGGCGCCGACAGCTTGTGCTGGCCGGCTGTTCGCTAGATCAGCCGGAGCACAAGGTCGCCTTCTTGGAAAGATCTTGGCCTGACCTTCCTGTTGTAGTATCGACGTAGGCTCTGCTGGTAGATGCCAGACCGGCTAAGTGCCAACAGCCGGCCCTCTTCTAGCAGATCGACGCCGTCTTGTCGTGCTTCTTCTGCTTCTTCCTCGGTGTACATGGTGACTCGCGGGGAGTCGAACTCTATGTCCGTTGGGATGACGGCTTCGGCACCATAGACAAGGAAGAAGGGTGTGAAGCCGGTTGACTTGTTTGGAGTCGTGCGCAGACTCCAAAGGACGGCTGGCAGCTCCTCAAGCCAACAGCCGGTAGATCTCTCCAGCGGGACGACGAGTCGAGGCTTGATGCCAGATAAGACGAGGCCGTTCGCTCGCTCCACCTGGCCGTTTGACTGCGGATGGGCAACGGACTCTAAGTCCAGTCGGATGCCCTGTGTCGCGCAGAAACGGGCCAAGGCGCCTTTGGCAAAATTCGTGCCATTGTCGGTGATGATGCTGTGTGGGATGCCGTACCAAGTTGTGATGTCAGCGATGAAGGTCACTGCAGTCGGACCATTCAACTTCTTGATGGGTTTCGCCTCCACCCACTTGGTGAATTTTTCTACTGCGACCAGCAGGTGAGTCAAGCCACCTCGTGCCGTCTTGAATGGTCCCACCATGTCCAGACCTCAGACTGCAAAGGGCCAGGCGATGGGGATAGTCTTGAGTGCGAAAGCCAGCTGGAGTGGCTTGGAGCGGAAAATCTGTCACCCCTTGCACTTTTGGACTAGTTCTTTGGCCTCTTCCAAGGCGGTTGGCCAGAAGAAACCGTGCCGGAAGGCTTTGGCGACGAGTGCCCTGGAGGCCGCGTGGTGACCACACTCGCCTTCGTGGATGTCTCTGAGGATTGCTTGGCCTTGTTCTGCCTCGACGCAGCGTTGGAAGACGCCGGTAACGCTGCGCCTGACCAGCTCTCTGTTGACTATGGTGTAGGCTGATGCTCGGTGTTGTACTTGCCGAGCCAAGATTTCATCGGTTGGCAGCTCTCTGTTTACTAAGAATCTGAGGATGGGTTGGGCCCATGAAGGTGCTGCTATTTCTTCAACTGCCACGAGTGCGACTTGGATAAGGGTGGCCGGGCTGGGAGGCGGCGGGTCGGAGTCCGTAGCCGCTTGCTGGTTTGACGAAGTCCCGGGGCTGACTGGAGCAGTCCCCGGGCCTGGCTCTGGAGTCTTCGATCCTGCCGCAGCAGTCCCCGGGCCGGGTTCTGAAGTCCCCAGGTCGGCTTCGACTGTGTGCTTCTTGGAGTCGGGTCCGGCGTCCTCAGGCGGAGCCGGCACAAAGATTGAATCTGATGCTGGTGACGGCTTGATGGAAGGCTTGAGGAGGCGCCGGAGGGCGACACCAGATGGTATCGCCTGGCGAGTGGAGCCGATTCGTGCCAAGGCGTCTGCTTGGTCGTTGTCGTTCCTTGGAACATGGAGGAACTCGCACCCCTCAAAGTATCCGCTGAGCTGCTGAACGAGGAAACGATAGCTCACCATATTTGCGTCCTTGGCATCCCAATCGCCAGATGATTGTTTGACTACCAAGTCAGAGTCGCCATAACACAGGATCCGGCGAATGCCGAGTTCTTTGGCAAGCCGGAGCCCGTGTATGAGCGCCTCGTACTCGGCCACGTTGTTGGAGGCGGCGAAGTGGATCTGCAGCACATATCTGAGCTTGTCGCCCTTGGGGGAAGTGAGGACAACGCCGGCTCCCAAGCCGGTGCGCATCTTGGAGCCGTCAAAGTGCATCCGCCAATGGGTGGAGTCAGGAGCTGGCGGCAGGTACTGGGTCTCGGCCTAGTCGACGAGGAAGTCGGCCAGCGCCTGCGACTTGATGGCGGTGCGGGGCTCATAGTAGATGGTGTAGGGAGCCAAGTCAATGGCCCATTTGGCCACTCGGCCAGAAGCATCTCGGCTTCCAATGATCTCGGCCAGTGGAGCTGTGCAGACCACAGTGATTGGATGCTCCTGGAAGTAGGGCTTCAATTTCTTGGCGGCAAAATGCACGCCGTAGCACATCTTCTGGTAATGGGGGTAGTTCTGCTTGGAGGTCGACAGTACTTCACTCAGGTAATACACCGGTCTCTGGACAGGTAGCGCTTTGCCTTCCTCCTTGCGCTCGACTACAATGACTGTGCTGACTACTCGGCTGGTGGCGGCAATGTATAGGAGCATGTGCTCTTTGGGAGTCGGAGCCGCCAGCACGGGGGGAGTAGTCAACATCTTCTTCAGTTGGAGAAAAGCCTCGTCCGCCTTGGGAGTCCACTCAAAGAAGGTCATCTTCTTCATGAGCTGATACAAGGGGAGAGCCTTCTCGCCCAGCCGACTGATGAATTGGCTGATGGATGCCAAACAGCCGGTGAACTTCTGCACATCTAACAGTCGTCTGGGTGCTTCCATTCTCTTGATGGCCTTGATCTTCACAGGGTTGCACTCTATGCCGCGTTCGGAGACCAGGAAACCGAGGAGCTGGCCGGCTGGTACTCCGAAAATGCACTTCTCTGGGTTGAGCTTGATCTGGAATCGGCGCAGATTGTCGAAGGTTTCCTTGAGGTCCTCCAGCAAGGTCCCTCGCTTCTCCGTCTTCACCACTACATCATCCACATAGACGTGGGCGTTTCTGCCGAGTTGCTTCAGGAGGCACTTCTGCATGCAACGCTGAAAGGTGGCGCCGGCATTTCTCAAGCTGAATGTCATGGTCAGGTAGCAGAAGGCTCCAAACGGCGTGATGAAGGCGGTCTTTAGTCTGTCAGCCGGATTCAGCTTGATCTGGTGATATCCTGAATACGCATCTAGGAAGCTCAACAGCTCGCATCCGGCTGTGGAGTCTATCACCTGATCGATTCTCGGCAGAGCGAACGGGTCCTTGGGGCAAGCTTTGTTGAGGCTTGTGTAATCAATGCACATCCTCCACTGCTTGTTCTTCTTCAGCACTAGAACCGGGTTTGCTAACCACTCTGGAAAAAACAATTCCATGATGAAGCCGGCCGCCAGGAGCCGGGCTATTTCTTCTCCAACAACTCTTCTTTTCTCTTCTGACAGGCGGCACAAGGGCTGCCTGACGGGCTTCATATCAGATCGGACGTGTAACTTGTGCTCGGCGAATTCCGTCGGGACACCAGGCATGTCCTTGGGGGACCATGCGAAGATGTCGCGATTCTCACGGAGGAAATCGACGAGCTCGCCTTCCTATTTGCTGTCAAGGCCAGTGCCTATGACAGCGTACTTCTCCGGGTGCCCTGGGTCCAACGGTATCTTCTTTGTTTCCTTGGCCGGTTTGAATGATCCCTCTGCTTCCGACTCCTTGGGGTCGGGCGATAACTCGGGCTGCTTGCCGGCCATCGCCACGACCCGATCAAGAAGCCGTTTCTCAGCTGCGATCACCAAGGACTCGACCAGCCGACTACTTTCGGCCGCGCAAGCGGACGACTTCCTGTAGTCGCCGGACACGGTTAGGATTCCCTTGGAACTCGGCATCTTCATCTTGAGGTAGGCATAGTGGGGTACCGCCATAAACTTGGCCAGGGCGGGTCAGCCAAGCAATGCATGGTACGGGCTTTCAAGGTCCACCACCTCAAACCAAATTGGCTCTCGGCGGAAATGATCCTTGTCTCCGAAGAGGACATCTATCAGGATCTTGCCGATTGGCGAGCAGGAAAGGCCGGGGACGATTCCGTGAAACACAGTCCGGCTGCTCTGAAGCTGTCTTCGCTTGATTCCTAGTTTCTCCATCGTATCCTTGTACAGGATGTTGATGCTGCTGCCTCCGTCTATCAGTACTCGCGAGAAGGTAGCGGCCCGCCTGTCCATGGCAAGGGTGGCGCCTAGGACCAAGGCGTAAGAGCCTGGGCTCGGCATCACCTCTGGGTGATCAGCCCTGCTCCAACTGATGGGCCTTTCGGACCAATGCATGAACTCTGGAGTGCTTGATGCAACTGCCTTTACTTCTTGCTGCTTTTGGCGCCTGCTGCGCCGGTCATCCGCTACACTGGTGAACACTACGTAGGCTCCGTGCTCGTCCGGGAACTCGACTTGTATCGCACCGACTGGCCTGACGGCCGGCTGCTGGGGCTGCTGCGGAGGAGGCGGCCCAGCAGGAGGGGGAGGGAGCAGGCCGTCCCCCTTGGCGATTTTGGTCAGCCAGTGACATTTCCGGGTGGTATGGTTGGACGGCTTCGCGCCATTGTGGAACTTGCAGGGACCATCCAGAGTCTGCTCGTAGGAGAAAGCCGGTAGCCAGTTGGACTTGCCGCCCTTCTGCCGCTTCACCGGAGGCGGTCCCTCCAGTTGTTGATCCTCTGCCGTTGCCACCTGCCGACTGCTGGAAGTCGGCAGCAGGGCCTTGCGCTTCCGGTCATTCTGCTGCTACGGCCGACTGGTGTCTCCAGCCGGAGTTCTTGGAGCCTGAGGGGCGACTTTGCCAGTCACGCCGACCCGAATCTCCGCCTTCATGGAGGAGTTGGCCGTGGCGTACTTGTCCGCCGTGATCAGCAGCTCGTCGAGGGTCTTGGGCTCGTCGCAGAGGAGCTTGTGCTAGAGGAGGGTGCCTTCTCTGCACCCGGCAGTGAAGTACTCGATGGCCTGCACCTCGTGCACGCCCTCGCAGGAGTTCCGGAGTTCGCCCCAGCGCGTGAGGTAGTCGCGAGTAGACTCGTCAGGGCCTTGCACGCACAAGGAGAGCTGGCGTGGCTTGGGAGGTCGCTTGTACGTGCTCGTGAAGTTGCGGACGAAAGCCTCAGTGAAGTCAACCCAACTGTTGATGCTGCGAGGCTTTAAACTGTTTAACCACGTCTGGGCCGAGCCCTGGAGCATGAGCGGGACGTATCTTACGGCAACACGCTTGTTGCCGTTTGCTATGTTGACAGCCGTGGAGTAGTCGATCAGCCAATCTTCCGGCTTCACGGTGCCGGTATACTTGGGCGTGTCTCGGGGGAGCGTGAACCCTTTGGGAAAGGGCTCGTCCCGGATGCGGGGTCCGAAGCAGGGGGGACCCAACTCGTCTTCTTCTTCCAGCGCCAAGGATCGGTGGAGTCGGTCGATCCGGTGGCGGGCGTCATTCTCTCCGACTCCCTCTCGGCGGCCAAGGCGGTCGCCGAGAGTCGGATGTTCCATGGGCGCGGGGAGACTCGCCTTTCTCCGCGAGGAGGGGGAGGCTGGTAGTCGTCCCGCCGTTCCACCGCTCTGGGGCGGCCGTCTTGGTCGCGCTCGACGGTGATGTGAGTCCGGCTATGGCTGATAGCCAGCTCCTTGTCCTTCTTCCCACAGGCCCCGCCAGTCGGCGTCCGAGACGTCGCACCTTGGTCTCGGCGAGGCGGTGGGTCGTCGTTCTGGCGCTGCGGCGCCTCGGTGCGGCGGCCGGCACCGTTCTGTGCGGCGGCCGCGTCGAGGAGCTGCTAAACTCGCTCCATCATTATGCGACGCTCTTCGCCTTCGAAGTTGTCGAGCTCGTCTGCCGCCGCCTGGGCGGCACGGATATTCTCTGCGGGCGTGGCATACACAGGGCGATCAGCCCTGAAGAGGTTTGCGATTGCCGCGCCACGCTGTCGGACCGCGCCTAGGCGGCTAGGCCCAGTTGGAGCCGGCGAACCGCCTACGGCGCGATCCATCTCTCATTTGGTAAGCTTCTGACAAGCGCCTCATGCTTGCCAGTTTCTTCGCGCCTTCGACGAGCTGAAGGCGGAGTGCCTCCAGTGTCTCGGCATCGGCGTCCTATGGAATCGGCGCCGCAAGGCCTCGCAGGGCTGCGTCGAGCGGGTCATGCGCTTCCTCGCCGGAGCGCTCGCCGTGTTCGAGGACGAGGATCTCGGTGACGGTGCTTCCGCCGCTCCCCGTGTACGAGAGCGGCTCGTCGTAGACCACCACATTGGTGGGGAACACGTCGAGCGATGCGGTGTCGGAGTCGATCAACATCGGGTTGGTGGATCCTATGGACTCCAGGTCCGCGGCAGGCTCGCCGGCGACGTGGAGTTGGTCAAGGAGGCCCGCGAGGAGGCTCTCGGGGGCACTCGTGCCTGCGTCGGATGCAGGCTCATCGGAGAGGCAAACCTCACCGATAAGATCGGCGAGGCAGCCGGCCGCATAGGCGATCTCCTCGCCGTGCAGCGTGTCGGCACAGACGCCATCCGGCGTGTCGGGCTGGCTGCGCCCGCCGAGAAGGAACAGGGTTCCCATCCAGAGCAGATCTCCGGACGACGGTGCACCTCGCCCCACGGTGGGCGCCAAATGTCGGGGGTTGGATACGACATATGCCAAAGGATGGCTTATCATGGTGGGAGCGAGTAGAACGTCGCCGGTGCCAGGAAGTGGGATGAGGCGAAGACATGCACGCCGGCGGATCTTACCCAGCTTCAGGGCTCTCTTAGGAGATAACACCCCTACTGCTGCTCTACGGGGTCTCCGCATGATCACTCAGACAAGGTGACTACAATGGTGCTCCTAGAGCTGTTTTGGGAGGCAGGAGAGGGCAAGGCTAGTTCTCTCCTCCCATGCTATCTGGTCTATCTCTACTCAGGTCCGAACCCTTTGCATGGGTGCACCGGGGGGTTTATGTGGGCCTACCCCCGGGGGTACAATAGTAATCCGGCTGGGCGCGGGTCCCAGCCGTCTGTCTCTCAGGCCACCGTCTTTCCCGCCGGCTTCTGGGGCCCGCCGACTGGCGGGTCCCGCAGACAGGCTTGGTACTGTAGCGACACTCCTGGTGACGCAGGCTTGGTCATCGGGTCGTGGCAACAGTGCCGCCGTCTATCGGGCGATCACTGTCGCTACTCCCCATCTTATTAGGTTAATGGCACGTGGGGCCCTAGGGAGGAGTCGGCCGACTCCAGGGAGGCCGACTCTCACAGGTCCGTCTTCGGGCGCCCAGGCCGCCTTCGGCCATCCCACTGATAGGCGGCCCCGCGGCCTTCGGGTCGTACAGGCCGGCGTCATGGGCACAATGTACTGCGCACTGTGGCTGAGGTCAGGGCAGGCATGGCAACAGTGCCGCGCCTCGTCGGAGATCTTCCAGCGATACAGCTCACTGTAGCCATGCCGGCCCTTCGTGAGCAGGGGGGAGATGGCCACGTCGTGACCGTACCGCGCATCGTACTTCGGGATGAAGGAGGAGCCACGGGCCGACTCTCCAAAGTCGGCCTCCTTGAAGGTCGCCAACTTGGAGTCGGCCTCTCTGGAGGTCGCCAGCTTGGAGTCGGCTTATCTCGGAGTCGCCGTCTGGGACTCGGCCTGAGGGGCGCGGCCTGCCCCGATGTCTAGAAAGGTCTTGGGCCTCGGGTTAGCCTACCCGTGGCCCATTACTCCGACAACCGCAGAGAGAATAATCTTTACACAAATTTAATCTGCTGATGTATTTTGTGGCGTGACGTCACATCACGGCCAAGCCTTTACTGGAATCGTTTTTACTGTCCCACCTCAGCGCGTTTAGCGAGGCGGTTTCCTTGCACGTCTTGTCAAAGCAGAGATCATGTCCCCTTATTCCGGGATTCTCATCAATACGGGCGTGGGTAACCCAACCGTGGCATTGATTACGGCGCTTGGGAGATAAGCGAGTTTTATAAGGCCGGTGGGGACGCATAGTTTCGCCCGTCCATATAAGGGGATAAGGATCCACCTTTTTACCTACGCCTTCTTCCTCCTTTGCTTATCCATTTCCGGGCACTAGAGCTCCAGCGCCCAAGTCCGCACATCTTGCCTCAACCTTCCCCAGCCATGTCCGGAGTGGGAGGCAAGTGGATGGTTTCCTCCGTAACGGAGGAACAAGTCAAAAAGCTGCGGAAGGCCGGATACTTGTCCAGCGACATCACGCATCGGCTCCCCGACAAGGGGCAGCTCCTTCCTACCCCCAGGCCCCATGAGAGGGTGGTGTTCCTCACCCACTTCCTCCGCGGGCTAGTCTTTCCACTTCACCCATTTGTCCGGGGGATCATGTTCTACTATGGCCTAGATTTCCATGATCTGGCCCCGAATTTCATCCTCAACATCTCAGCGTTCATCGTCGTGTGCGAGGCCTTCCTCTGCATCCAGCCCCACTTCAGCTTATGGCTGAAGATTTTTAGTGTCAAGCCGAAGGTAGTGGGCGGCCGCCAAGCGGAGTGCGGAGGTGCCATGGCGGGCCGGATGGCCAACGTCCTATGGCTCGAGGGCTCCTTTGTGGAGACAATAAATGGGTGGCAATTGGGGTGGATCTACGTCACCGAGCCGCGCGACCCCAAATGGGCGGCATCCCCCGAATTCCGATCTGGTTTCCCCACACGGCTTACCTCCTGGAAAGAGACGGGCCTAACGTGGGGAGATTCGGAAGAGCTGATCAGACTCCAAGCCTGCGTCCAAAAGCTGGTGAACAAGAATCTCAAGCTTGTCAACATGGTCCAGGTCATGCTCACACGCCGGATCCTCCCGTGCCAACAACAGGCTTTCAAATTGTGGGAGTTTGATCCGGCACAACACCAAACCTTGAGCAGGCTCGTCGACACTACGTACGAAGATGCCTGGAAGGTGCTGTTCAAGGGTGCCGAGGCTCCCACATCCGCTACCAAAGATCGCGGATTCAGCTCGCGGCGTAAAGACGACGAGGTAAGCTATTTTATCCTTTATAGGACACTTTTTCATAGTTTGATACTATGCGGGATCTAAACTTCCTCACCTTTGACAGGACTGGCTGAAGAAGGCCGAGCAGGCTAACTGTCTGGCTCCTTTGCCAGAAGACCCAGTGGACGCCCGCTTAGCGGGGCTACTGGTTCCGGCACCCCACGTGGTGCCGGAGAAGAAGGCCACAGGAACTCGAAAGAGTTCCCGGCGTCAGGTGTTATCGGACTCATCGTCTGATGACTTTGAGGCGGACTCCTCCCGCGAAGACGAGGAGGAGAAGAAAGAGGCTTCTCCCCCAATGGGGGGAGAGAAGAAAAGGAAGGCCTCCCCCACTGGGGAGGCCGGAGGGTCCAAGAAAGGAAGGACCCTCCCTCCGGACTACCCCGCCAATGCCGACGACGGCGAAGAGGAGTGGCCTTTGAGGGCCAAGCCCCTGGCGAGATCGTAAGTGTCCAGATTCCAGAATAACTCATGATTTTTATTTGTCGCATAATGTCTTCTAACGCCGAATACAACCATGTAGCCCGCCCAAGGATGAGCTTCCCGCTTCGTCGAGCGGCTCGCTTGGTTCATCGAATGTGAACAACACTTCTCTTCCGGCGGCCTCCTCCCCTCGCGACGCAGAAGACACCGCGCTGGAGTCCCAAAAGGGGCCCAACTAGGAGGAAGTGGTCCTGGGGGCGCCACAAGGCGACCTCCCGGACTCTGGGCGCAAAGGGGGTAAAACCCTAGAGGGCTCTAAGTCTGGCCCTGTGCCGGACTCCGTACCGGAACCTTCAGTGGTTCCGGAGTCCAGCAGGCAGCCCCTTTGTAAGAAGGGCGAGACTGCGATGCCGGTGGCCTCCATCCAACCGGAGGCGCCGGATAATCTGCAGGAGGCGCTTAACGGCGCCTCCATCGACAAGGAGCACCGCACTTTTATGAGTGCGGTGATCCAGAAAGTTCAGTCCGCCAAGAGCGGGCTGACTAAAGCCTGTACCAGCCTTCTAACAGGTTTTGAGGTAAGTTTTTAAGATATGTAAGAATATTACTGCATAGACAGTAGCCCCTGATGCTCAGTTTGGTGTTCAGAAAGAAAAGCAATGTTGAGGATCTAAAAAGATATACGCAGGAGTCTAACATAAATATGTCAATATGGGAATGCAGGCTGCGCTTCTGACCTCTGCCGTGCTAACTACGGAGGTCAATGCATTTAAGCAGAGCCTCGAGCGGTCCGAGAATGAGCTCGGCCTTGCCAAGAAGCAGCTCGAGGACAAGGAAGGTAAGTAATACCTCATTAAAGTAGTACCTTATAAAAAGGATTTGGTTGCAAAAAATGACAGGAATAACGTTGGTATTGCAGGGGCCACGAACGAGGTGGCGACCCTGAAGGAAGCAGTGTCCAAGGCCGAAAACAGTGCGGCCTTGGAGCGCACCGAGCGAGAGAAGCAGGAGGCGCGGGTGGCGGAGGTGCGGCAAGAGCTCCAGGCTCTCGTCGAAAAACACGAGGGTTTGGAGCGTGACTCGAAGACTCGAGAGTCCGAGCTTGCCTTGGCTCTTGAGAGTGCCAAAGCTGCTAAGGCCGAAGCCCAGAAGGCCCTCCAGGAGATCGAGGCGATGAAGAAGATATTGGCGGGTAAGGCATTCTTTATGCAAAGCAAGCATATAAAAGTGAATTATCTGTTACTTACCCGGATCCGGAGCTCTCCAGGAGCGTTCGCCGATCTGCCCTGTAGTGTGTCTGATGCTGCCGCATTCTACCGAGCCGAGGAGGGGAGCTCGACGGAAAAGGTGTTCTGGTCTCAATATGCTGAGGCCGAACATCCGGTGCCCCTGAGCGACCAGCTGAAGCAGCTGGTCGAGCTCCACAAGGCGGCCGAACAGGCCATGAAGGGCCTCATAGTTCGGCTGTGGCCTAAGGAAGCCGTGCCTGGGAGCTACTTTGGTCTGGTGCGGCGGCTGGTGGACGCCTGTCCATGGATTGAGGTCATCAAGCACTCCGCCTGCATTGAAGGTGCCCGTCGGGCCCTTGCCCGTGCTAAAGTGCAACGGGGCAAGATGGATGCTGAGAAGCTTGTGATGGACCCACCGCCGACGGGCAAGGAGTATCGCAAGCCCGAGATGTATTATAAGGGCGTCCTAAAGGGTGCCCGCATTATAGCAGGTGAATGCTCTAAAGATGTAATTTTATAGTAGACTCACATTTGTTATCCTATACGCTGAAAACTTTGTTCATATGCGCTAAGCAACGCTTGTTAATTTAAAATATTACCTTCTGTGCGGCATTTTATCAAATTTGAGAGATGGTGAGTCGTTGGCTTCAACCCCCATGCCACGAGTGCTGGGGTGTTCGGGATAAACTTGAGCGCTCTTGTTCCCATTCTTGGGTCCTTTCGAGGGAGGCGTTCAACACAACGAACGAGGCAACCGGACTATAATGCTTGAACACTCTCACTTAGCCATAGAATTCTATAATTTTAAATTTCGGCGAAGCCCCTAGTATTCGGAAGACCGAGTTCGGGGCGCTATCCACGCCTTTGGCCGGACAATGCCGACTCCTCGCTCTAAGCGGCATGAGTCTTTAGGGACCCGAAAAACCTCTCGAACAGCGACTGGCTCTCGCCCTATCATGACGGTCAGTTTTAGCTTTCTCCACTAAGGTGCTCAACCCAGCTCAACCGGGGCACAATTGCAGTGGTTCTCCCAGTGCTACCTTAGCCGATATAGCGGAACGTAAGGTACCAAAACATGGGAGTCGGGCACACCCAACTATTGACCCAAGACATGATTCGGAGCCGATTCATATAATGCTATAAGTTCGGAGTGCCAACTTGTGAAAGTGGTCGGACTAATCACACCATGTTTTGGGGTACTTAAGCCCCTGGTGTATTATCCGTACCAAATTGTATGGGTGCAACATGTCATAGATGAACATTTATAAGGAAAAAGGAAAAGCAATAATGAGCAGAAGCTATGTATTGTTTATTCAAAAGATACTGCAATAAAAGCAGAACGATACAAATAGTGCGATAAGCAAGGGATGGGACTATTTAACATGTCCCCCTCTAGGGGTAAGCTACGGGATGGTATGTAAAACAGGTATACTGCTCGTGATAGAGACCACCTGGACACTCGACGTAGTTTTTCTGCTTCCCCGGCTGTTGCATCGTGAGTTCGGCGTTTCTACTGCCGGTCAGGGTTTCTGGAAAACGGAGTCCTGTGAATAAGAAGAGAAAAAAGGCACCATTGGGAGCCCCTTGTGCGGTTGAGCCGCATTCTGGGCATGCCGTGGTTGTGCCCCTTCCCCTATGCCCATGGTATCTCCAGAGCGTAGTTATGTACGCGTGGCACTGGTCTCGCAATTTCGCAAGGCCTGGGGTCGTGGCCGCATTGCTACGCATGCTCGGAACGTGCCAGGCGGTCTTGTTGTAGGTTACTCCGGGCACGCTTGACGGTGTCCGGACGTTTAGTATTCGGACTCGAGAATTTCCTTAATAGGCTGCTTTGTACTTCCGCCGCGAGGGCCGCCGTGTGCTCCTCCGTCCGGAGAGAGCGTTCGGTGTTTCCATTGACTGTGATTACTCCTCGAGGGCCTGGCATCTTGAGCTTGAGGTATGCGTAGTGCGGCACCGCATTGAACTTTGCAAATGTGGTTCGTCCGAGCTGTGCATGGTAGCCGCTGCGGAACCGGACTATGTCGAAGATGTTCCTCGCTTCGGAAGTTATCCGGGGATCCGAAGACCACTTCAAGTGTAATTGAGCCTATACAATTGGCCTCTACACCTGGTATGATGCCTTTAAAGGTCCTTTTTGTGGGTTTAATCCTTGAGGGGTCTATGCCCATTTTGTGCACTGTATCCTGGTAAAGCAGGTTCAGGCTGCTCCCGCCTTCCATCAGGACTCTAGTGAGGTGAAATCCGTCAATGATTGGGTCAAGAACCAATGCGGAGAATCCGCCGTGGTGGATGCTAGTGGGGTGGTCCCTTCGATCAAAGGTGATCGGGCAGGAGGACCATGGGTTGAACTTTGGGGCGACTGGCTCCATCGCGTATACGTCCCTTAGTGCACGCTTCCACTCCCTTTTGGTTATGTGGGTTGCTATATCATGTTCACCGTCCGCACTTGTGGGGGAAAGCCCTTCTGTCCTCTATTGTTCGGCGGCTGGGGCTCCTCCTTGTCATCACTATGTATCCCCTTGTCGTTGTGTTTGGCACTTAACTTGCCTACCTGCTTGAATAGCCAACAATCCCTGTAGGTGTGGTTGGCTGGTTTTTCGGGGGTGCCATGTATCTGGCATAAGCGATCAAGTATGCGGTCCAAATTGGACGGGCCCTGAGTATTTATTTTGAACGGCTTTTTCTGCTGACCAGGTTTGGAGCCTCTGAATCTGGCGTTGACTGCCGTATCTTCAGTATTAACGCTGTTAATGCGGCGCTTGTGCTTGTTGCGATGCGACCTGCCATTCTTGTCCTTGGTATCCGAACTACCAACGTTTTTGGTCAGGTTATTACTGTGAGCTAGCCAGCTGTCCTCTCGCGCGTAGAAGCGGGTCATGAGTGATGTGAGGGCTTCCATAGATTTCGGCTTTTCCTGTCCTAGGTGTCGGGCAAGCCACTCGTCGCTGATGTTATGTTTGAAGGCTGCAAGGGCCTCTGCATCCGGACAGTCAACGATTTGATTTTTCTTGGTTAAGAACCGTGTCCAGAATTGTTTGGCCAATTCGTTTGGCTACTGAATTATATGGCTTAGGTCATCTGTGTCTGGTGGTCGCACATATGTGCCTTGGAAGTTATCAAGGAACGTGGCTTCTAAGTCTTCCCAACAACCAATTGACTCTGCTGGCAGGCTGTTGAGCCAATGCCGAGCTGGTCCTTTAAGTTGAGTGGGAGGTATTTGATGGCGTGTAGATCATCACCGCGGGCCATGTGGATGTGAAGGAGATAGTCCTCGATCCAAACCGCAGGATCTGTTGTGCCATCGTATGATTCAATGTTTACGGGCTTGAAACCCTCGGGGATTTGATGATCCATTACTTCGTCTGTGAAGCATAGTGGGTGTGCGGTGCCTCTATATTGGGCTATATCATGATGTAGCTCAAATGAGCTTTATCTACTGTGTTCGGCCTGGCCGGAATTGCTGTATACGGCGTGACGGTTGTCATCACGTGTCGTGGGGCGCCCACGTGATCCATAGATCGATCTTATTTGCCTTGCCTTATCCTCCAATATATCTCGCAAGTCCGGCGCGTGTCCCCGCGACTTTGTACTTTTCGAGCGACGCCGGGGTGCGGCTTTAGTGGAGGGCCTAGAGGCCTCTCTGTCGCGGCCACGAGGTGGCCGGTCGGCCGCGTCATGCGCTGGTGATGTAAGTTTGGATGCTTCCTCCTCTAATTGGGGTAGCAGCCTGCGTTTTGGGTAGCTCTTGGAGGGGCGATCGAATTCATATTCTTCGGCTGCGAGGACTTCGGTCCATCTGTCCGCTAGCAAGTCTTGGTTAGCCCTAAGCTGCTGCTGCTTTTTCTTGAGGCTGCTTGCCGTGGACATGAGCCTGCGTTTGAAACGCTCTTGTTCGACGGGATCGTCGGGCACGACAAATTCGTCGCCGTCGAGGCTTACTTCGTCTTTGGAGGGAGGCATATAATTATCGTCCTCCACCTCTCTATCTGCCGCTCTATCATGAGGGCTGGCTTCTCCCTCCTTCTGTGCTGAATCGTGCTGGAGGGGGTTGTCTTTGGCACTGTCTGGGGTGTTATTATCTCCCGTGCCGGAATCACCGTTTTGCTATGGCGGGTTTTAGAGCGGCGCCGCTGACGCCGACGCTTGGGCTGTTTCTTGGAGGGGTCATCCTCCACTGTTCCAATGCCATTCCCATTTTTTGGGGTGTCCACCATGTATATGTTGTATGACGAGGTGGCCTTCCAGTGCCCTCTAGGCGCTGGTTCTTGGATGTCTACTGCATCGTCGTCCATACTGTCGATGTCTTTAGAGTCGAATTCGAGCATGACGGTTAAATCATCGACAATGGCTACGAAGTGGGTGGTGGGTGGGTGTTGAATTTCTTTGTCGTCCGCATCCCAACTTTCCTGGCCACAGTCCGGCCAGGGCTCTCCTAATAAGGTGAGAGACTTTAGTAAGTTCAAGATGTCGCCAAAGGGCGAGTGCTGAAAGATGTCCGTGGCAGTGAACTCCATAACCGGTGCCCAATCAGATTCGATTGGCAGGGGTGCGGGAGGTTCGGAGTCCGGAGAGGAGTCCGGCTCCTCGGAGTCACGGGCTTTGCAAGGGACAGGGATGGTTTTCAGCTCAATCGCCGTAGAGATCGTAGCCCCCGAGGCGGTGTCCAACCACTCATCCTCGATCGGCGAAGTCAGCTCCGAGCTAAGGGTCGGAGCGGACGCTGGTGCGGCCTCCAGGACGCTGTTCGGCGGCAGAGCTGGATCATACCCATCGAGACAGTGCGGCGCGCTTGGCTGTGTCTCGAATCCATCGAAGATCAAGTCTCCGTGGATGTCAGCCGTGTAGTTCAAACTCCCAAATCTGACCTGGTGGCCAGGGGCATAGCTTTCGATCTGCTCCAGATGGCCAAGTGAATTGGCCCGCAGTGCGAAGCCGCCGAATACGAAGATCTGTCCGGGGAGAAAAGTCTCACCCTGGACCGCATCGTTGTTGATGATCGAAGGAGCCATCGGGCCTAAAGGTGACGACATAGAGGAACTCTCAATGAAAGCACCAATGTCGGTGTCAAAACTGGCGGATCTCGGGTAGTGGTTCCCGAACTGTGCGTCTAGGCGGATGGTAACAGGAGAAAAGGGACACGATGTTTTTACCCAGGTTCGGGCCCTCTCAGTGGAGGTAAAACCCTACTCATGCTTAATTAATATTGATGATATGGGTACTACAAGAGTAGATCTACCACGAGATCAGAGAGGCTAAACCCTAGAAGCTAGCCTATGGTATGATTGTTGTTTTTTCCTACGGACTAAAGCCCTCCGGTTTATATAGACACCGGAGAGGGTTAGGGTTACACAGAGTCGGTTACAATGGTAGGAGATCTACATATCCGTATCACCAAGCTTGCCTTCCACGCCAAGGAAAGTCCCATCTGGACACGGGACGAAGTCTTCAATCTTGTATCTTCATAGTCTAGGAGTCCGACCAACGGTGATAGTTCGTCTATCCGGACACCCCCTAATCCAGGACTCCCTCAGTTTTCCTTGAAGAGGAAAGGGTGATGCAGCAATAGTAGCGTAAGTATTTCCCTCAGTTTTTGAGAACCAATGTATCAATCCAGTAGGAGGCTCCTCAAAAGTCCCATGCACCTACACAAACAAACAAGAACTCGCAACCAACGCAATAAAGGGGTTGTCAATCCCTTCACGGCCACTTGCGAGAGTGAGATCTGATAGAGATAGTATGATAAGATAAATATATTTTTGGTATTTTATAATAAAGATTGGAAAAGTAAAGACGCAAATAAAAGTACAGTGAAAGCTTATATGATAAGAGATAGACATGGGGGCCATAGGTTTCACTAGTGGCTTCTCTCAAGATAGCATAAGTATTACGGTGGGTGAACAAATTACTCTCGAGAAATTGATAGAAAAGCGCATAGTTATGAGATTATCTAGGCATGATCATGTATATAGGCACCACGTCCGTGACAAATAGACCGACTCCTGCCTGCATCTACTACTATTACTCCACACATCGACCGCTATCTAGCATGCATCTAAATTATTAAGTTCATAAAGAATAGAGTAACACATTAAGAAAGATGACATGATGTAGAGGGATAAACTCATGCAATATGATATAAACCCCATATTTTTATCCTTGATGGCAAAAATACAATACGTGCCTTGCTTGCCTTGCTGTCACTGGGAAAGGACACCGCAAGATTGAACCCAAAGCTAAGCACTTCTCCCATTGCAAGAAAGATCAATCTAGTAGGCCAAACCAAACTGATAATTCAAAGAGACTTGCAAAGATAACTTAATCACACATAAAATAATTCAGAGGAGATTCAAATATTTCTGATAGATAAACTTAATCATAAACCCACAATTCATCAGATCTCGACAAACACACCGCAAGAAGAGTTACATCGAATAGATCTCCAAGAAGATCGAGGAGAACTTTGTATTGAGATTCAAAGAGAGAGAAGAAGCCATCTAGCTAATAACTATGGACCCGAAGGTCTGTGGTAAACTACTCACAACTCATCAGAGAGGCCTTGGGGTGATGTTGAGGCCCTCCATGATCGATTCCCCCTCAGGCGGAGCACCGACGAAGGCTCCAAGATGGGATCTTGCGGATACAGAAGGTTACGGCGGTGGAAATAGTTTTTCGTGGTCGCTTCTGATGTTTTCGGGGTACATAGGTATATATAGGAGGAAGAAGTAGGTCGGTGGATGCTCGAGGGGCCCACAAGGATGGGGGCGCGCCCACCTGTAGGGGTGCGTCGGGCACCCTCGTGGCCGCCTTGCTTGTTTCTTGACTTCCACTCTAAGTCCTCTGGGTCACGTTTGTTACAAAAAGATCGCTCCTGAAGGTTTCATTCCGTTTGGACTCCGTTTGGTATTCCTTTTCTTCGAAACACTGAAATAGGCAAAAAAACAACAATACAGGTTGGGCTTCCGGTTAGTTAGTCCCAAAAATGATATAAAAGTGTAAAGTAAAGCCCATAAACATCCAAAATGGGTAATATAATAGCATGGAACAATCAAAAATTATAGATACGTTGGAGACGTATCAAGCATCCCCAAGCTTAATTCCTGCTCAACCTCGACTAGGTAAATGATAAAAACAGAATTTTTGATGTGGAATGCTACCAGCATAATTCTCAATGTAATTTTCTTTATTGTGGCAAGATTGTTCAGATCCAAATGATTCAAGATAAAAGCTTATAAAACATAAAAAATAGTAATACTTTGAAGCATACTAACAAATAATCATGTCCCATCAAAATAGTATAGCCAAAGAAAGCTTATCCCTACAAAATCATATAGTTAGGCCATGCTTCATTTTCATTACACAAAATACTCCCATCATGCACAACCCCGATGACGAGCCGAGTAATTGGTTCATACTTTTTAACGCGCTTCAGCTTTTTCAACTCTTACACAATACATGAGTGCAAGCCATGGACATAGCACTATGGTGATATATAGTGGTGGTTGTGAGGACAAAGAGGGGAGAAGATAGTCTCACATCAACTAGGCGTATCAACGGGCTATGGAGATGCCCATCAATCGATATCAATGTGAGTGAGTAGGGATTGCCATGCAACGGATGCACTAGAGCTATAAATGTATGAAAGCTCAACAAAAGAAACTAAGTGGGTGCGCATCCAACTCGCTTGCTCACGAAGACCTAGGGCATTTTGAGGAAGCCCATCATTCGAATATACAAGCCAAGTTCTATAATGAAAATTCCTACTAGTATATGAAAGTGACAACACAAGAGACTCTCTATCATGAAGATCATGGTGCTATTTCGAAGCACAAGTGTGGAAAAAGAGATAGTAGCATTGTTCCTTCTCTCTTTTTCTCTCATTTTTTTATTTTTTTATTTGGCATTTCTCCTTTTTTTTATTTGGCCTTTCTTTTTTTTATTTGGTGAGCACTTTGGCCTCTCTTTTTTTATTTAAAGTCCGAAGTTTCATCCCGAATTGTGGGGGAATCATAGTCTTCATCATCCTTTCCTCACTTGGGACAATGCTCTAATAATGAAGATCATCACACTTTTATTAGTTTACAACTCGAGAATTACAACTCAACACTAAGAACAAAATATGACTCTATATGAATGCCTCCGGCGGTGTACCGGTATATGCAATGAATCAAGAGTGACATGTATGAAAATTATAAGGGTGGCCTTGCCACAAATACAATGTCAACTACATGATCATGCAAAGAGCAATATGACAATGATGGAGCGTGCCATAATAACGGAACGGTGGAAAGTTGCATGGCAATATATCTCGGAATGGCTATGGAAATGCCATAATAGCTGGGTATGGTGGCTGTTTTGAGGAAGGTAAATAATGGGTGCATGATACCGGCGAAAGTTGTGCGGCACAATAGAGGCTAGCAAAGTGGAAGGGTGAGTGTGCATATATCCATGGACTCACATTAGTCATAAAGAACTCATATACTTATTGCAAAAGTCTACTTGCCCTCTAAGCAAAGTACTACTATGCATGCCCCTAGAGGGATAGATTGGTAGGAAAAGACCATCGCTCGTCCCCGACTGCCACTCATAAGGAATACAATCAAAAGAGCACCTCATGCAACAAATTTGTCACACAACTTTTACCATATGTGCATGCTACGAGACTTGCCAACTTAAACACAAGTATTTCTCAATTTCATAATTACCCACTAGCATGACTCTAACATTACCACCTCTATATCTCAAAACAATTATCAAGCATCAAATTGATCCTAGTGTTTTATGCACTTTCTATGATAGTTTTTATTATACCCAACTTGGATGCTCATCATTCTAGGACCAAATTTATAACCATAGCAAATACCATGCTGTTCTAAAAGACTCTTAAAATAATACAAGTGAAGCATGAGAGATCAAAAATTTCTTCAAAATTAAGCCACCACCGTGCTCTAAAAGATATAAGTGAAGCACTAGAGCAAAAACTATCTAGCTCAAAAGATATAAGTGAAGCGCGTAGAGATATTCTAATAAATTCTAATCAAGTGGGATTCTCCCAAAAGGTATATACAGCAAGGATGATTGTGTAAAACTAAAAGGCAAATACTAATATCATACAAGACGCTCCAAGCGAAACACATATCATGTGGCGAATAAAAATATAGCTCCAAGTAAAGTTACCGATAAACGAAGATGAAAGAGGGGATGCCTTCCGGGGCATCCCCAAGCTTAGGCTTTTGGCTATTCTTGAATATCTTGGGGTGCCTTGGGCATCCCCAAGCTTAGGCTCTTGCCACTTGAGGGAGTCCTGGATTAGGGGGTGTCCGGATAGCCGAACTATCACCGTTGGCCGGACTCCTAGACTATGAAGATACAAGATTGAAGACTTCATCCTGTGTCCGGATGGGACTTTCCTTGGCGTGGAAGGCAAGCTTGGCGTTACGGATATGTAGATCTCCTACCATTGTAACCGACTCTGTGTAACCCTAACCCTCTCCGGTGTCTATATAAACCGGAGAGTTTTAGTGCGTAGGAAAAACAACAATCATACCATAGGCTAGCTTCTAGGGTTTAGCCTCTCTGATCTCGTGGTAGATCTACTCTTGTACTACCCATATCATCAATATTAATCAAGCAGGAGTAGGGTTTTACCTCCACTGAGAGGGCCCGAACCTGGGAAAAAACATCGTGTCCCTTGTCTCCTGTTACCATCCGCCTAGACGCACAGTTCGGGAACCCCTACACGAGATCCGCCGGTTTTGACACCGACATTGGTGCTTTCATTGAGAGTTCCTCTGTGTCGTCACCTTTATGCCCGATGGCTCCTTCGATCATCAACAACGACGCGGTCCAGGGTGAGACTTTTCTCCCCGGACAGATGTTCGTATTCGGCGGCTTCGCACTGCGGGCCAATTCACTTGGCCATCTGGAGCAGATCGAAAGCTACGCCCCTGGCCACCAGGTCAGATTTGGGAGTTTGAACTACACGGCTGACATCCGCGGAGACTTGATCTTCGACGGATTTGAGCCACAGCCAAGCGCGCCGCATTGTCTCGATGGGTATGATCCAGCTCTGCCGCCGAACAGCGTCCTGGAGGCCGCACCAGCGTCCGCTCCGACCCTTAGCTCGGAGCTAACTTCGCCGATCGAGGACGAGTGGTTGGACACCGCCTCGGGGGCTACGATATTTACGGCGATTGAGCCGAACACCATCCCTGTCCCTTGCAAAGCCCGTGACTCCGAGGAGCTGGACTCCTCTACGGACTCCGAACCTCCCGCACCCCTGCCAATCGAATCCGATTGGGCACCGGTTATGGAGTTCACTGCCACAGACATCTTTCAACACTTGCCCTTTGGCGACATCCTGAACTTACTAAAGTCTCCCACCTTATCAGGAGATCCCTGGCCGGACTGTGGCCAGGAAGGTTGGGATGCGGACGACGAAGAAATTCAACGCCCACCCACCACCCACTTCGTAGCCACTGTCGATGATTTAACCGACATGCTCGACTTTGACTCCGAAGACATCAACGGTATGGACGACGATGCAGGAGACATCCAAGAACCAGCGCCTACAGGGCACTGGAAGGCCACCACGTCATATGACATATACATGGTGGACACCCCAAAAAATGGGAATGGCAATGGAACAACGGAGGATGACCCCTCCAAGAAACAGCCCAAGCGCCGGCGTCAGCGGCGCCGCTCTAAAACCCGCCGTAGCAAAAACGGTGATTCTGGCACGGGAGATAATAACACCCCGGACAGTGCCGAAGACAACCCCCTCCAGCAGGATATAGCACAGGAGGAGGGAGAAGCTAGCCCTCATGATAGAGCGGCAGATAGAGAGGTGGAGGACGATAATTATATGCCTCCCTCCGAAGACGAAGTTAGCCTCGACGACGACGAATTTGTCGTGCCCGAGGATCCCGTCGAACAAGAGCGTTTCAAACACAGGCTCATGGCCACGGCAAGCAGCCTCAAGAAAAAGCAGCAGCAGCTTAGAGCTGACCAAGACTTGCTAGCGGACAGATGGACCGAAGTCCTCGCAGCCGAAGAGTATAAACTCGATCGCCCCTCCAAGAGCTACCCAAAATGCAGGCTGCTACCCCAATTAGAGGAGGAAGCACCCAGACCTACATCACCAATGCATGACGCGGCTGACCGGCCACCTCGTGGCCGCAACAGAGAGGCCTCTAGGCCCTCCACTAAAGCCGCACCCCGGCGTCGCTCAAAAAGTACAAAGCCGCGGGGACACGCGCCGGACTTGCAAGACATATTGGAGGATAAGTCAAGGCAAATAAGATCGATCTACGGATCGCGTGGGCTCTCCACGCCACGTGATGACAACCGTCACGCCGGATATAGCAATTCCGGCTGGGCCGAACGCAGTAGACAAAGCTCATTTGAGCTACGTCGTGATATAGCCCAATATAGAGGCGCCGCACACCCACTATGCTTCACAGACGAAGTAATGGATCATCAAATCCCCGAGGGTTTCAAACCCGTAAACATTGAATCATACGATGGCACAACAAATCCTGCGGTTTGGATCGAGGATTATCTCCTTCACACCCACATGGCCGTGGTGACGATCTACACGCCATCAAATACCTCCCACTCAAGCTTAAAGGACCAGTTCGGCATTGGCTCAACAGCCTGCAGCAGAGTCGATTGGTTGTTGGGAAGACCTGGAAGCCGCCTTCCTTGATAACTTCCAAGGCACATATGTGTGACCACCAGACGCAGATGACCTAAGCCACATAATTCAGCAGCCAGATGAATCGGACAGACAATTCTGGACATGGTTCTTAACCAAGAAAAATCAAATCGTTGACTGTCCGGATGCAGAGGCCCTTGCAGCCTTCAAACATAAAATCCGCGACGAGTGGCTTGCCCGGCACCTAGGACAGGAAAAGCCGAAATCTATGGCAGCCCTCACATCACTCATGACCCGCTTCTGCACGGGAGAGGACAGCTGGCTAGCTCGCAGTAATAACCTGACCAAAAACCCTGGTAGTTCGAATACCAAGGACAGCAATGGCAGGTCACATCGCAACAAGCACAAGCGCCACATTAATGGCGATAATACTAAAGATACGGCAGTCAACGCCGGATTCAGAGGCTCCAAACCCGGTCAGCAGAAGAAGCCATTCAAAAGAAATACTCAGGGCCCATCCAATTTGGACCGCATACTCGATCGCTTATGCCAGATACATGGCACCCCCGAAAAACCAGCCAACCACACCTACAGGGATTGTTGGGTATTCAAGCAGGCAGGCAAGTTAAGTGCCGAACACAACGACAAGGGCTACATAGCGATGATGAGGAGGAGCCCCGGCCTCCGAACAATAGAGGACAGAAGGGCTTTCCCCCACAAGTGCGGAAGGTGAACATGATATACGCAACCCACATAACCAAAAGGGAGTGGAAGTGTGCACTAAGGGACGTATACGCGATGGAGCCAGTCGCCCCAAAGTTCAACTCATGGTCCTCCTACCCGGTCACCTTTGATCGAAGGGACCACCCCACTAGCATCCGCCACGGCGGATTCGCCGCATTGGTTCTTGACCCAATCATTGACAGATTTTACCTCACTAGAGTCCTGATGGACGGCGGGAGCAGCCTGAACCTGCTTTACCAGGATACAGTGCGCAAAATGGGCATAGACCCCTCAAGGATTAAACCCACAAAAACGACCTTTAAAGGCGTCATACCAGGTGTAGAGGCCAATTGTACAGGCTCAATTACACTTGAAGTGGTCTTCGGATCCCCGGATAACTTCCGAAGCGAGGAATTAATCTTCGACATAGTCCCGTTCCGCAGCGGCTACCACGCACTGCTCGGACGAACCGCATTTGCAAAGTTCAATGCGGTGCCGTACTATGCATACCTCAAGCTCAAGATGCCAGGCCCTCGAGGAGTAATCACGGTCAATGGAAACACCGAACGCTCTCTCCGGACGGAGGAGCACACGGCGGCCCTCGCGGCGGAAGTACAAAGCAGCCTATTAAGGCAATTCCCGAGTCCGACTACTAAACGTCCGGACACCGTCAAGCGCGCCCGGAGTAACCTACAACAAGACCGCTTGGCACGTTCCGAGCACGCGTAGCAATGTGGCCCCAACCCCAGCCCTCGCGTAATCGCAAGACCAGTACCACGCGTACATAACTACGCTCTGGAGATACCATGGGCATAGGGGAAGGGGCACAACCACGGCATGCCCAGAATGCGGCTCAACCGCACAAGGGGCTCCCAATGGTGCCTTTTTTCTCTCTTCTTATTCACAGGACTCCGTTTTCCAGAAGCCCTAACCGGCAGTAGAAACGCCGAACTCACGATGCAACAGCCAGGGAAGCAGAAAAACTACGTCGAGTGTCCAGGTGGTCT
Source organism: Triticum dicoccoides (assembly GCF_002162155.2). Classification (NCBI taxonomy): domain Eukaryota; kingdom Viridiplantae; phylum Streptophyta; class Magnoliopsida; order Poales; family Poaceae; genus Triticum; species Triticum dicoccoides. The sequence goes on from NC_041391.1 coordinate 159,003,650, forward strand.
CTATCATGATCAGTATACCTGTTTTACATACCATCTCGTAGCTTACCCCTGGAGGGGGACATGTTAAATAGTCCCATCCCTTGCTTATCGCACTATTTGTATCGTTCTGCTTTTATTGCAGTATCTTTTGAATAAACAATACATAGCATCTGCTCATTATTGCTTTTCCTTTTTCCTTATAAATGTTCATCTATGACATGTTGCACCCGTACAATTTGGTACGGATAATACACCAGGGGCTTAAGTACCCCAAAACATTGTGTGATAAGTCTGAACACTTTCACAAGTGCGGCGCTCCGAACTTATAGCATTATATGAATCGGCTCCGAATCATGTCTTGGGTCAATAGTTGGGTTTGCCCGACTCCCATGTTTTGGTACCTTACGTTCCGCTATATCGGCTAAGGTAGCGCTGGGAGAACCACTGCGGTTGTGCCCCGGTTGAGCTGGGTTGAGCAACTCAGTGGAGAAAGCTAAAAATGCCCGTCATGATAGGGCGAGAACCGGTCGCTGTTCGAGAGGTTTTTCGGGTCCCTAAAGACTCATGCCGCTTAGAGCGAGGAGTCGGCATTGTCCGGCCAAAGGCGTGGATAGCGCCCCGAACTCGGTCTTCCAAATACTAGGGGCTTCGCCGAAATTTAAAATTATAGAATTCTATGGCTAAGTGAGAGTGTTCAAGCATTATAGCCCGGTTGCCTCGTTCATTGTGTTGAACGCCTCCCTCGAAAGGACCCAAGAATGGGAACAAGAGCGCTCAAGTTTATCCCGAACACCCCATCACTCGTGGCATGGGGGCTGAAGCCAACGACTTGCCATCTCTCAATTTTGATAAACGGCCGCACAGAAGGTAATATTTTAAATTAACAAGCGTTGCTTAGCGCATATGAACAAAGTTTTCAGCGTACAGGATAACAAATGCGATTCTACTCAAAAGTTACATCTTTAGAGCATTCAGCCGCTATAATGCGGGCACCCTTCAGGACGCCTTTATAATACATCTCAGGCTTGCGATACTCCTTGCTCGGCGGCGGCGGGTCCGTCACAAGCTTCTCAGCATCCATCATGCCCCATTGCACTTTAGCACAGGCAAGGGCCCGACGGGCACCTTCAATGCAGGCAGAGTGCTTGATGACCTCAATCCATGGACAGGCGTCCACCAGCCGCCGCACCAGACCGAAGTAGCTCCCAGGCACGGCTTCCTTAGGCCATAGCCGAACTATGAGGCCCTTCATGGCCTGTTCGGCCGCCTTGTGGAGCTCGACCAGCTGCTTCACCTGGTCGCTCAGGGGCACCGGATGTTCGGCCTCAGCATATTGAGACCAGAACACCTTTTCCGTCGAGCTCCCCTCCTCGGCTCGGTAGAACGCGGCAGCATCAGACACACTATGGGGAAGATCGGCGAACGCTCCTGGAGAGCTCCGGATCCGGGTAAGTAATAGATAATTCACTTTTATATGCTTGCTTTGCATAAAGAATGCCTTACCCGCCGCTATATTCTTCATCGCCTCGATCTCCTGGAGGGCCTTCTGGGCTTCGGCCTTAGCAGCTTTGGCACTCTCAAGAGCCAAGGCAAGCTCGGACTCTTGAGTCTTCGAGTCACGCTCCAAACCCTCGTGTTTTTCCACGAGAGCCTGGAGCTCTTGCCGCACCTCCGCCACCCGCGCCTCCTGCTTCTCTCGCCCGGTGCGCTCCAAGGCCGCACTATTTTCGGCCTTGGACACCACTTCCTTCAGAGTCGCCACCTTGTTTGTGGCCCCTGCAATACCAACATTATTCCTGTCATTTTTTGCAACCAAATCCTTTTTTATAAGGTACTACTTTAATGAGGTATTACTTACCTTCCTTGTCCTTGAGTTGCTTCTTGGCAAGGCCGAGCTCGTTCTCGGACAGCTCGAGGCTCTGCTTCAATGCATTAACCTCCGCAGTTAGCGCGGCAGAGGTCAGAAGCGCAACCTGCATTCCCATATTGACATATTTATGTTAGACTCCTGTGTATATCTTTTTAGATCCTCAGCTTGGCTTTTCTTTCCGAACACCAAACTGAGCATCAGGGGCTACTGTCTATGTGGTAATATTCTTACATATCTTAAAAACTTACCTCAAAGCCTGTTAGAAGGCTGGTACAGGCTTCAGTCAGCCCGCTCTTGGCGGGATGAACTTTCTGGATCACCGCACTCATAACAGTGTGGTGCCCCTCGACGATGGAGGCGCCGTTAAGTGCCTCCAGCAGATTATCCGGCGCCTCCAGTTGGACGGAGGCAACCGGCGTCGCAGTCTCGCCCTTCTTACGAAGGGGCTGCCTGCCGAACTCCGGAACCACTGAAGGTTCCGGTACGGAGTCTGGAACAGGGCCGGACTTAGAGCACTCTGGGGTTTTACCCCCTTTGCGCCCGGAGTCCGGGAGGTCGCCTTGTGGCGCCTCCAGGACCACCTCCTCCTTGTTGGGTCCCTTTTGGGACTCCATCGTGGTGTCTTCTGCGTCGCGAGGGGAGGAGGCCGTCGGAAGAGAAGTGTTGTTCACATCCAACGAACCCAGCGAGCCGCTCGACGAAGAGGGAAGCTCATCCTTGGGTGGGTACATGGTTGTATTCGGCGTTAGAAGACATTATGCGACAAATAAAAAATCATGAGTTATTCTAGAATCCGGACACTTACGATCTCGCCAGGGGCTTGGCCCTCAAAGGCCACTCCTCTTCACCGTCGTCGACGTTGGCGGAGAAGTCCGGAGGGAGGGTCCTTCCCTTCTTGGACCCTCCGGCCTCCCCCTCTTCTCTCCCCCCATTGGGGGAGAAGCCTCTTTCTTCTCCTCCTCATCTTCGCAGGAGGAGTCCGCCTCGGAGTCATCGGACGATGAGTCTGATAACACCTGACGCCGGGAACTCTTTCGAGTTCCCATGGCCTTCTTCTTGGCCTTCTTCTCCGGCACCACGTGGGGTGCCGGAACCAGCAGCCCCGCTAAGCGGGCGTCCGCTGGTTCTTCTGGCAAAGGAGCCGGACAGTTAGCCTGCTCGGCCTTCTTCAGCCAGTCCTGTCAAAGGTGAGGGAGTTTAGATCCCGCATAGTATCAAACTATGAAAAAGTGTCCTATAAATGATAAAATAGCTTACCTCGTCGGCTTTACTCCGCGAGCTGAATCCACGATCTTCGGTAGCGGATGCGGGAGCCTCGGCGCCCTTGAACAGCACCTTCCAGGCATCTTTGTACGTAGTGTCGAAGAGCCTGCTCAAGGTTTGGTGCTGTGCCGGATCAAACTCCCAAAATTTGAAAGCCCGTTGTTAGCACGGGAGGATCCGGCGTATGAGCATGACCTGGACCACGTTGACAAGCTTGAGATTCTTGTGCACCAGCTTTTGGATGCAGGCTTGGAGTCCGGTCAGCTCTTCCGAATCTCCCCATGTTAGGCCCGTCTCTTTCCAGGAGGTAAACCGTGTGGGGAAACCAGATCGGAATTCAGGGGCCGCCGCCCATTTGGGGTCGCACGGCTCGGTGATGTAGAACCACCCCGATTGCCACCCCTTTATTGTCTCCACAAAGGAGCCCTCGGGCCATAGGACGTTGGCCATCCGGCCCGCCATGGCACCTCCGCACTCCGCTTGGTGGCCGCCCACTATCTTCGACTTGACATTAAAAATCTTCAGCCATAAGCCGAAGTGGGGCTGGATGCAGAGGAAGGCCTCGCACACGACGATGAATGCCGAGATGTTGAGGATGAAATTCAGGGCCGGATCGTGGAAATCTAGGCCATTGTAGAACATGAGCCCCCGGACAAATGGGTGAAGTGGAAAGCCTAGTCCGCGGAGGAAGTGGGTGAGGAACACCACCCTCTCATGGGGCCTGGGGGTAGGAAGGAGCTGCCCCTTGTCGGGGAGCCGATGCGCGATGTCGCTGGACAAGTATCCGGCCTTCCGCAGCTTTTTGACTTGTTCCTCCGTTACGGAGGAAACCATCCACTTGCCTCCCGCTCCGGACATGGCTGGGGAAGGTTGAGGCAAGATGTGCGGACTTGGGCGCTGGAGCTCTAGTGCGCGGAAATGGATAAGCAAAGGAGGAAGAAGGCGTAGGTAAAAAGGTGGATCCTTATCCCCTTATATGGACGGACGAAAATATGCGTCCCCACCGGCCTGATAAAACTCGCTTACCTCCCAAGCACCGTAATCAATGGCATGGTTGGGTTACCTACGCCCGTATTGATGAGAATCCCGGAATAAGGGGACACGATCTCTGCTTTGACAAGACGTGCCAAGGAAACCGCCTCGCTAAATGCGCTGAGGTGGGACAGTAAAAACGATTCCAGTAAAGGCTTGGCCGTGATGTGACGTCACGCCACAAAATACGTCAGCAGATTAAATTTGTGTAAAGATTATTCTCTCTGCGGTGGTATGTGGAACTTATTTTGCAGAGCCGGACACTATCCTTGTGTTCAAAATCTTCTATGAAGTATTCAGAGGAGGAACCCGCCTTGCAATGCCGAAGACAATATGCGCGCCGGACTCATCGTCATTGAAGCCTGGTTCAGGGGCTACTGAGGGAGTCCTGGATTAGGGGGTGTCCGGATAGCCGAACTATCACCGTTGGCCAGACTCCTAGACTATGAAGATACAAGATTGAAGACTTCGTCCTTTGTCCGGATGGGACTTTCCTTGGCGTGGAAGGCAAGCTTGGTGATACGGATATGTAGATCTCCTACCATTGTAACCGACTCTGTGTAACCCTAACCCTCTCCGGCGTCTATATAAACTGGAGGGTTTTAGTCCATAGGAAATAAAACAATCATACCATAGGCTAGCTTCCAGGGGTTAGCCTCTCTGATCTCATCGTAGATCTACTCTTGTACTACCCATATCATCAATATTAATCAAGCAGGAGTAGGGTTTTACCTCCACTGAGAGGGCCTGAACCTGGGTAAAAACATCGTGTCCCTTGTCTCCTGTTACTATCCGCCTAGACACACAGTTGGGAACCCCTACCCGAGATCCGCTGGTTTTGACACCGACACCACTCCTTATTACATAGTCCATCAAATCTTTACCCAAAACTTGAAAACTTCACAACACAAAACTCAACAGGAAATCTCATAAGCTCCGTTAGTGAAAGAAAGAAAAACCACCACATAAGTTACTGTAATGAACTCATTCTTTATTTATATTGGTGTCAAACCTACTGTATTCCAAGTTCTCTATGGTTCATACCCTTACATACTAGCCATAGATGCATCAAAATAAGCAAACAACACACGAAAAAACAGAATCTGTCAAAAACAGAACAGTCTGTAGCAATCTGTAACTCTAGAATACTTACGGAACTTTAAAAATTCTACAAAATAGGAAGTCCTGGGAAATTTGTCTATTGATCTACAGCAAAAAGAATTATCGAAAAATCATGTTTCTGTGAATTACTAAAATTATTTCCGTGCGTGCAAAGTTTCTGTTTTTCAGCAGAATCAAATTTACTATCACCATAGGTTATCCTATAGGTTCTACTTGGCACAAACACTAATTAAAACATAAAAACACATCTAAACAGAAGGTAGATGCAAAATTTATTACTAAACATAAACAAAAACAAAAACACAAATAAAACTGGGTTGCCTCCCAACTAGCTATTGTTTAACGCCCCTAGCTAGGCATAAAAGCGAGGATAGATCTAAGTTGTGCCATCTTTAGCACTCAATTCATAAGTAGCTCGCATGATAGATTCATAAGGTAATTTAACTTTCTTTCTTGAAAAGTGCTCCATGCCTTTCCTTAATGGAAATTGGAATCTAATGTTCCCTTCCTTCATATCAATAATCGCACCAATTGTTCTAAGGAAAGGTCTACCAAGAATAATAGGATAAGAAAGATTGCAATCTATATCAAGAACGATAAAATCTACGGGCACCAAATTTCTATTTGCAAAAATGAGAACATCATTGATCCTCCCATTGGCTTTTTAATGGTGGAATCCGCAAGGTGCAAATTTAAAGAGCAATCATCAAGATCATGGAAACCTAGAATATCACATAAAGTTTTCGGAATAGTGGAAACACTAGCACCCAAATCACATAAAGCATAACACTCATGATCTTTAATTTTAATCTTTATAGTAGGTTCCCACTAATCATAAAGTTTTCTAGGTATAGAAACGTCCAAATTAAGTTTTTCATCAAAAGATTGCATCAAGGCATCAACAATATGTTTGGTAAAAGCTTTATTTTGACTATAAGCAAGAGGAGAATTCACAACCGATTGCAACAAGGAAAGACAATCTTCTAAAGAAAAATTAGCATAATTAAATTCCTTGAAATCCAAGATAGTGGGTTCAATGCTATTTAAAGTCTTGACCTCTCCAATCCCACTTTTACCAAATATAGCATCAAGATCTAAAAACTCTGAATCATTGGGACGCCTTTTAACTAAAGTTGACTCATCTCCAGTCCCATAATTATTAAGATTCATATTGCAAAACAAAGATATAATAGGGGACACATCAATAACTTTAAGATCTTCATCATTATTTTTATGGAAACTAGAAGAACACGCCTTTACAAAAGCAATCTTTCTTAGCACGCAATCGAGCGGTTCTTTCTTTGCACTCATCAATGGAAATTCTCATAACTTTGAGAGACTCATTAATATCATGCTTAGGAGGAGTAGATCTAAGTTTCAAAGAATCAACATCAAGCGAGAGTCTATCAACGTTCCTAGCCAAATCATCAACTTTGAGCACTTTTTCTTCAAGCAAGGCATTAAAATTATTTTGAGAGATCATAAATTCTTTCACACTATTCTCAAAATCAGAGGGCATCTTATTAAAATTACCATAAGAATTATTGTAGGAATTTCCATAATTATTAGAGGAATTACTAGGGAACGGTCTAGGATTAAAGTTTCCTCTATAAGCATTGTTTCCAAAATTATTCCTACCAACAAAATTCACATCCATAGATTCATTATTATTCTCAATCAAAGTAGACAAGGGCATATCATTGGGATCGATATGAGCACTCTTAGTAGCAAAAAAATTCATAATTTCATCCATCTTTCCACTCAAAACATTAATTTTTTCTATAGCATGCACTTTTTTACTAGTAGATCTTTGGGTGTGCCATTGAAAATAATTAGCCATAATATTATCAAGTAGTTTTGTAGCTTCTCCTAAGGTGATTTCCATAAAAGTGCCTCCCGCGACCGAATCTAAAAGATTTTTAGAAGCAAAATTCAATCCGACATAAAAATTTTGTATGATCATCCATAAATTCAAACCATGAGTAGGGCAATTGCGAATCATCAATTTCATTCTTTCCCAATATTGGGCAACATGCTCATGATCTTAGCAGGAGGAAAATACTGAGAGATAAAAGCATCTTTGCACTTGTTCCAAAAATCAATACTATTCTTAGGCGAAGACGAAAACCAAACTTTAGCACGATCTCTAAGTGAAAAGAAAAATAACTTCAATTTAACAATATCATTATCCGTATCTTTCTTATTTTGCATCTCACACAAATCAACAAAGTTGTTTAGATGGGTAGCGGCATCTTCACTAGGAAGGCCGGAGAATTGATCTTTCATAACAAGATTCAGCAAAGCAGTATTGATTTCACAAGACTCAACATCATTAAGAGGAGCAATCGGAGTACTAAGGAAATCATTATTATTGGTATTGGAAAAGTGACACAATTTGGTATTATCTTGCGCCATGGCGACAAGTAATCCGACACACAAGTAAAACCAAAGGCAAGCAAAAAAGAGAGGAGATTGGGAAAGAGAGGGCAAATAAAACGGCAAGGGTGAAGTGGGGGAGAGGAAAACGAGAGGCAAATGGCAAATAATGTAAATGTGAGGGAGATGAGTTTGTGATGGGTACTTGGTATGTCTTGACTTGAGCGAAGACCTCCCCGGCAACGGCGCCAGAAACCGCATGTTTGTGGGAGGTCGAATCTTGACTTGACTTGGTGGAAGCCTCCCTGGCAAAGGCACCAGAAATCCTTCTTGCTACGTCTTGAACTTGTGTTGGTTTTCCTTAAAGAGGAAAGGGTGATGCAGCAATAGGAGCGTAAGTATTTCCCTCAGTTTTTGAGAACCAAGGTATCAATCCAGTAGGAGGCTCCTCAAAAGTCTCACGCACCCACACAAACAAACAGTAACTTGCAACCAACGCAATAAAGGGGTTGTCAATCCCTTCACGGCCACTTGCGAAAGTGAGATCTGATAGAGATAGTATGATAAGATAAATATACTTTTGGTATTTTATAATAAAGATTGGAAAAGTAAAGATGCAAATAAAAGTAGATTGAAAGCTTATATGATAAGAGATAGACCCAGGGGCCATAGGTTTCACTAGTGGCTTCTCTCAAGATAGCATAAGTATTACGGTGGGTGAACAAATTACTGTCGAGCAATTGATAAAAAAGAGCATAGTTATGAGATTATCTAGGCATGATCATGTATATAGGCATCACGTTCGTGACAAGTAGACCGACTCCTGCCTGCATCTACTACTATTACTCCACACATCAACAGCTATCCAGCATGCATCTAGAGCATTAATTTCATAAAGACAGAGTAACGCATTAAGAAAGATGACATGATGTAGAGGAATAAACTCATGCAATATGATATAAACCCCATCTTTTTATCCTCGATAGCAAGAATACAATACGTGCCTTGCTTCCCCTACTGTCACTGGGAAAGGACACCGCAAGATTGAACCCAAAGCTAAGAACTTCTCCCATTGCAAGAAAGATCAATCTAGTAGGCCAAACCAAACTGATAATTCGAAGAGACTTGCAAAGATAACTTAATCACACATAAAATAATTCAGAGGAGATTCATATATTTCTCATAGATAAAGTTGATCATAAACCCACAATTCATCCGATCTCGACAAACACACCGCAAAAAGAGTTACATCGAATAGATCTCCAAGAAGATCAAGAAGAACATGGAATTGAGATCCAAAGAGAGAGAGAAGCCATCTAGCTAATAACTATGGACCCGAAGGGCTGTGATAAACTACTCACAACTCATCGGAGAGGCCTTGGAGATGATGTAGAGGCCCTCCGTGATCGATTCCCCCTCCGACGGAGAGCCGGCAAAGGCTCCAAGATGCGATCTCGCGGATATAGAAGGTTACTGTGGTGGAAATAGTTTTTCGTGGTCGCCTCTGATGTTCTCGGGGTACGAGGGTATATATAGGAGGAAGAAGTAGGTTTGTGGACGCCCGAGGGGCCCACGAGATAGGGGGCGCGCCCAGTAGGGGGGGCCCTCCACCCTCGTGGCTTCATCGATTGCTTCTTGACTTGCACTCCAAGTCCTCTGGACCACGTTTGTTCCAAAAAGATTGCCCCAAAGATTTCATTCCGTTTGGACTCCGTTTGGTATTCCTTTTCTTCAAAACACTGAAATAGGCAAAAAAAAACAACAATACGGGTTGGGCCTCCGGTTAGTAGGTTAGTCCCAAAAATGATATAAAAGTGTAAAGTAAAGCCCATAAACATCCAAAACGGGTAATATAATAGCATGGAACAATCAAAAATTATAGATACGTTGGAGACGTATCAATAGGTTTGCAAGATAATAAAGAGCACGTAAATAAAAAGTAAGGGCTGCTTAGATAAAGAAGCAATAAAGTAAATATAGTGAGTGTAGAAAAGTGGTGGTAGGAGTTGTGAAATTGCCCCTAAGCATTTGACTACTTTACTAGACAGATAGCAAGTTTTATGTGGGAGAGGCATAAGCTAACATACTTTCTCTTCTTGGATCATATGCACTTATGATTGGAACTCTAGCAAGCATCCGCAACTACTAAAGATCATTAAAGTAAAACCCAACCATAGCATTAAAGCATCAAGTCCCCTTTATACCATACGCCACAACCCCCTTTACTCAGGTTTATGCTTCTGTCACTCAAGCAACCCACTATAAGCGAATCATGAACGTATTGCAACACCCTACAGTGGGAATCCCTCACGCTTGCGCAACACGGAGGGCACAATAGGACAGCAACATAACCACAAGAAAATTAAACCAATCATAGAAATTCATCAATCACCGGTAGGACAACGAAAATCTACTCAGACATCATAGGATGGCAACACATCATTGGATAACAATATGAAGCATAAAGCACCGTGTTCAAGTAAAGGGTACAACAGGTTGCAGGAGAGTGGACTGCTGAATATAGATGGGGGAAGGTTATGGAGATGTTGGTGAAGATGGGGGAGGTGTTGGTGAAGATCGCGGTGATGATGATGGCCCCCGGCGGCGTTCCGGCGCCACCGGAAGCAAGGGGGAGAGAGTCCCCCTTCTTCTTCTTCTTCCTTGACCTTCTCCCTAGATGGGATAAGGGTTTCCCCTCTAGTCCTTGGCTCCCATGGCGTGGGAGGGGCAAGAGCAAGAGCCCCTCCGAGATTGGATCTATCTCTCTGTCTCTCTCTGTTTCTGCGTTCTCGGATTATGCCCTGGCATCGTTTCTTTTATATCCGGAGATCCGTAACTCCGATTGGATTGAAACCTTCGCCCAGATATTTTTCCAAAAATTAGCTTTCTTGCGGCCAAAGAAGAGCAGCAACTGCCTTACGAGGGGCCCATGAGGGTCAAGGGCACGCCCAGGGTAGGCAGGCGCGCCCCTGCCTCGTGGCCACCTCGGGCACCGTCTCGCCTTGATTTTACTTCCCAAGAATCATAAATATTCCAAAATAATCCTCCATCCGTTTTTATCTTGTTTGGACTCCGCTTGATATGGGGTTTCTGCGAAACATAAAACATGCAACAAACAGGAACTAGCACTGGGCACTGGATCAATATGTTAGTCCCAAAAATAATATAAAAAGTTGCCGAAAGTATATGAAAGTTGAATAATATTGGAATGGAACAATCAAAAATTATAGATACAATGGATACGTATCAGCATCCCCAAGCTTAATTCGTGCTCGTCCTCGAGTAGGTAAATGATAAAAAAAGATAATTTTTGATGTGGAATGCTACCTAGCGTAATCTTGACATATGTCTAATCATGGCATGAGTATTAAGACACGAGTGATTCAAAGCAATAGTCTATCATTTGACATAAGAACAATAATACTTCGAGCTTACTAATAAAGCAATCATGTCTTTTCAAAACAACATGGCCAAAGAAAGTTATCCCTACAAAATCATATGGTCTGGCTATGCTCCATCTTCATCACACAAAATATTCAAATCAAGCACAACCCCGATGATAAGCCAAGCAATTGTTTCATACTTTTGATGTTCTCAAACCTTTTCAACTTTGACGCAATACATGAGCGTGATCCATGGACATAGCACTATAGGTGGAATAGAATATGATGGTGGGAGTTATGTGGAGAAGACAAAAAGGGAGAAAGTCTCACATCGACGCGGCTAATCAATGGGCTATGGAGATGCACATCAATTGATGTCAATGTGAGGAGTAGGGATTGCCATGCAACGGATGCACTAAGAGCTATAAGTGTATGAAAGCTCAAACTAAAACTAAGTGGGTGTGCATCCAACTTGCTTGCTCATGAAGACCTCGGGCATTTGAGGAAGCCCATCATCAAAATATACAAGCCAAGTTCTATAATGAAAATTCCTACTAGTATATGGAAGTGACAATATAGGAGACTCTCTATATGAACAACATGGTGCTACTCTGAAGCACAAGTGTGGTAAAAAGGATAGTAACATTGCCCCTTCTCTCTTTTTCTCTCATTTTTTTATTTTCTCTTTTTTTTGCTGGGCTTCTTTGGCCCACTTTTTTTATTTGGCTTCTTTGGCCTTTTTTTTCATTAAGTCCGGAGTCTCATACCGACTTGCGGGGGAATCATAGTCTCCATCATCCTTTCCTCACTGGGCAATGCTCTAATAATGATGATCATCACACTTTTATTTACTTACAACTCAATATTACAACTCGTTATCTAGAACAAGGATATGACTCTATATGAATGCCTCCGGCGGTGTACCGGGATGTGCAATGATCTAGCATAGCAATGACATCAACAAAACAGAAAAGCCATGAAAACATCATGCTAGCTATCTTACGATCATGCAAGGCAATATGACAATGAATGCTCAAGTCATGTATATGATGATGATGGAAGTTGCATGGCAATATATCTCGGAATGGCTATGGAAATGCCATGATAGGTAGGTATGGTGGCTATTTTGAGGAATATATAAGGAGGCTTATGTGTGATGGAGTGTATCGTATCATGGTGTTCGGATGCACCGGCAAAGTTTGCACCAACTCTCAAGGTGAGAAAGAGCAATGCACGGTATCGAAGAGGCTAGCAATGATGGAAGGGCGAGAGTGCGTATAATCCATGGACTCAACATTAGTCATAAAGAACTCACATACTTATTGCAAAAATCTATTAGCCATCAAAATAAAGTACTACACGCATACTCCTAGGGGGATAGATTGGTAGGAAAAGACCATCGCTCGTCCCCGACCGCCACTCATAAGGAAGATAATCAATAAATAAATCATGCTCTGACTTCATCACATAACGGTTCACCATACGTGCATGCTACGGGAATCACAAACCTCAACACAAGTATTTCTACTAATCCACTGTCGCCCACTAGCATGACTCTAATATCACCACCTTTATATCGCAAAACTATTGCAAGGAATCAAACATATCATATTCAGCGATCTACAAGTTTATGTAGGATTATATGACTAACCATGTGAATGACAAATTCCTATCATCTCTCTAAATTGATGTAAGTGAACCAAGAGAGTTTAATTCTTTCTAAAAAATATATGCCTACGCTCTAACAAATATAAGTGAAGCAAAAGAGCATTCTACAAATGGCGGTTTTCTATGTGAAGAGAAACAGGCAATCCAAACTTCAAATGATATAAGTGAAGCACATGAAGCATTCTATAAAGCCATACTCAAAAGATTTAAGTGAAGTGCAATGAGCATTCTATAAATCAACCAAGGACTATCTCATACCAGCATGGTGCATAAAATAAAAGTGAAAACTAAATGCAAAAGATGCTCCAAGACTTGCACATATCGCATGAACGAAATGAATCCGAAAACATACCGATACTTGTTGAAGAAAGAGGGGATGCCTTCCGGGGCATGCCCAAGCTTAGACGCTTGAGTCTCCTTGAATATTTACTTGGGGTGCCTTGGGCATCCCCAAGCTTGAGCTCTTGCCTCTCTTCCTTTTCCTCATATCGAGACCTCCTCGATCAAACACTTCATCCACACAAAACTTCAACAGAAAACTCGGTAAGATCCATTAGTATAATAAAGCAAATCACTACTCTAAGTACTATTGCAAACCAATTCATGTTTTGTTTTTGCATTGTGTCTACTATAATATAGCTTTTCAATGGCTTAATCCACTGATAGGAATTGATAGTTTCATCAAAACAAGCAAACTATGCATCAAAAACAGAATCTGTCAAAAACAGAACAGTCTGTAGAAATCTGAACATTTACCAAACTTCTAGTACCACAAAAATTCTACCAAAATTAGGAAAAATAAAAAATTTGTACATAAAGACACTGCAAAAAGAATCAGAACCATTTGACGTTCCAGAAAAAAAGGTAAAATCGCGAACTACAGCCAATGTTTCTGTCCTGCACCGTACAAACCAACAAGCATTGTAAACATCCTAAAGGCAAACCTTGGCACATTATTTTTATAATACAAAGGAATTTTACAAGGGGATAATTATTTTTGATGAAAAGTTTCTGTAATTAAGATTCACAAAGTTTCCGTGAGCATGAACAAAGTTCAAGGAGCTCTCCCACTTCAACAGTGCTTGTCTTTCTCACTTTCACTTTCCTTTTTGAAAAGGTTCTGGGTTCCCCTCTTTATTTTTTTGTTTTTAAACTTTATGAAAGCTGATAGAGGCAAAGGTGTCCCGTCTTTCGATGAGATGATGGATATCGCTTTGGTGGAAGTCAATTTTGACGATCCGACTACGAACGTGCGAAGACGTCGCGCCTTAGGAATCGCTAAACCAACTCCGAGAGATTATTGACCACGCCGGAGCACGATCAACCTGACCACGAAGGTCTATTTCCTGCAAGCAAACGAAGAACAAGCAAGAAACTAAGATTGCAATCTGGATATTGCGAATAATAGAGGAAAGCTTTATTGATCAAGGTGGGGTTATATGACGCCTTTGTCTGGTCGTTGAACACAAACGAAGTACGCGAAGTTGCAGCTATGGCGAACTTTTAATTTAAACAAAACCCAAAGTCTAAACGGTGCCCTAAGGGCTGTATATATGGAGGAAGAGGGGGTGAATTTCATGGCCCTTGGTGGAGGGGTCCAAAACTAACCCTATCTCTTGTTTCCCCACACATACGGACTCTAAAAATAGCCTACACTTATGTATTTCGAAATTACATGGGCCTGGACCAATAATAAGGTGACGCAGCACCTAGAATAGCCTCTGGACGAAATTTATGAAGTAGCATATTGTATATTTCGTCCAAGACTTCATGCACTCATTATGGTGGCTTCAAAGTCCTGAAATCATCACTTGTAACTCCGTTCTTATTCCCCTTGCGCATGCCATCATCTCCATGCTTGTTCTTGCTCCAATGTTCATCCTTCTCCAAGCTAGGCCCTTCATTTGTAAGCAAAACAAATGTATCCAATTTAGGCAGCATCATATTCTCATGAACATTAGAATCATTACCAAGAAATGAAACTACCTGATAATTTAATTGGCATGCGCAAGCTCTAGTAATTGGTCTAGTATATGTAGCAGTAGGGGCTGTGGGTGTAACAATGGTATTGATGTCCTCGTCATCCTCCCCTTCTTGAAATGAAGTCGTCCTCGACGGAAGCTCATCTTCATCACCCAAATAAGGCTTCAAATCTGCAATGTTAAAAATGGGACTAACCCCAAAATCTGCAGGCAGCTCAAGTTTATATGCATTATCATTTATTTTCTCCAACACCTTAAAAGGACCATCATCACGTGGCATTAACTTTGATTTGCGCAAATTAGGAAATCTATCCTTACGCAAATGTAACCAAACAAGATCTCCAGGTGCAAACACAACATGTTTTCTACCCTTATCTCCAGCAAGTTTATATTTAGCATTCATACGCTCAATGTTTTCCTTAGTTAACTCATGAATTTTTAAAATCAATTCAGCATGTTGTTTAGCATCAAAATTAACCTTCTCCGAAGATGGAAAAGGCAACAAATCAATAGGTGCACGAGGTAGGAAACCGTACACAATTTCAAAAGGGCGCAACTTAGTAGTAGAATGCAATGAATGATTATAAGCAAATTCAATATGAGGCAAGCATTCTTCCCACATTTTCTTATTATTCTTCAAAACAGCCCTAAGCATAGTAGACAATGTTCTATTGACTACTTCAGTTTGTCCATCAGTTTGGGGGTGACAAGTAGTGCTAAAAAGCATTTTAGTCCCCAACTTAGCCCATAAACATCTCCAAAAGTGGCTAAGAAATTTAGTATCACGATCTGAAACAATAGTATTGGGCACACCATGCAAGCGAATAATTTCACGAAAGAACAAATCAGCAACATTAACGGCATCATCGCTTTTATGACATGGTATAAAGTGTGCCATTTTCAAGAATCTATCCACGACAACAAATATGCTATCCCTCCCCTTCTTTGTTCAAGGTAAACCTAAAACAAAGTCCATAGATATATCCTCCCAAGGAACACTAGGTACAGGCAAAGGCATATATAAACCATGAGGATTGAGTCGTGACTTAGCTTTTTGACATGTAGTGCAGCGAGCAATAAAACGCTCAACATCCCATCTCATCTTTGGCCAAAAGAAATGTGTAGCAAGTACGTCCTCTGTCTTCTTCACGCCAAAGTGTCCCATTAATCCCCCTCCATGCACCTCCTGCAACAACAAAAGACGAATAGAGCTAGCTGGAATGCATAGCTTGTTAGCACGAAACACAAATCCATCATTAACGACGAACTTGTTCCATGTTCTCCCTTCTTTACATTCTGCAATACATCTTTAAAATCAGCATCATGCACATATTGATCTTTGATGGTCTCCAAACCAAATATTTTGAAGTCAAGTTGTGAAAGAATAGTATAGCGACGAGACAATGCATCAGCAATAACATTTTCTTTACCCTTCTTGTGTTTAATAACATAAGGGAAAGTCTCAATGAATTCAACCCATTTAGCATGTCTACGATTCAGTTTAGCTTGACTTCTAATAGGTTTCAAAGATTCATGATCAGAATGTATAACAAATTCTTTGGGCCATAAATAATGTTGCCATGGCTCTAAAGTCCGAACAAGAGCATATAATTCTTTATCATAGGTAGAATAATTCAGACTAGGCCCACTCAATTTTTCAGAAAAATATGCAACAGGTTTGCCATCTTGTAATAACACACCTCCTAATCCAATTCCACTAGCATCACATTCAATCTCAAAAGTCTTATTAAAATCAGGAAGTTGGAGTAAAGGAGCATGTGTCAACTTATCTTTCAATACCGTGAAGGCTTCTTCCTGGGCGGTACCCCGAACAAAAGGCACATCCTTCTTTGTAAGCTCATTGAGAGGTGCAGCAATGGTGCTGAAATCTCTCACAAAACGCCTATAGAATCTAACAAGGCCAAGAAAACTCCTCACTTGTGTGACCGTTTTGGGCTGCGACCAACTCTCAATAGCTTCAATCTTGGCTTTATCAACTTCAATTCCCTGTGGAGTAACAACATAGCCAAGAAAAGACACTCGGTCGGTGCAAAAGGTGCACTTCCCAAGGTTTCCAAACAAACGTGCATCCCCCAATGAAAGCACGTAAATGTTCCAAATGTTCCTCCAAAGTTCTGCTATAAATCAATATGTCATCAAAGTAAACTACCACAAATCGTCCAATGAAAGCACGTAAAACTTCGTTCATTAATCTCATGAAAGCACTAGGTGCATTAGTTAACCCAAAAGGCATGACTAACCACTCATATAATCCAAACTTAGTTTTAAATGCTGTTTTCCATTCATCCCCCAATTTCATATGAATTTGATGGTATCCACTACGCAAATCAACTTTGGAGAATATTGTAGAGCCACTCAATTCTTCAAGCATATCATCTAGCCTAGGAATAGGATGACAATAACAAATAGTAATATTATTAATGCCTCTACAATCAACACACATACGCGATGTACCATCCTTTTTGGCAATAAAATAATAGGAATAGCACAAGGACTAAGGGATTCGCGTATATAACCTTTGTCGACAAGCTCTTGTACTTGACGCATAATCTCCTTCGTCTCCTCTGGATTGGTACGGTATGGTGCATGGTTGGGTAGCGATGCACCGGAAATTGAGTCAATTTGATGTTCAATCCCTCGAATAGGTGGTAATCCCAGTGGCACGTCTTGTGGGAAGACGTCAGCGAACTCCTGCAAAATGTTAGTGACAGCAGGGGGCAAAAAGGAAGGCACGTCCTCGAATGAAAATAATGCCTCTTTGCACACAAAAGCATAGCAAACAGATTTGCTAAAATCTAGCTCATCAATATCAGATTTAGTGGCAAGTAAACATGCACTTTTCAATTTAATTTCAGAAGCAACACTAGATGGTTTATTATTAGGCTTCATTTGTTGCTCAAATTCGCCACAATCTGATTTTCACTCTTATTCTTCTCCTATTTTGCTTTATTAGCTCTATTAATATCATCTTTCAAAATGGAATCAGGAGTCATAGGAAGCAAAGTAATATTTTTATCCTTATGAACAAGAGTATACTGATTGTTTCTACCATGGTGGACAGAATTTTTATCAAATTGCCATGGTCGACCAAGTAATAAGGAACATGCTTGCATAGGTACCACATCACAATCAACATAATCAGCATATGTAGAGATACTAAAATGCACACGAACAGTACGTGTTACCTTAACCTTGCCGTTGTTGTTGAACCATTGGATGTAGTAAGGATGTGGATGTGGTCTTGTGGTGAGAGATAGCTTCTCCACCATCTCCATGCTAGCCAAGTTGTTGCAGCTCCCTCCGTCTATGATAAAGCGCACAGAACGTTCCTTCACAACTCCCTTTGTATGGAACAAATTATGCCTCTGATTTTGCTCAGCTTGTGTGACCTGCACACTCAAAACACGTTGAGCAACTAAACATTCATACCTATCTGCGTCTTGAGGAGCCATGTATTGCGTCTCATGATCAGAATCATATCCACCATGTTCTTCACGTGTAATAAGGGCCAAAGTCTCCTCATCATAGTCACTAACGGACTCATACCCACTGTCGGTGTCAAAACCGGCGGATCTCGGGTAGGGGGTCCCGAACTATGCGTCTAGGCGGATGGTAACATGAGACAAGGGACACGATGTTTTACCCAGGTTCGGGCCCTCTTGATGGAGGTAAAACCCTACGTCCTGCTTGATTAATATTGATGATGTGTGTTACAAGAGTGGATCTACCACGAGATCGAGGAGGCTAAACCCTAGAAGCTAGCCTATGGTATGATTGTTGTTCGTCCTACGGACTAAAGCCATCCGGTTTATATAGACACCGGAGAGGGCTAGGGTTACACAGAGTCGGTTACAATGGTAGGAGATCTACATATCCGTATCGCCAAGCTTGCCTTCCACGCCAAGGAAAGTCCCATCCGGACACGGGATGAAGTCTTCAATCTTGTGTCTTCATAGTCTTGGAGTCCGGCCGATGATGATAGTTCGGCTATCCGGACACCCCCTAGTCCGGAACTCCCTCAGTAGCCCCTGAACCAGGCTTCAATGATGACAAGTCCAGCGCGCATGTTGTCCGCCTAAGGATGATCTTCCCGCTTCATCGAGCGGGTCCTTAGGTACGTCGGATATGGATTCTCTTCCGACTGCCTCCACCCCCCGTGACGCGGACGATGCCGAGGTGGGATCCCAGGAAGGGACCCACCAGGAGGAGAGGGCCCCGGAGGTTTCGCAGGATAACCTCCCAGACTTTGCACCGGTCTCGGTCCCGGAACCCACAGTGGCGCCGGCTGCCTCCGTCCAACCGGAGGTGCCGGATAATTTGCTGGAGGCGCTCAACGACGCCTCCATCAAAGAGGAACACCGCACTGTTATGAGTGCGGTGATTCAGAAGGTGCAGCTCGCCAAGAGCGGGCTGACCGAAGCTTGCAGCAGCCTTCTAACAGGCTTTGAGGTAAGAATTTCGATATGTATAAAATGGTACCGCATAGACAGTAGCCCCTGATGCTCGGTTCGGTGTTCGGAAAGAAAAGCCGGACTGAGGATCTAAAAAGATATACGCAGGAGTCATAAAAAATATGTCAATATGGGATTGCAGGCTGCGCTGCTGACCTCTGCCGCACTGACTGCGGAGGTCAATACTTTGAAGGAAAACCTTGAGCGGTCCGAGAACGAGCTCGGCCGTGCCAAGAAGCAGCTCAAGGACAAGGAAGGTGAGTAACACCTTATTAAAATTGTACCTTACAGAAAAGGATTTTGGTTGCAAAAAGAATGACAAGGATAATGTGGGTATTGCAGGGGCCACTAACGAGGTGGCAACCCTGAAAGAGGCGGTGGCCGCGGCCGAACGCAATGCGGCCGCGGAGCGCACCGAGCGAGATAAGCATGAGGCGTGGGTGGCGGAGGTACAACAAGAGCTCCAGGATCTCGTGAAAAAACATGAGAGCCTGGAGCGTGACTTGAAGACTCAAGAGTTTGAGCTTGCAACGGCCCTTGAGAGTGCCAAAGACGCTAAGGCCGAAGCCTACAAGCCCCTCCAGGAGATTGAGGCGGTGAAGAAAATAGCAGCGGGTAAGGCATTTTTCATACAAAGTAAGCATGTGAGTGTGAATTACATGTTGCTTACCCGAATTTGGAGCTCTCCAGGAGCGTTCGCAGATCTTCCTCGCAGCGTGTCCGATGCTGCCGCATTCTATCGGGCCAAGGAGGGGAGCTCGACGGAGAAGGTCTTCTGGTCTCAGTATGCTGAGGCCGGACATCCGGTGCCCCTTAGCGACCAGCTGAAGCAGCTGGTCGAGCTCCACAAGGCGGCCGAACAGGCCATGAAGGGCCTCATAGTTCGGCTGTGGACTAAGGAGGCCATGCCCGGGAGCTACTTCGGCCTGGTGCGATGGCTGGTGGATGCGTGCCCGTGGGTTGAACTCATCAAGCACTCCGCCTGTATTGAGGGTGCCCGTCGGGCCCTTGCCCGCGCAAAGGTGCACTGGGGCAAGATGGATGCCCAGAAGCTTGTGACGGACCCGCCACCAGAGAGAAAGGAGCATCGCACGCCCGAGATGTATTATAAGAGTGTGCTGAAGGGCGCCCGCACTATTGCGGGGGAGTGGTCCAAAGATGTAATTTTTGAGTAGACTCGCATTTTGTTATCCTGTGCGCTGAAAACTTAGTTCATATGCGCTAAGCAACGCTTGTTAATTTAAAATATTACCTTCTGTGCGGCTATTTATCAAATCTGAGAGATGGCAAGTCGTCGGCTTCAGCCCCCATGCCACGAGTGCTGGGGTGTTCGGGATAACCTTGAGCACTCTTGTTCCCATTTTTGGGTCCATCTAGGGAGGCGCTCAGCACAGCGAACAAGGCAACCGGACTTATAATGCTTGAACACTCTCACTTAGCCATAGAATGCTATAATTTTAAATTTCGGCGAAGCCCGTAGTCTTCGGAAGGCCGAATTTGGGGCGCTATCCACGCCTGGGCCGGACAAGATCCGGCTCCTCGCTCTAAGAGGCATAAGTCTTTAAGGACTCGCAAAAACCTCTCGAACGGCGACCGGCTCTCGCCTCATCATGACGGTCAGTTTTAGCTTTCTCCACTGAGGCGTTAACCCAGCTCAACTGGGGCGCAATCACAGTGGTTCTCCCAGTGCTACCTTAGCCGATACAACGGAACATAAGGTACCAAAACATGGGAGCCGGACAAACCCAACTATTGACCCAAGACATGATTCGAAGCCGATGCATATAATGCTACAAGTTCGGGGTGCCGCACTTGTGAAAGTGTTCGGACTTATCACACCATGATGCGGGAAACATAAGCCCCTGGTGTGTTTTAACCGTACCAAAGCGTACGGATGCGACATGTCGTAAATGAACATATGTATGAAAAAGAAATGCATTTATAAGCAAAAAGTTGCTGCATTGTTCTATTCAATAAGTGTTGCTATGAATGCAGAACGATACAAATAGTGCGATAAGCAAGGGATGGGACTGTTAAACATGTCCCCCTCCAGGGGTAGGCTGCGGAGTGGTGTATAAAAATGCTCGTAATGGAGACCACATGTATATTCGTTGTAGCCTTTATCCTTCCCTGGATGTTGCATCGTGAGTTCGGCAGGTCTGCTGCCGGACAGGGCCTCTGACGAACGGAGTCCTGTGGGTAAAAAATAAAAGGTAAAAAGAAGGAAAAAAAGAACGACACACTTGAGAGCCCCTGGTGTGGTTGAGCTGCAGTCTGGGCTTATCGTGGTCGTGCCCCTCTCTCCGTGCCCATGGTATCTTCAGAGCATAATGGTGTACGCGAAGGACCTGTTTTGATGTTTTGCAGGAGCTGGGGTTGGGGCCGCACTACTACGCGTGCTTGGAACGTGCCATGTGGTCTTGTTGTAGGTTACGCTGGGCGCGCTTAGCTATGTCCGGCCGCTTAACGGCCGAACTCGAGAATTGCCTTAAGAGGCTGCATTGTACTTCTGCCACGAGAGCCGCTGTATGTTCCTCCGTTCGGAGAGAACGTTCAGTGTTTCCGTTGACCGTGATGACTCCTCGAGGGCCTGGCATCTTGAGCTTGAGGTATGTGTAGTGCGGCACCGTGTTGAACTTTGCAAACGCGGTACGTCCGAGCAAGGCATGATAGCCGCTGCGGAACGGGACTATGTCGAAGATTAACTCCTCGCTTCGGAAGTTATCCGGGGATCCGAAGACCACTTCCAGTGTGACTGAGCCTGTACAATTGGCATCTACACCTGGTATGACGCCTTTAAAGGTCGTCTTGGTAGTTTTAATCCTTGAGGGGTCTATGCCCATTTTGCGCACTGTATCCCGATAAAGCAGGTTTGGGCTGCTGCCGCCGTCCATCAGGACTCTGGTGAGGTGAAATCCATCGACGATTGGGTCTAGAACCAATGCGGCGAATCCGCCGTGGCGGATGCTGGTGGGGTGGTCCCTTCGGTCAAAAGTGATCGGGGAGGAGGACCATGGATTGAACTTCGGGGCAACTAGCTCCATCGCGTATACATCCCTTAGCGCACGCTTCCGCTCCCTTTCGGGTATGTGCGTTGCGTATATCATGTTCACCGTCCGCACCTGTGGGGGGAAGCCCTTCTGTCCTCTATTGTTTGGCGGTCGGGTCTCTTCCTCTTCATCGCTATGCAGCCCCTTGTCATTGTTTTCAGCAATTAACTTGCCTGCCTGCTTGAATACCCAACAGTCCCTATTGGTGTGGTTAGCTGGCTTTTCGGGGGTGCCGTGTATCTGGCACAAGCGGTCGAGTATTCGGTCCAAATTGGACGGACCCGGAGCAGTTCTTTTGAATGGCTTTTTCCGCTGACCGGGTTTAGAGCCTCTGAATCTGGCATTGACTGCCGTATCCTCACTATTGTCGCCGTTAATGCGGCATTTGTTTTTGTTACGACGCAACCTGCCACTATGGTCCTTGATGTTCGGACTGCCAGAATTTTTTGCTGAGGTTGTTGCTGCGTGCTAGCCAGCTGTCCTCACCCGCGCAGAAGCGGGCCATGAGTGATGTGAGGGCTGCCATGGATTTCGGCTTTTCCTGTCCCAGGTGCCGGGCAAGCCACTCGTCGCGGATATTATGCTTGAAGGCCGCGAGGGCCTCCGCATCCGGACAGTCGAGAATTTCATTTTTCTTGGTTAAGAACCGTGTGCAGAATTGTCTGGCTGATTCGTCTGGCTGCTGAATTATGTGGCTTAGGTCATCAGCATCTGGTGGTCGCACATATGTGCCTTGGAAGTTATCGAGGAATGCGGCTTCCAGGTCCTCCCAACTCCCAATTGACTCTGCTGGCAGGCTGTTAAGCCAATGCAGGGCTGGTCCTTTAAGCTTGAGGGGGAGATATTTGATGGCGTGAAGATCGTCACCGTGGGCCATGTGGATGTGAAGAAGATAGTCTTCGATCCAAACCGCGGGGTCTGTTGTGCCATCGTAAGATTCGATATTCACGGGTTTAAACCCTTCGGGGATTTGATGATCCATTACTTCATCTGTGAAGCATAGTGGGTGTGCGGCGCCTCTGTACTGGGCGATATCACGACAGAGCTCAAAAGAGCTTTGTCTGTTTTGTTTGGCCCGGCCGGACTTACTGTGTCCAGCGCGACGGTTGTCGTCACGTACCGTGGGGCGCCCACGCGATCCATAGATCGATCTTGATTGTCTTGCCTTATCCTCCAATATATCTTGATTGTCTTGCCTTATCCTCCAATATATCTTGATCCATAGTCCGGAGCGTTCCCCTGTGGCCTTGTGCTTTTTGAGCGATGCTGGGGTACGGGTCTAGTGAAGGGCCTAGAGGCCTCTCTATCGCGACCACGGGGTGGTCGGTCAGCCGTATTGTCTCCTGGTGATGCGGATTCATACGCTTCCTCCTCTAATCGGGGGAGCAGCTTGCGTTTAGGGTAGCTTTTGGAGGGGCGTTCGCGCTCATGCTCTTCGGCCGCGAGGACTTCAGTCCATCTGTCGGCTAGCAGATCTTGATCAGCTCTAAGCTGTTGCTGCTTTTTCTTGAGGCTGTTCGCCGTGGCCATAAGCCTGCGTTTAAAACGCTCTTGTTCGACGAGATCCTCAGGCACGACGAATTCATCGTCGTCGAGGCTTGCCTCGTCTCCGGAGGGAGGCATATAATCCTCTACCTCTTCTTCTGCCGCTCTCTCATGAGGGCTGGCGTCTCCGTCCTCCTGCGCTGCATCTGGCTGGAGTGGGTTGTCTTCAGCACTGTTCGGTGTATTATTATCTCCGGTGCCGGAATCTTCATTCTTGCTATGGCGGGATTTAGAGCGGCGCCGCTGACGCCGGCGCTTGGGCTGTTTCTTGGAGGGGTCATCCTCCGCTGTTCCTTCGCCATTCCCATCTTTTGCGATATCCACCATGTATATGTCATACGATGAGGTGGCTTTCCAGTGCCCGGTGGGCGCTGGTTCTTGGTCGTCTCCGGCATCGTCGTCCATACCGTCGATGTCTTCGGAGTCGTAGTCTAGCATGTCGGTTAGATCGTCGACAGCGGCTACCAAGTGGGTGGTGGGTGGGCTCTGAATTTCTTTGTCGTCCGCATCCCAACCGTCCCGACCGCAGTCCGGCCAGGGCTCTCCTGATAATGAGAGATACTTTAGTGAACTCAAGATGTCGCCAAAAGGTGTGAGTTGAAAGATGTCTGCTGCGGTGAACTCCATGATGGGCGCCCAATCGGATTCGATCGGAGGGCGCGCAGGAGGTTCGGAGTCCAGCAAGGAGTCCGGCGCCTCAGAGTCACGGGCTTCATGAGGGACAAGGTCATTGTTCGGTTCTATCACCGTAGAGGTTGCAGCTCCCGAGGCGGTGTCTAGCCATCCATCCTCGACCTGCACCGCCGGCTCCGAATTGATGATCGGAGCGGGCTCGAGCGCGGACTCCAGGGTACTGTCCGGCTGCAGAGCTAAATCATGCTCGCCGTGACAGTGCGGCATGCTCGGCTGTGGCTTGAATCCATCGAGGATCAAGTCCCCGCGGATGTCAGCCGTGAAGTTCAAACTTCCAAATCTAACCTGACGGCCAGGGGCGTAGCTTTCGATTTGCTCCAGACGGCCAAGCGAATTGGCCCGCAGTGCGAAGCCGCCGAATACGAAGATCTGTCCGGGGAGAAAGGTCTCACCCTGGACTGCGTCGTTGATGATGGTCCAAGAAGCCATCGAGCCTATCGGTGACGACACAGAGGAACTCTCAATGAAAGCACCAATGTCGGTGTCAAAACTGGCGGATCTCGGGTAGGGGGTCCCGAACTGTGCGTCTAGGCGGATGGTAATAGGAGACAAGGGACACAATGTTTTACCCAGGTTCGGGCCCTCTTGATGGAGGTAAAACCCTACGTCCTGCTTGATTAATATTGATGATGTGTGTTACAAGAGTGGATCTACCACGAGATCAAGGAGGCTAAACCCTAGAAGCTAGCCTATGGTATGATTGTTGTTCGTCCTACGGAATAAAGCCATCCGGTTTATATAGACACCGGAGAGGGCTAGGGTTACACAGAGTCGGTTACAATGGTAGGAGATCTACATATCCGTATCGCCAAGCTTGCCTTCCACGCCAAGGAAAGTCCCATCCGGACACAGGACGAAGTCTTCAATCTTGTATCTTCATAGTCTTGGAGTCCGGCCGATCATGATAGTTCGGCTATCCGGACACCCCCTAGTCCGGAACTCCCTCACCCACCATCCTCAGTAGCAATCATCACACGCTGAGATTTGCATTCTCGCGCATAATGACCTCTTCCCTTACAACGACGACAAATAATATTACTTGTGTGCCCTGTTGATGCCATGGAAGAAGAAGAGCTCTGTGTAGGTCCGGCAGGTGCGCTCTTGGCAGATAGTGGTTGTTGTGCCTGCTTTCTTGTATCACGGCTGGAGGTGGCACCTGATGGAGGTGCTGGTGTAGTGGAAGTAGAAGATGCACGCGATGTCCATGAGGAAGGTCGACCTGTAGAAAAGTTAGTGTGCGCCGTTGCTTGTCGATCCTGCACTTCACATTCAGCTTTACAAGCAAGATGGAATAAATGAGTGATATTAGTATACTCCTTATACTCTAGAATGGTCTCAATCTCTCTATTTAATCCACCCGTAAAACATGCAAGCATAGCTTCATTCTCCTCAACAATACCACATCTAATCGTGCCAGTTTGTAATTCCTGATAATATTCTTCTACAGAATTTTTTCCTTGTCTTAAACACTGCAATTTTTGAAGCAATTCACGTTGATAATATGGTGGAACCCAACGAGTATGCATAGCAATTTTCAAAGCAGCCCAAGTAGCTGGAATAGGATATAATCTACAATGTTCAGACCACCATACACATGCAAAACTAGTGAAAGCACAAACAGCGGCAGCAACCCGTCTCTCCTCGGGATATTGCAAACATGTAAAACGTTGTTTAGTTTCTAACTCCCAAGTAAGATATATATCAGGAACATATCTACCCTCAAATGGTGGAATATTCAATTTCAGTTTAGGAACATGGTCATGGTCTCGTACCTGAGGGGGTGGTGCAGGCCTACCATTGTGATTATATACCTGAGGTCGACCTGCTGGTGGTGGTGCTGGTGGCTGCACCTAGTTCTGATTTTGATCAACCTCATCCTCATAATCGCCCGCATACTCATCATCCTCCTGGGTACCAGCAGCAGTAGTAGCAGGAGCCAAAGAAGCATCAACAACAGGTACAGCAGCACCAGAAGTTTGGCCATCCTCAAGAGGAACACGCTGCGTTTGTCCATACTGATTCGGAAGGGGGCGTTGTTGTTGTCGTTGCAGAGGTGCGATAGGTGCAGCCGGTGGTGGTTGTGGAAAACGCGCGAGCAATTCATTAAACTTTTTATCAAGCTTTGTTTCGAGTGTCTTCTCAATGCCATCTATCTTCTCCATGGCCTCTTCAAATTTGTTTAGCACATCTTGCACCTGTCCACTCATCATTTGCTGAAATTTATCATGTAGCTGTTTGTTTGTCAAGTTCTCCCAATCAGTCTCATTGGCTTGTGATCCTGCCATGGTTAGCAGCAAATAGAAACAAACAAGAATATGATCCTATAGACTACTAGGAATAGGTGGTGGTGTATCACAAACCTGTCAAGAAAATCTCAAATTCTTACCAGTTCTTACCCAGCAGCAGGAGGTGATCGGCAACCGTTGTAGTCAAAACTCTCAAAGCTTGGATACAGTGATTACCAGGGAGAGTCAAACGCACGGCGTAGATGTATGTGGAGCTGGGAAGGCTTATAATATGGTAGCAAAAAGGGTCAGCAATAATCAATTCAGAGATACAAAGTTGAATAAACGCTCAATGACGGTACTGTGCTAGTCCTAGGCTAGACCGTGCTAGAGACGCGAGCCTAGAACACTAACAAAATCACGGCGCTGCACGTAAACAAGGGAAAAGAACACTCTGGAAAATAAATTGCTCTGTTTTTTTTGCGCTGCTTTTTTTTGCGAAAAAATCACTATAATGGCGAGTGTCTCAAAACTCTTCCCAGGTCAAACTGACAGGATGGGCACGAAATTTTTTGACAATTTTTTTCGGAAATCAGGGAGCGACGACGAAAAAGTGCGTCAAAAAATCACTATGATGGAGAATGTCTCAAAACAGTCCTTGGGACCTAAAAATAGGATAGGGAAAAAATATTTTCGGTCGCTGAAATTTTGGCCTAAAAACTGCCCGGGGGTCTCCAGACTTTTTTTCCGAAACCTACTCAGGCAAGGAAACACGAATCGGAAATTAGATGGATCTCGGAAACAAACCTAATACGAAAAGAACTCGGATGGGTGGTGGATATATGGTGGTAGGATATGGCAGCGGTTGTGGTATATGATAGAGATGGTGGTATATGGATATGGATTGGTGGTATATGGCAGCGTTGATCGGATATGGCAGCGGTGGTGGTATATGGAAGTGGTGGTGGTATAAGGCAGCATTGGTGGGATATGGCAGTGGTGGTGGTATATGGCAACAACGATGAAGATGGTGCGGCGGCGGCGTGACGAACTATGACAGAACTCGAAACTCTAAAGGACTAGACGCTAAGACCGGCAACTAGACACGACGATGCAACCGCAAATTCAACAAAGCAAAACCCTAAAAAGATTATGCAAAGGCTCAGATTGGTTCGGATATGATGAACTAACCCTAATTTTTTTGTGGCTTTTTCGTGGACTGTAGGTATGAAGAACCGACTCGATCTAAACTACAAAACACTGTAAAATCTCACCGAGCAACCTGGAAATCTGATACCACTTGATAGCGGCAAAGGTGTCCCGTCTTTAGACTTTGACGATCCAAGTACGAACGTGCGAAGATGCCGCGCCTTAGCAATCGCTAAACCAACTCCGAGAGGTTATTGACCACGCCGGAGCACGATCAACCTGACCACGAAGGTCTATTTCCTGCAAGCAAACAAAGAACAAGCAAGAAACTAAGGTTGCAATCTGGCTATTGCGAATAACAGAGGAAAGCTTTATTGATCAAGGTGGGGTTCTGTGACGCCTTTGTCTGGTCGTTGAACACAAACAAACTACGTGAAGTTGCAGCTATGGCGAACTTTTAATCTAAACAAAACCCAAAGTCTAAACGGTGCCCTAAGGGCTGTATATATGGAGGAAGAGGGGTGAATTTCGTGGCCCTTGGTGGAGGGGTCCGAACTAACCCTATCTCTTGTTTCCCCACACATATGGACTCTAAAAATAGCCTATACTTATGTATTTCGAAATTACATGGGCCTGGCCCAATAATAGGGTGACGCAGCACCTAGAATAGGCTCTGGACGAAATTTATGAAGTAGCATCTTGTATATTTCGTCCAAGGCTTCATGCACTCATTATGGTGGCTTCAAAGTCCTAAAATCATCACTTGTAACTCCGTTCTTGTTCCCCTTGCGCATGCCATAATCTCCATGCTTGTTCTTGCTCCAATGTTCATCCTTCTCCAAGATAGGCCCTTCATTTGTAAGCAAAAAAAAATGTATCCAATTTAGGCAGCATCATGTTCTCATGAACATTAAATCATTACTAAGAAATGAAAGTACCTGATAATTTAATTGGCGTGCGCGAGCTCTAGTAATTGGTCCAGTATATGTAGCAGTAGGGGTTGTGGGTGTAACAATGGTATTGATGTCCTCATCAAAAGCACTCAACAGAAATAAATGACTCTCTAAAACTTATGGGTTGTCTCCCTAGCAGCGCTTTCTTTAAAGCCATTAAGCTAGGCATATAGTGCTCAAGTAATGAATCCACCTGGATCCCAAGGTATATCAAAGACAATTTTAATTAACAATGATTTGTAATTTAGTAGTGAGCACAAAGTAACATATGCCATGCAACAACAAAGTCTAACTCTCTTCCTATGCATCGGCATGTCATAAAAGAACAATTCATGCACACCAAGTAAAGGCCAATGCATAGTATAAACAGTTTCTTGCAATTTTATCATGTGGGAAACATAGAGAGGTGGAGATATAGTTCCTCTCTCATAATAATTGCAAGTAGGAGAGCAAGCACATGCATATCACATTCATCAAAATTATCATGTGCAATGGTAAAAGGCAACCCATCAATATAATCCTTAATAAGCACAAACTTCTCCGATATAGTGTAGTTTGGAGAATTCAAAAAGATAATAGGACTATCATGCTTGGGTGCAATAGAAACAATTTCATGTTTAACATAAGGAACTATAGCAAGTTCATCTCCATAAGCATAATTCATATTGGCATCTTGGCCACAAGCACAGCAAGCATCATCAAAAAGGGATATTTCAAGAGAATCAACGGGATCATAACAATCATCATAGCAATCATCCTTCGGTAAGCACGAAGGGGAATTAGACAATGTATGAGTTGAAGAGTTACTCTCATTAGAAGGTGGGCACGGGTAGCTAATCCGCTCTTCCTCCCTTTGTTCTTCACTCTCCTCATCATCTTTTTCATCCAATGAGCTCACAGTTTCATCAATTTCTTTTTCCATAGCTTCCTGCAAAATATTAGTCTCTTCTTGGACAGCGGTGACTTCCTCAATAAATGCATCAATATCAGAATTGTATTCATAATTTTCATAGAAATATCTAAGTATAGCAAAAATTTCAGGTCTGTAAACTGAATCATCAAAATCTTCAAACTCTTTAAACATAGATTCAATCTCATAAGCACCCATAAAAGCAACGAGTTCTTCTGTTTGTTCCACATCATAGTAATCATAGATACCATTAGCATAAGAAGCCAAGGTTTTATCATCATTAAATTTGCATGAAAAGGGAAGGTGTGGAGCCTTCATCGTAGAGCAACAAGTATAATCATGTCTCAAGCATAGATCCCGAGCATACCAACGCAACATATAAATTTGATCCCATAATAGTTTCCCTTTTTGTGTCAAGCGATAATCCCTAAAGTATTCACATTGATCCAATGTGTCTCCCATAACATAACTGAATGGGGTTTTCTCAGGATTATCAAAGTAGTAGTACATAATTTCTTTCACATAACGAGCATCGAGGGTTTTAGGAGGTTCCCCATCTCCATGACTGGCAAGTACACCTATTTTTTTGGTATTTCATGTTCCATATCCATAATTAAAGATAGAAAACAACTAAGAACGGCAAATAAAAATTACTTAGTGATAAAGCAAACAAGCACCCCACGCTATGACTCCTTGGCAATGGCGCCAGAAAAAGGTCTTGATAACCCACAAGTGTAGGGGATAATTGTAGCCTCTTTCGATAAGTAAGAGTGTCGAACCCAACGAGGAGCTAAAGGTAGAACAAATATTCTCTCAAGTCCTATCTGCCACTGGTACGACTCTACGCACGCTTAGATTTTGCCTTACCTAGAACAAGTATGAAACTAGAAGTACTTTGTAGGTGTTGTTGGATAGGTTTGCAAGATAATAAAGAGCACGTAAATAAAAAGTAGGGGCTGCTTAGATAAAGAAGAAGTAAAGTAAATATAGCGAGTGTGGAAAATTGGTGGTAGGAGTTGTGAAATTGCCCCTAAGCAATTGACTACTTTACTAGACAGATAGCAAGTTTAATGTGGGAGAGGCATAAGCTAACATACTTTCTCTTCTTGGATCATATGCACTTATGATTGGAACTCTAGCAAGCATCCGCAACTACTAAATATCATTAAGGTAAAACCCAATCATAGCATTAAAGCATCAAGTCCCCTTTATCCCATAAGCCACAATCCCCTTACTCAGGTTTATGCTTCTGTCACTCAAGCAACCCACTATAACTGAATCATGAACGTATTGCAATACCCTACAGTGGGAATCCCTCACAGTTGCGCGACACGGAGGGCACAATAGGACAGCAACATAACCACAAGAAAATTAAACCAATCATAGCAATTCATCAATCACCGGTAGGACAACAAAAATCTACTCAGACATCGTAGGATGGCAACACATCATTGGATAACAATATGAAGCATAAAGCACCATGCTCAAGTAGAGGGTACAACGGGTTGCGGGAGAGTGGACAACTGCATATAGATGGGGGAAGGTGATGGAGGTGTTGGTGAAGATGGCAGAGGTGTTGGTGAAGATCGCGGTGATTATGATGGCCCCCGGCGGCGTTCCGGTGCCACCTGAAGCAAGGGGGAGAGAGCGCCCCTTCTTCTTCTTCTTCCTTGAACTAAGGGTTTCCCCTCTGGTCCTTGGCTCCCATGGCGTGGGAGGGGCGAGAGCCCCTCCGAGATTGGATCTATCTCTCTGTCTCTCTCTGTTTCCGCGTTCTCGGATTCCGCCCTGGCACCATTTCTTTTATATCCGAAGATCCGTAACTCCGATTGGATTGAAACCTTCGGCCAGATATTTTTCCAAAAATAAGCTTTCTTGCGGCCAAAGAAGAGCAGCAACCGCCTTACGAGGGGCCCACGAGGGTCAGGGGCGCGCCTAGGGTAGGCAGGCGCGCCCCCTGCCTCGCGGCCACCTCGGGCACCCTATCGCGTTGATTTTACTTCCCAAAAATCATAAATATTCCAAAATAATTCTCCGTACGTTTTTATCCCGTTTGGACTCCGTTTGATATGGGGTTTGTGCGAAACATAAAACATGCAACAAACAAGAACTGACACTGGGCACTGGGTCAATATGTTAGTCCCAAAAATAATATAAAAATTTGCCAAACGTATATGAAAGTTGAAGAATATTGGCATGGAACAATAAAAAATTATAGATACGACGGAGACGTATCAGTGGACCCTCCCGGTGGACCACCGGAACCCTTTCGGTGGTCCCAGTACAATACCGATATACCCCTGAACACTTCCGGTGACCAAATAAGGACTTCCCATATATAAATCTTTGTCTCTGGACCATTCCGGAACTCCTCGTGACGTTCGAGATCTCATCCGGGTCTCCGAACAACATTCGGTAACTGCATACTAATTCCCGTAACAACTCTAGCGTCACCGAACCTTAAGTGTGTAGACCCTACGGGTTCGGGAATCAAGCAGACATGACCGAGACAGCTCTCTGGACAATAACCAACAGCGGGATCTGGATACCCATGTTGGCTCCCACATGTTCCAAGATAATCTCATCGGATGAACCATGATGTTGGGGATTCAATCAATCCCGTATACAATTCCCTTTGTCAATCGGTACGTTACTTGCCCGAGATGCGATCGTTGGTATCCCAATACCTCGTTCAATCTCGTTACCGGCAAGTCACTTTACTCGTTCCGTAATGCATGATCTCGTGACTAACTACTTAGTCACATTGAGCTCATTATGATGATGCATTACCGAGTGGGCCCAAAGATACCTCTCCGTCATAGGGAGTGAAAAATCCCAGTCTTGATTTGTGCCAACCCAACAGACACTTTCGGAGATGCCTGTAGTGTACCTTTATAGCCGCCCAATTATGTTGTGACGTTTGGTACACCCAAAGCATTCCTATGGTATCTGGGAGTTACACAATCTCATGGTCTAAGGAAATGATACGTGACATTAGAAAAGGTTTAGCAAACGAACTACACGATCTTTTGCTACACTTAGGATTGGGTCTTTTCCATCAGATCATTCTCCTAATGATGTGATCCCGTTATCAATGACATCCAATGTCCATGGTCAGGAGACCATGACCATCTATTGATCAACGAGCTAGTCAACTAGAGGCTCACTATGGACATGTTGTGGTCTATGTATTCACACATGTATTACGGTCTCCGGTTAATACAATTATAGCATGAACAATAGACAATTATCATGAACAAGGAAATATAATAATAACCATTTTATTATTGCCTCTAGGGCATATTTCCAACAGTCTCCCACTAGAGTCAATAATCTAGTTACATTGTGATGAATCAAACACCCATAGAGTTCTAGTGTTGATCATGTTTTGCTCATGGAAGAGGTTTAGTCAACGGATCTGTGACATTCAGAACCGTATGCACTTTACAAATATCTATGTCTCCATCTTTTTCACGAATGGAGTTGAAGCGACGCTTGATATGCCTGGTTTTCTTGTGAAACCTAGCCTCCTTGGCAAGGGCAATAGCTCCAGTGCTGTCACGGAAGAGAGTCATCGGGCCCGACGCATTGGGAATAACTCCTAGGTCGGTAATGAACTCCTTCATCCAGATTGCTTCATGTGTTGCCTCCGAGGCTGTCATGTACTCCGCTTCACATGTAGATCCCGCCACAATGCTTTGCTTGCAACTGCACCATCTTACTGCCCCACCATTCAAAATATACACATATCCGGTTTGTGAATTGGAGTCATCCAGATATGTGTCGAAGCTAGCATCGATGTAACCCTTTATGACGAGCTCTTCGTCACCTCATAAATGATAAACATATCCTTAGTCCTTTTCAGGTACATCAGGATATTCTTGACCGATGTCAAGTGTTCCATGCCATGATTACTTTGGTACCTCCCTAACAAACTTACGGCAAGGTTTACATCAGGCCTGGTACACAGCATGGTATACATAATAGACCCTATGAATGAGGCATAGGGGATGACACTCATCTTTTCTCTATCTTCTGCCGAGGTCGGCCTTTGAGCCGAGCTCAATTTCACAACTTGCAATACAGGCAAGAACCCCTTCTTGGACTGATCCATATTGAACTTCTTCAATATATTATCAAGGTATGTGCTTTGTGAAAGACCTATGAGGCGTCTCGAT
Source organism: Triticum dicoccoides (assembly GCF_002162155.2). Taxonomy (NCBI): domain Eukaryota; kingdom Viridiplantae; phylum Streptophyta; class Magnoliopsida; order Poales; family Poaceae; genus Triticum; species Triticum dicoccoides. The sequence goes on from NC_041391.1 coordinate 159,037,500, forward strand.
CTATCTCTATAGATCTTGATGCCTAATATGTAAGCAGCTTCTCCAAGGTCCTTCATTGAAAAACACTTATTCAAGTAGGCCTTTATGCTTTCCAAAAGTTCTATATCATTTCCCATCGATAGTATGTCATCCACATATAATATGAGAAATGCTACAGAGCTCCCACTCACTTTCTTGTAAACGCAGGTTTCTCCATAAGTCTGCATAAACCCAAACGCTTTAATCATTTCACCAAAGTGAATGTTCCAACTCCGAGATGCTTGCACCAGCCCATAGATGGAGCACTGGAGCTTGCGCACCTTGTTAGCATTCTTAGGATCGACAAAACCTTCTGGCTGCATCATATACAATTCTTCCTTCAGGAAATCGTTAAGGAATGCCATTTTGATGTCCATTTGCCATATCTCATAATCATAGAATGCGGCAATTGCTAACATGATTCAGACAGACTTCAACTTCGCTACGGGTGAGAAGGTCTCATCGTAGTTAACCCCTTGAACTTGTCGATAACCCTTAGCGACAAGTCGAGCTTTATAGATGGTCACATTACCATCCGCGTCAGCCTTCTTCTTGAAGATCCATTTATTTTCTATGGCTTGCCGATCATCGGGCAAGTCTGTCAAAGTCCATAATTTGTTTTCATACATGGATCCTATCTCAAATTTCATGGCCTCAAGCCATTTGTTGGAATCTGGGCCCGCCATCGCTTCTTCATAGTTTGAAGGTTCACTGTTGTCTAACAATATGATTTCCAGGACAGGGTTGCCGTACCACTCTGGTGCGGAATGTGCCCTTGTGGACCTACGAAGTTCAGTAGCAACTTGATTTGAAGTACCTTGATCATCATGATTAACTTCCTATCTAGTCGGTGCAGGCACCACAGAAACATTTTCTTGAGCTGCGCTACTTTCTGGTTCAAGAGGCAGTACTTCATCAAGTTCTACTTTCCTCCCACTTACTTCTTTCAAGAGAAACTCTTTCTCCAGAAAGGATCCGTTCTTGGCAACGAAGATCTTTCCTTCGGATCTGAGGTAGAAGGTATACCCAATGGTTTCCTTAGGGTATCCTATGAAGACGCATTTTTCCAACTTGGGTTCGAGCTTTTCAGGTTGAAGTTTCTTGACATAAGCATCGCATCCCCAAACTTTTAGAAACGACAGCTTAGGTTTCTTCCCAAACCATAATTCATACGGTGTCGTCTCAACGGATTTAGACGGTGCCCTATTTAAAGTGAATGTGGCTGTCTCTAAGGCATAACCCCAAAATGATACCGGCAAATCGGTAAGAGACATCATAGATCGCACCATATCCAATAGAGTGCGATTACGATGTTCGGACACACCATTACACTGAGTTGTTCCAGGCGGCGTGAGTTGTGAAACGATTCCACATTTTCTTAAGTGTGTACCAAATTCGTGACTTAAATATTCTCCTCCACGATCCGATCGTAAGAACTTTATCTTTCGGTCACATTGATTCTCTACTTCATTCTGAAATTCCTTGAACTTTTCAAAGGTCTCAGACTTGTGTTTCATTAAGTAGACATACCCATATCTACTTAAGTGATCAGTGAGGGTGAGAACATAACGATAGCCACCGCGAGCCTCAACACTCATTGGACCGCACACATTAGTATGTATGATTTCCAACAAGTTGGTTGCTCGCTCCATTGTTCCGGAGAACAGAGTCTTGGTCATCTTGCCCATGAGGCACGGTTCGCACGTGTCAAATGATTCATAATCAAGAGACTCCAAAAGTCCATCTGCATGGAGCTTCTTCATGCATTTGACACCAATGTGACCAAGACGGCAGTGCCACAAATATGTGGGACTATCATTATTAACCTTACATCTTTTGGTATTCACTCTATGAATATGTGTAACATCACGTTCGAGATTCAATAAGAATAAACCATTGACCAACGGGGCATGACCATAAAACATATCTCTCAAATAAATAGAACAACCATTATTCTCAGATTTAAGTGAGTAGCCATCTCGCATTAAACGAGATTCATATACAATGTTCATGCTCAAAGCTGGCACTAAATAACAACTATTGAGGTTTAAAACTAATCCCGTAGGTAAATGTAGAGGTAGCGTGCCGACGGCGATCACATCGACCTTGGAACCATTCCCGACGCGCATTGTCACCTCGTCCTTCGCCAGTCTCTGCTTATTTCGTAGCTCCTGTTTTGAGTTACGAATATGAGCAACCGCACCGGTATCAAATACCCAGGAACTACTACAAGTACTGGTAAGGTACACATCAATAACATGTATATCACTTATACCTTTGGTGTTGTCGGCCTTCTTGTCTGCTAAGTACTTGGGGTAGTTCCGCTTCCAGTGACCATTTCCCTTGCAATAAAAGCACCGAGTCTCGGGCTTGGGTCCATTGTTTGGCTTCTCCCCGACAACTGATTTACCAGGCGCGGCAACTTCCTTGCCGTCCTTCTTGAAGTTCTTTTTACCCTTGCCTTTCTTCAAACTAGTGGTTTTATTCACCATCAACACTTGATGTTCCTTTTTGATTTCCACCTCTGCTGATTTTAGCATTGAATATAACTCAGGAATGGACTTGTCCATCCCCTGCATATTGTAGTTCATCACAAAGCTCTTGTAGCTAGGTGGGAGCGACTGGAGGATCCTATCAATGACCAAGTCATCTGGGAGATTAACTCCCAACTGAGACAAACGGTTGTGTACCCAGACATAGTGAGTATGTGCTCACTGACAGAACTGTTTTCCTCCATCTTACAACTGTAGAACTTGTCAGAGACTTCATATCTCTCGACCCGGGCATGAGCTTGGAAAACCATTTTGAGCTCTTGGAACATCTCATATGCTCTGTGCTGCTCAAAATGCTTTTGGAGCCCCGGTTCTAAGCTGTAAAGCATGCCGCACTGAACCAGGGAGTAATCATCACTATGCGACTGCCAGGCATTCATAACGTCTTGAGTTGCTGGGAAAATGGATGCTTCACCTAGCGGTGCTTCTAGGACATATGCTTTCTTGGCAGATATGAGGATGATCCTCAAGTTCCGAACCCAGTCCGTATAGTTGCTACCATCGTCTTTCAGCTTGGTTTTCTCTAGGAATGCTTTGAAGTTGAGGGCAACATTAGCGTGGGCCATTTGATCTACAAGACATATTGCAAAGATATTTTAGACTATGTTCATGATAATTAAGTTCATCTAATCAAATTATTTAATGAACTCCCACTCAGATAGACATCCCTCTAATCATCTAAGTGATACATGATCCAAGTCAACTAGGCCGTGTCCGATCATCACGTGAGACGGACTAGTCATCATCGGTGAACATCTTCATGTTGATCGTATCTACTATACGACTCATGTTCGACCTTTCAGTCTCTTCTGTTCCGAGGCCATGTCTGTACATCCTAGGCTCGTCAAGTCAACCTAAGTGTTTTGCATGTGTAAATCTGGCTTACACCCGTTGTATGCGAACATTAGAATCTATCACACCCGATCATCACGTGGTGCTTCAAAACAATGAACTTTCCCAACGGTGCACAGTTAGGATGAACACTTTCTTGAATTTTTTATGAGGGATCATCTTATTTATGCTACCGTCGTTCTAAGCAAATAAGATGTAAACATGACAAACATCACATGAAAATCATAAAGTGACATGATATGGCCAATATCATTTTGCGCCTTTGATCATCATCTTCGAGGCGCGGCATGATCACCTTCGTCACCGGCATGACACCATGATCTCCATCATCGTGTCTTCATGAAGTTGTCTCGTCAATCATTACTTCTACTACTATGGCTAACGGTTAGCGATAAAGTAAAGTAATTACATGGCGTTTTCAATGACACGTAGGTCATACAATAAATTAAGACAACTCCTATGGCTCTTGCCGGTTGTCATACTCATCGACATGCAAGTCGTGATTCCTATTACAAGAACCTAATCAATCTCATACATCACATATCATTCATCACATTCTTTTGGCCATGTCAGATCACATAGCATACCCTACAAAAACAAGTTAGACGTCCTCTAATTGTTGTTGCATGTTTTACGTGGCTGCTATGGGTTTCTAGCAAGAACGTTTCTTACCTACGCAAAAGCCACAATGGTGATATGCCAATTGCTATTTACCCTTCATAAGGACCCTTTTCATAGAATCTGATCCAACTAAAGTGGGAGAGACTGGCACCCGCTAGCCACCTTTATGCAACAAGTGAATGTCAGTCAGTGGAACCTGTCTCACATAAGCATACGTGTAAGGTCGGTCCGGGCCGCTTCAACCCACAATACCGCCGAAACAAGATAGTACTAGTAACGGTAAGCAAATTGAACAAACCAACGCCCACAACTACTTTTGTTCTACTCGTGCTTAGAATCTACGCAATAGACCTAGCTCATCATGCCACTGTTGGGGAATGTAGCAATAATTCAAAATTTTCTACGCATCACCAAGATCAATCTATGGAGATTCTAGCAACTAGAGAGGGAGAGGATTAGCAACTTCATACCTTTGAAGATCTCTAAGCAGAAGCATCACTAGAACGCGGAAGATTCAATCTAACGTTGAATGGATGGCGTCTCCGTGTTCAACACACGTACAGCCCGGGGAAGTCTCCTCCTCCTTGATCCAGCAAGGGGAGAGGAGAAGTTGAGGGAGAGCTGCGGCAACACGACGATGTGGTGGAGGACCTTGCAGTTCTCTGGCAGGGCTTCGCCAAGCACTACGGAGGAGGAGGTGGAGTTGGAGAGGGGGGGCTGCGCCAAGAGAAGGGTGCGACAGCCCTCCCACCTCCCCTATATTTATAGGGGCAAGGATAGGGGGGCCGGCCCCCTCCAGATGGATCTAGAGGGGGGATGGCGGCCAAGGGGGGAGGCTTGCCCCCCAAGCCAAGGGAGGCACCCCCTTTAGGGTTCCCCCACCCCCCAACCCTAGGCGCATGGGCCCTAGGGGGTTGGCGCCCAGCCCACTTAGGGGCTGGTTCCCCTCCATATTCATCCCATGGGGCCCTCCGGGGTAGGTGGACCCTCCCGACCCCCGGAACCCTTTCGGTGGTCCCGGTACGCCAAATAAGGACTTCCCATATATAAATCTTTATCTCCGGACCATTTCGGAACTCCTCGTGACGTCAGGGATCGGATCTGGGACTCCGAACAACATTCGGTAACTGCATACTAATTCCCATAACAACTCTAGCATCATCGAACCTTAAGTGTGTAGACCCTACGGGTTCAGGAATCATGCAGACATGACCGAGACAGCTCTTCGGCCAATAACCAACAGCGGGATATGGATACCCATGTTGGATCCCACATGTTCCACGATAATCTCATCGGATGAACTATGATGTCGGGGATTCAATCAATCTCGTATACAATTCCCTTTGTCAACCGGTACGTTACTTGCCTGAGATTCGATCGTCGGTATCCCAATACCTCGTTCAATCTCGTCACCATCAAGTCACTTTACTTGTTCGGTCATGCATGATCCCATGACTAACAACTTAGTTACATTGAGCTCATTATGATGATGCATTACCGAGTGGGCCCAGAGATACCTCTCTGTCATACGGAGTGACAAATCCCAGTCTCGATTTGTGCCAACCCAATAGACACTTTCGGAGATGCCTGTAGTGTACCTTTATAGCCACCCAATTACATTGTGACGTTTGGTACACCCAAAGCATTCCTACGGTATCCGGCAGTTACACAATCTCATCGTCTAAGGAAATGATACTTGACATTAGAAAAGCTTTAGCAAACGAACTACACAATCTTGTGCTATGCTTAGGATTGGGTCTTGTCCATCACATCATTCTCCTAATGATGTGATCCCGTTATCAATGATATCCAATGTCCATGGTCAGGAAACCATGACCATCTATTGATCAACGAGCTAGTCAACTAAAGGCTCACTAGGGACATGTTGTGGTCTATGTATTCACACATGTATTACGGTTTCCGGTCAATACAATTATAGCATGAACAATAGACAATTATCATGAACAAGGAAATATAATAGTAACCATTTTTATTATTGCCTCTAGGGCATATTTCCAACACCGGCCACAATGCTAAACTGGACGTCTGACAAAGCTTCGGCTGATACTACGACGCCGAGGCCCATAACTATTCCCGTGTGGTGGTTAGTGCATAAAGGCCAGAGTCCAACTCAGAACAAATACCCAAACCATTAGTGTATTAGGGGCTTGAGGAGATGAGCAGAGACTCACGATCGATGTGACCCCGTCGCCCCGTCTCGTGGACTTATGACAAGGCCCCAGAATGCCCGACCGTGCCATGTAATTATCTTGCGTGTGCTCTCCGGGCCCGCCCGACTTTCACAAAGGTCTCAAGTAAAGCCAGGGTAACCATGTGTCCGAACATCAAGGGGGAAACCCCGAGGAATCATCCTCAGTTGATTCCACTCGATGTAATCATCAAGGTGAACATAGGAGGAATCACCCTCGAGGTTCACACTTGAGGGGCTGCACGACAGAGTCATATCGGGAGTGGTGAAGGAGGAATCACCCTCGATGAGCACGACCGAATAGCTACACTACAGAGTTATCATTAGGAGTGTGTTATGAGGAATCACCCTCGGCACTCGATAGTAACTATGCTTAGTCGTAAAACTAAGGGGGTGAAGTGATGTGTCAGTCTCTGATCGTCAATCACATTGGTTGAGTCGTCGATGATGAAGCAGGGGCAACAAGGACAAGGTGGGGGTCACCTGATGGATCACTAACCAACCTATACTAAGAATTTTAGGATAAGCAGGTAGGTAACAATAGCAGGTACAAAAGCAGGCTATGCATCAGAAAAGGAGCAATCAATTACAGTAGCAAAATCTAATGCAAGCATGAGAGAATTGAATGGACGATATCGGGATGATCAAAGGGGGGGGGGGCTTGCCTGGAAGCTCCGCTGAAAGGGAAGAAGGGTCGTCGTTGACATAGTCGATCACAGGGACATCAGCAGCGGTCTCGGGTTCTACCGGATAGAAGAAGAGGGGGAAAAATAGTAAATACAAGCAAATAGATGCATGACATGACAACAGGCACAGCTAGAGGTGTTCTAACACAGTATTACACGATACCGGCGAAGGGGGATAACATCCGGGAATGCTTTCCCCAAGCTTGGCATTTTCGGATAGATGAATCGGAGGGGGCCGGTTGTATGTTTGCTATAGTTGGGGTATGTGACAGATGAACGGACCGCGTATTCAGATTCGACACATTTTTTTAGGCAACTTTCATGTATAAAACCTTTTCATCCGAGCTATGGATTATTTTAAATTAATTTATAAAGTTTCTAAAACAATTTTGGACTTAACAGATTTAATGAAATGGAAAATAGGGTTATGACATCACCAGTACATCAGCATGATGTCAGCAGTCAATAGGGCTGTTGACTGGGTCAAACTTACATGTGGGTTCCACTGTCATTGACATAGCTTAATTAAACAGATCTAATTAGTTAACATAGTTAATTAGGTTAATTAGATTGAGATAATTAGTTTAATTAAATAGGATTAATTAAATTAATTAATTCACTAACTAATTAATTGATTATTTTATTTTGAGTTTACTATTCTTTTAATTCCTTTTTTACTGGGGCGGGCCCTAGGTGTCTGTGGCCATAGAGGGTGCGCGCTAATGGCGCGGTTGCGGGCGCCGGGCGTGGGCGCCCGTTTGGTGTACGAGGCTATCATGGGGCACCGGCCACGGTGGCTGGCCGGAGTAGGACGGCGTGGCAAGTGCCGCAGAGGCACGGGCGAGCGGGGCGCGAGCTGCAGCAGCGCTAGGCGGTAGCGGGTAGAGCGTGCGTGGGACGACCACGGGCGCGGAGCAGGGCGCCTAGCGCGCGCCGCGGGCACAACAATGCGACAGTGAGCGCAAGCGCACGAGGAAGAGGACACGGGGTGACCGCGGCGAGTAGCGACAGCCAGGACCGTGGGGCGTGCACGGCGATGAGAGGATCAAGGGGGAGACAGGAGGGGATCTCACCCCCGTTGTAGATGAACAGGGGGTCGGCGAGGCACAATGGGGCCATCGAGGGAGAGGTGAGGATGCGAGATCCTGCGACGATGGGGTGACGGCGAGCGGCGACGGCACGGCGTCAGGTCTCGGGGCGCCGCGGGGTCGACCCCCCAATTTAGCTTGGGTCAAGGGGGGCAGGCGCCGTGTGGGTGGAGATGGAGAGGCGGGCGCCGGTGAGGT
>NC_041391.1:159046205-159113960 GCF_002162155.2 Triticum dicoccoides
CCAAATCGGTTTGACAGAGGGAGAGAGAGAGTCGTGGGGGGAGTGGGGAAACGAGGAGGAAGTGGGGGAGTGGGGTTTAGGTCACGGGGGTTATAGGCCTGAGGGGGTGGTGGGCCTGCTGAGCCGGTCGACACGGCGGTCTGTTTTATGCCTTTTCTCTTTGTATTTTTCCTTTATTTTTAGAGTTTTATAAATTAAACAGCTAGCCCCTATTTTATTCATTTTAGAACACATTTAAAAAATGTGGTTTCAGCATGAAAAACATCCAGGGATTATTTGCCACACATTGAACATTTTAGTTTGAATGTTTGACAAAATTTGAACTTTGACTTTAAACTCGGTTTTGAATTTGAATTGCGATTTGGATCAAGCAAAGATTAGCAGTTGTAATATGATGGCATGGCACCAAAAGCAGGGGATTACTGTAGCATAATTATCCGGGCATTACAATTCTCCTCCACTACAAGAAATCTCATCCCGAGATTTAGGAGGTAGAAGGAAACAGCTCAGGGTATTCATCACGCAGGTGATCCTCCCATTCCCAAGTGGCTTCGTATTCAGAGTGATGTGACCACTGGAGAATTCGGACCGGATGCTCTTTATAGGAGAGGTCTTTTTGCAATTCAAGCACTTCATGATCCATTGCTCGGATTGGGTCCTTGAAGCAGCGGCAGAGCTGTGACACTTGGAACACATCGTGAACCTGAGAAAGGTTCGATGGAAGATCCAACTGGTATGCCCCTTTTGCAATTCAAGCACTTCATGATCCATTGCTCGGATTGGGTCCTTGAAGCAGCGGCAGAGCTGTGACACGTGGAACACATCGTGAACCTGAGAAAGGTTCAACGGAAGATCCAACTGGTATGCCCCTTTTCCAAGCCTCTCGAGAATAGTGGAAGGACCAATATAGCAAGGAGCTAGCTTGCCCTTGATCCCGAAGTGGTGTGCACCCTTCATTGGTGTGACTCAAAGATAAGCCTTTTCTCTAGGTTGATAGATCATGTCTTTGTGATGACGGTCATACTGACTCTTTTGACGTGACTAAGCAGTCTTGAGATTCTCGCAAATGATGCGGAGTTGTTCTTCGGCGTGTTGGATAATATCCGGACAAAGAGTGGATGTCCCCAGTTTCTGACCAGTTCATAGGGGTTCGGCAGTTTCATCCATATAACACTTTGAAGGGGCCATCTTCAGACTAGCTTGATAGCTCTTATTATAAGAGAATTCAACATACCGGAGAGATTCCTCCCATTTCTTGCCAAAGGAAATAACACAAGATTGAAGCATGTCTTCGAGAACTTGATTGACGTGTTCAACTTGTCCCTGAGACTGGGGGTGAAAAGCGGTGCTGAATGACATATGAGTTCCCATAGCTTCTTGGAAACTTGCCCGGAATCTTGAAGTGAATAAGCTGCCATGGTCTGAGCTGATTACCAGCGGAATACCGAGAAATGAAACAATTCTGGACATATAGAGAGTTGCCAGCTGACTAGCAGTGATCATTTCTTTCACGGCCAGAAAGTGTGCAACTTTAAAAAGGCGGTTAATGACGACAATTATAGCATCATTACCGTTCTGTGATTTGGGAAATCCAGTGATGAAGTCCATTACAACATGGTCCTAGTGACGAAATCCAGTGTCGGTGTCAAAACCGGCGGATCTCGGGTAGGGGGTCCCGAACTGTGCGTCTAGGCGGATGGTAACAGGAGACGAGGGACACGATGTTTTACCCAGGTTCAGGCCCTCTTGATGGAGGTAAAACCCTACGTCCTGCTTGATTAATATTGATGATGTGTGTTACAAGAGTGGATCTACCACGAGATCAAGGAGGCTAAACCCTAGAAGCTAGCCTATGGTATGATTGTTGTTCGTCCTATGGACTAAAGCCATCCGGTTTATATAGACACCGGAGAGGGCTAGGGTTACACAGAGTCGGTTACAATGGTAGGAAATCTACATATCCGTATCGCCAAGCTTGCCTTCCACGCCAAGGAAAGTCCCATCCGGACACGGGACGAAGTCTTCAATCTTGTATCTTCATAGTCTTGGAGTCCGGCCGATGATGATAGTTCGGCTATCTGGACACCCCCTAGTCCGGAACTCCCTCAGTAGCCCCTGAACCAGGCTTCAATGACGACGAGTCCGGCGCGCATGTTGTCTTCGGCATTGCAAGGCGGGTTCTTCCTTCCGAATAATTTATAGTAGATTGTGAACACCAAGATAGTGTCCGGCTCTGCAAAAATAAATTCCACGTAGCACCGTAGAGAGAATAATATTACACAAGTTCAATCTGCTGACGTATTTTGTGGCGTGACGTCATGCCATTACCAAGCCTTTACTTAAATTGTTTTTGTTGTTCCGCCTCCGTGCGTTTAGCGAGGCGGTTTCCTTGGCACGTCTTGTCGAAGCAGAGATCATGTTCCCCTTATTCCGGGATTCCCATCAATACGGACGTGGGTAACCCAACTGCGCCATTGATTGTGACGCTTGGGAGATAAGCGAGTTTTACCAGGCCGGTGGGGACACATGTTTTTGTCCGCCCATATGAGGGGATAAAGATCCAACCCTTTTACCTGCGCCTTCTTCCTCCTTGGCTTATCCATCTCCGCGAACTCGAGCTCCAGCGCCCAAGTCCGCACTTCTCACCTCAACCTTCTCCAACTATGTCCGGAGCGGGAGGCAAGTGGATGGCCTCCTCCGTCACGGAGGGGCAGATCCAGAAGCTGCGCGACGCCGGATATTTGTCCAGCAACATCGCACACCGGCCCCCCGATGAGGGAGAGCTCATCCCCACCCCCAGGCCGCATGAGAGGGTAGTATTTCTTCCCCATTTCCTCCGCGGGCTGGGCTTCCCACTTCATCCCTTTGTCCGGGGGCTCATGTTCTACTACGGCCTAGATTTCCATGATCTGGCCCTGAATTTCATCCTCAACATCTCGGTGTTTATCGTCGTGTGCGAGGCCTTCCTCTGCATCCAGCCCCACTTTGGCTTGTGGTTCAAGACCTCAGTGTCAAGCCGAAGGTTGTGAAGGGCAGCCAAGCGGAGTGCGGAGGCGCCATGGTGGGCAGGATGTCCCACGTTACGTGGCTGGAGGGCACCTTCGTGGAAACCATCAAGGGGTGGCAATCGGGGTGGTTCTACATCACCGAGCAGCGTGACCCTGATTGGGCAGCGGCCCCCGAATTCAGATCCGGCATCCCTACACGGCTCACCTCCTAGAAAGAGAGCAGCCGGATCTGGGGGGATTCAGAGGAGCTGACCGGACTCCAAGCCTGCATCCAGAAGCTAGTGGACAAGAAGCTCAAGCTTGTCAATGTAGTCCAGGTCATGCTCATCCGCCGGATTCTCCCGTGCCAACGACGGGGCTTCAATATGTGGGAGTTTGATCTGGCGCAGCACCAGACCCTGAGCGGGCTCTTCGACACTACGTACGAAGATGTCTGGAAGGTGCTGTTCAAGGGCGCCGAAGCTCCCGCATCCACTACCGAAGATCGCGGATTCCGCTCGCAGCGTCCAGCTGACGAGGTAAGTGATTTCACCACTTGTTTTCCATAGTTTGACTCTATGCGGGATCTAAACTCCCTTTACCTTTGACAGGAATGGCTGGCGAAGGCCGAACGGACTATCTGTCCGGCCCCCTTGCCAGAGGACCCAGCGGACGCCCGCCTAACGGGGCTGCTGGCTCCGGCACCCCACGTGGTGCCGGAGAAGAAGGCCAAGAAGACGGCCACGGGGACTCGGAAGAGTTCCCGTTTTCAGGTGCTATCGGATGATGAATCCGAGGCCGACTCCTCCCACCAAGGCGAGGAGGAGAAGAAGAAAGCCTCTCCCCCAGTGGGGGGAGGGAAGAAAAGGAAGGCCTCCCCAACAAGGGAGGCCGAAGGGCCCAAGAAGGGAAAAACTCTTCCCCCGGACTGCTCCGCCAACGACAGTGGCGACGACGAGGACTGGCCTCCAAGGGCCAAGCCCCTAGCGAGATCATAAGTATCCGGACTCCCGAATAACTTCAAGGTTTTTATTTTTCACCACATCATGCCTTTCTAATGCCGCATACAACCCTGCAGCCGCCCAAGGATGATCTTCCCGCCTCGTCGAGCGGGTCCTTAGGTGCGTCGGATATGGATTCTCTTCCGACGGCCTCCACCCCCCGTAATGCGGACGATGCCGAGGTGGGATCCCAGGAAGGGACCCACCAGGAGGAGAGGGCCCCGGAGGTGTCACGGGACAACCTCCCGGACTTTGCACCGGACTCGGCCCCCGGAACCCACAGGGGCTCCGGAGTCTGGCGGGCGACCCCTTCGCAAGAAGGGCAAGACCATGACGCCGGCTACCTCCGTCCAACCGGAGGTGCCGGATAACTTGCTGGAGGCGCTCAACGGCACCTCCATCGAAGAGGAACACCGCACTATTATGAGTGCGGTGATTCGGAAGGTGCAGCTCGCCAAGAGCGGGCTGACCGAAGCCTGCAGCAGCCTTCTGACTGGCTTTGAGGTAAGAATTTCAATATGTATAAAATGGTACCGCATAGACAGTAGCCCCTGATGCTCGATTCGGTGTTCGGAAAGAAAAGCCGGACTGAGGATCTTAAAAAAGATATACACAGGAGTCATAAATAATATGTCAATATGGGATTGCAGGCTGCGCTGCTGACCTCTGCCGCATTGACTGCGGAGGTCATTACTTTGAAGGAAAACCTCGAGCGTTCCGAGAACGAGCTCGGCCATGCCAAGAAGCAGCTCGAGGACAAGGAAGGTGAGTGACACCTTATTAAAATTGCACCTTACAGAAAAGGATTTTGGTTGCAAAAAGAATGACAAGGATAACATGGGTATTGCAGGGGCCACTAACGAGGTGGCGACCCTGAAAGAGGCGGTGGCCGCGGCCGAACGAAATGCGGCTGCGGAGCGCACCGAGCGAGAGAAGCAGGAGGCACGGGTGGGGGAGGTACATCAAGAGCTCCAGGATCTCGTGCAGAAACATGAGAGCCTGGAGCATGATTCGAAGACTCGAGAGTCTGAGCTTGCAACGGCTCTTGAGCGTGCCAAAGCCGCTAAGGCCGAAGCCTACAAGGCCCTCCAGGAAATCGAGGCGGTAAAGAAAATAGCAGCGGGTAAGGCATTTTTCATGCAAAGTAAGCATGTGAGTGTTAATTACCTGTCGCTTACCCGAATTCGGAGCTCTCCAGGAGCGTTCGCAGATCTTCCTCGCAGCGTGTCCGATGCTGCTGCATTCTACCGGGTCGAGGAGGGGAGTTCGACGGAGAAGGTCTTCTGGTCTCAGTATGCTGAGGCCGGACATCCGGTGCCCCTTAGCGACCAGCTAAAGCAGCTGGTCGAGCTCCACAAGGCGGACGAACATGCCATGAAGGGCCTCATAGTTCGGCTGTGGCCTAAGGAGTCCATGCCTGGGAGCTACTTCGGCCTGGTGCGGCGGCTGGTGGATGCGTGCCCGTGGGTTGAAGTCATCAAGCACTCCGCCTGTATTGAGGGTGCCCATCGGGCCCTTGCTCGCGCAAAGGTGCACTGGGGCAAGATGGATGCCCAGAAGCTTGTGACGGACCCACCACCAGAGGGCAAGGAGCATCGCACGCCCGAGATGTATTATAAGTGTGTGCTGAAGGGCGCCCACACTATTGCGGGTGAGTGCTCCAAAGATGTAATATTTCAGTAGACTCGCATTTTGTTATCCTGTGCGCTGAAAACTTAGTTCATTTGCGCTAAGCAACGCTTTTTAATTTAAAATATTACCTTCTGTGCGGCTGTTTATCAAATCTGAGAGATGGCAAGTCGTCGGCTTCAGCCCCCACGCCACGAGTGCTGGGGTGTTCGGGATAAATTTGAGCGCTCTTGTTCCCATATTTGGGTCCATCTAGGGAGGCGCTCAACACAACTAACAAGGCAACCGGACTTATAATGCTTGAACACTCTCACTTAGCCATAGAATTCTATAATTTTAAATTTCGGCGAAGCCCCTAGTCTTCAGAAGGCCGAATTTGGGGCGCTATCCACGCCTGGGCCGGACAAGATCCGGCTCCTCGCTCTAAGCGGCATAAGTCTTTAAGGCCTCGCAAAAACCTCTCGAATAGCGACCGGCTCTCGCCTCATCATGACTGTCAGTTTTAGCTTTCTCCACTGAGGCGTTAACCCAGCTCAACTGGGGCGCAATCGCAGTGGTTCTCCCAGTGCTACCTTAGCCGATATAACGGAACGTAAGGTACCAAAACATGGGAGCCGGGCAAACCCAACTATTGACCCAAGACATGATTCGGAGCCGATGCATATAATGCTATAAGTTCGGGGTGCCGCACTTGTGAAAGTGTTCAGACTTATCACACCACAATGCGGGAAACATAAGCCCCTGGTGTGTGTTAACCGTACCAAAGTGGACGGATGCAACATGTCGTAAATGAACATATGTATGAAAAGGAAATGCAATTATAAGCAAAAAGGTGCTGCATTGTTTTATTCAATAAGTGCTGCTATGAATGCAGAACGATATAAATAGTGCGATAAGCAAGGGATGGGACTGTTAAACGTATCCCCCTCCAGGGGTAGGCTGCGGATTGGTGTATAAAAATGCTCGTAATGGAGACCACCTGTATATTCATTGTAGCCTTTATCCTTCCCTGGCTGTTGCATCGTGAGTTCGGCAGGTCTGCTGCCGGACAGGGCCTCTGACGAACGGAGTCCTGTGGGTGAAAAATGAAGGGTAAAAAAAAGAACGACACACTTGAGAGCCCCTGGTGTGGTTGAGCTGCAGTCTGGGCTTATTGTGGTCGTGCCCCTCTCCCCATGCCCATGGTACCTTCAGAGCGTAATGGTGTACGTGAAGGACCTGTTTGGACGTTTTGCAGGGGCTGGGGTTGGGGCCGCACTGCTACGCGTGCTCAGAACGTGCCAGGTGGTCTTGTTGTAGGTTACTCCGGGTGCGCTTAGCTTTGTCCGGCCGCTTAACGGCCGGACTCGAGGATTGCCTTAAGAGGCTGCATTGTACTTCTGCCGCGAGAGCCGCTGTTTGTTCCTCCGTTCGGAGAGAACGTTCAGTGTTTCCGTTGACCGTGATGACTCCTCTAGGGCCTGGCATCTTGAGCTTGTGGTATGCGTAGTGCGGCACCGCGTTGAACTTTGCAAACGCGGTACGTCCGAGCAAGGCATGATAGCCGCTGCGGAACGGGACTATGTCGAAGATTAACTCCTCGCTTCGGAAGTTATCCGGGGATCCGAAGACCACTTCTAGTGTGACTGAGCCTGTACAATTGGCTTCTACACCTGATATGACGGCTTTAAAGGTCGTCTTGGTAGGTTTAATCCTTGAGGGGTCTATGCCCATTTTGCACACTGTATCCTGATAAAGCAGGTTCAGGCTGCTGCCGCCGTCCATCAGGACTCTGGTGAGGTGAAATTCATCGACGATTGGGTGTAAGACCAATGCGGCGAATCCGCCGTGGCGGATGCTTGTGGGGTGGTCCCTTCGGTCAAAAGTGATTGGGCAGGAGGACCATGGATTGAACTTTGGGGCGGCTGGCTCCATCGCTATACATCCCTGAGTGCACGCTTCCGTTCCCTTTTGGGTATATGTGTTGCGTATATCATGTTCACCGTCCGCACCTGTGGGGGGAAACCCTTCTGTACTCTATTGTTCGGCGGTCGGGTCTCTTCCTCGTCATCGCTATGCAGCCCCTTGTCATTGTTTTCGGCAATTAACTTGCCTGTCTGCTTGAATACCCAACAGTCCCTATTGGTGTGGTTAGCTGGCTTTTCGGGGGTGCCGTGTATCTGGCACAAGCGATCGAGTATTCGGTCCAAATTGGACGGACCCGGAGCAATTCTTTTGAATGGCTTTTTCCGCTGACCAGGTTTAGAGCCTCTGAATCCGGCATTGACTGCCGTATCCTCACTATTGTCGCCGTTGATGCGGCGCTTGTTTTTGTTACGACGCGACCTGCCATTTCGGTCCTTGAAATCCGGACTGCCGGATTGTTTGCTGAGGTTGTTGCTACGTGCTAGCCAGCTATCCTCACCCGCGCAGAAGCGGGTCATGAGTGATGTGAGGGCTGCCATGGATTTTGGCTTTTCCTGTCCCAGGTGCCGGGCAAGCCACTCATCGCGGATGTTATGCTTGAAGGCCGCGAGGGCCTCCGCATCCGGACAGTCGACGATTTGGTTTTTCTTGGTTAAGAACCGTGTCCAGAATTGTCTGGCCGATTTGTCTGGCTGCTGAATTATGTGGCTTAGGTCATCATCGTCTGGTGCCTTGGAAGTTATCGAGGAATGCGGCTTCCAGGTCTTCCCAACTCCCAATTGACTCTGCTGGCAAGCTGTTAAGCCAATGTCGGGCTGTTCCTTTAAGCTTGAGGGGGAGATATTTGATGGCGTGAAGATCGTCACCGCGGGCCATGTGGATGTGAAGAAGATAGTCTTTGATCCAAACCGCGGGGTCTGTTGTGCCATCGTAAGATTCGATATTCACGGTCTTAAACCCTTCGGGGATTTGATGATCCATTACTTCATCCGTGAAGCATAGTGGGTGTGCGGCGCCTCTGTACTGGGCGATATCACGATGGAGCTCAAAAGAGCTTTGTTTGTTTTGTTCGGCCCGGCTGGACTTACTGTGTCCGGCGCGACGATTGTCGTCACGTACCATGGGGCGCCCACGCGATCCATAGATCGATCTTGATTGTCTTGCCTTATCCTCCAATATATCTTGCAAGTCCGGAGCGTTCCCCTATGGCCTTGTGCTTTTCGAGCGATGCCGGGGTACGGGTCTAGTGAAGGGCCTAGAGGCCTCTTTGTCGTGACCACGGGTGGTCGGTCAGCCGTATTATCTCCTGGTGATGCGGGTTCATATGCTTCCTCCTCTAATCGGGGGAGCAACTTGCGTTTAGGGTAGCTTTTGGAGGGGCGTTCGAGCTCATGCTCTTCGGCCGCGAGGACTTCAGTCCATCTGTCGGCTAGCAGATCTTGATCAGCTCTAAGCTATTGCTGCTTTTTCTTGAGGCTGTTCGCCGTGGCCATAAGCCTACGTTTAAAACGCTCTTGTTCGACAGGATCCTCAGGCACGACGAATTCATCGTCGTCGAGGCTTGCCTCGTCTCCGGAGGGAGGCATATAATCCTCTACCTCTTCTTCTGCCGCTCTCTCATGAGGGCTGGCGTCTCCGTCCTCCTGCGCTGCATCTTGCTGGAGTGGGTTATCTTCGGCACTGTCCGATGTATTATTATCTCTGGTGCCGGAATCTTCATTCTTGCTGTGGTGGGATTTAGAGCGGCACCGCTGACGCTGGCGCTTGGGCTATTTCCTGGAGGGGTCATCCTCCTCTGTTCCTTCGCCATTCCCATCCTTTGGGATATCCACCATGTATATGTCATATGAAGAGGTGGCTTTCCAGTGCCCGGTTGGCGCTGGTTCTTGGTCGTCTCCGGCATCGTCGTCCATACCGTTGATGTCCTCGGAGTCGTAGTCTAGCATGTCGGTTAGATCGTCGACAGTGGCTACCAAGTGGGTGGTGGGTGGGCTTTGAATTTCTTCGTCGTCCGCATCCCAACTGTCCTGACCGCAGTCCGGCCAGGGCTCTCCTGACAACGAGAGACACTTTAGCAAACTCAAGATGTCGCCGAAAGGTGAGTGTTGAAAGATGTCCGCTGCTGTGAACTCCATGATCGGCGCCCAATCAGATTCGATCGGAGGGGGCGCGGGAGGTTCAGAGTCCGGCGAGGAGTCCGGCGCCTCGGAGTCACGAGCCTTATGAGGGACAATGTCAGTGTTCGGCTCTATCGCCGTAGAGGTTGCAGCTCCCGAGGCGGTGTCTAGCCATCCGTCCTCGATCCGCGCAGCCGGCTCCGAATTAAAGGTCGGAGTGGGTTCGGGTGCGGCCTCCAGGGTACTGTCCGGCTGCAGAGCTAAATCATGCCCGTCGTGACAGTGCGGCACGCTCGGCTGTGGCTCGAATCCATCAAGGATCAAGTCCCGCTGATGTCAGCCGTGAAGTTCAAACTTCGAAATCTGACTTGACGGCCAGGGGCGTAGCTTTCGATCTGCTCCAGATGGCCAAGCGAATTGGCCCGCGTGCAAAGCTGCCGAATACAAAGATCTGTCCGGGGAGAAAGGTCTCACCCTGGACTACGTCGTTGATGATGGTCGAAGAAGCCATCGAGCCTATCGGTGATGACACAGAGGAACTCTCAATGAAAGCACCAATGTCGGTGTCAAAACCGGCGGATCTCGGGTAGGGGGTCCCGAACTGTGCGTCTAGGCGAATGGTAACAGGAGACAAGGGACACGATGTTTTACCTAGGTTCGGGCCCTCTTGATGGAGGTAAAACCGCACGTCCTGCTTGATTAATATTGATGATGTGTGTTACAAGAGTGGATCTACCACGAGATCAAGGAGGCTAAACCCTAGAAGCTAGCCTATGGTATGATTGTTGTTCGTCCAATGGACTAAAGCCATTCGGTTTATATAGACACCGGAGAGGGCTAGGGTTACACAAAGTCGGTTACAATTGTAGGAAATCTACATATCCGTATCGCCAAGCTTGCCTTCCACGCCAAGGAAAGTCCCATCCGGACACGGGACGAAGTCTTCAATCTTGTATATTCATAGTCTTGGAGTCCGGCCGATGATGATAGTTCGGCTATCCGGGCACCCCCTAGTCCGGAACTCCCTCAGCCATGGTCTGAGCTGATTACCAGTGGAATACCGTGAAGTGAAATAATTCTGGACATATAGAGAGTTGCCAGCTGACTAGCAGTGATCATTTCTTTCACGGCCAGAAAGTGTGCAACTTTAAAAAGGCGGTTAATGACGACAATTATAGCATCATTACCGTTCTGTGATTTGGGAAATCCAGTGACGAAGTCCATTACAACATGGTCCCATTTCCATTCAGGAATAGAGATAGGTTGTAGAGTTCCAACAGGCCTTTGATGTTCTGCTTTTATACGATGACAAACGTCACATTCAGCAACATAGTGGGCAATGTCTTGCTTCATGTTTGACCACCAAAACATCTGACGAATGTCTTGGTACATCTTGATGCTACCCGGATGAATAGACAAAGGCGTATTATGAGCTTCTTTCATAACTTCGTGAATCATATCCAGGTTGTCTTTTGAAGGAACCGCCGACCTTTAATGAACAAGGTGTCATCATCTTCAAACGTGAAGAACCAGGGCCTTTCTTCTGCGAGGTAGCACTTAATCTTCTCAACTTGAGAGTCATACTTCTACAGTCTCTTGATGCTCTCCACGAGATCTGGTTCGACAACTAGGGTATTGAGGGAAACCTGGGGAACAACATGGAGGTTCATCTTGCAGAACTCCTTAGGAGGGGGAGCGAGTGCACCCAGAGGAACAATATGGAGGTTCAGCTTTCTGAATTCTTCAACAAGCGAGGGATGAACTTTGCGAACCTTGAGATGGTTGCAATATGACTTGCGGCTCAAAGCATCAGCCATTACATTAGACTTGCCAGGGGTATAGGAAATATCGAAATCAAAGTTTGCTATTGATATGTCCATTTTGCATCATGCTTTTATATCGATATTTATTGCATTATGGGCTGTTATTACACGTTATGTCACAATACTTATGCCTATTCTCTCTTATTTTACAAGGTTTGCATGAAGAGGGAGAATGCTGGCAGCTGGGATTCTGGGCTAGAAAAGGAGCAAATACCAGAGACCTATTCTGCACAACTCCAAAAGTCCTGAAACTCCATGAAAGTTATTTTTGGAATTAATAAAAAAATTGGGCAAAGAAAGTACCAGAGGGGGCCCACACCCTGTCCACGAGGGTGGGGGCGCGCCCTACCCCGCTAGGCGCGCCCCTTGCCTCGTGGCCCCACTGGCAATCCTCCGGTGGCCATCTTCTGCTATATGAAGTCTTTTACCCTGAAAAAAATCATAAGCAAGCTTTCGGGATGAAACACCGCCGCCACGAGACGGAACCTTGGTGGAACCAATCTTGGGCTCCAGCGGAGCTGTTCTGCCAGGAAATTTCCCTCCGGGAGAGGGAAATCATCACCATCGATCCTCTCAGCAGGAGGGGGGTCAATCTCCATCAACATCTTCACCAGCACCATTTCCTATCAAACCCTAGTTCATCTCTTGTATCCAATCTTTGTCCCAAAACCTCAGATTGGTACCTGTGGGTCACTAGTAGTGTTGATTACTCCTTGTAGTTGATGCTAGTTGGTTTATTCGGTGGAAGATCATATGTTCAGATCCTATATGCATATTAGTACCCCTCTGATTATGAACATGAATATGATTTGTGAGTAGTTACGTTTGTTCTTGAGGATATGGGAGAAGTCTTGCTATAAGTAGTCATGTGAATTTGGTATTTGTTCGATATTTTGATGAGATGTATGTTGTCTCTCCTCTAGTGGTGTGATGACCCACAAGTATACGGCATCAATTGTAGCCTCTTTCGATAAGTAAGAGTGTCGAACCCAACGAGGAGCTAAAGGTAGAACAAATATTCCCTCAAGTTCTATCGACCACCGATACAACTCTACGCACGCTTGATGTTCGCTTTACCTGGAACAAGTATGAAACTAGAAGTACTTTGTAGGTGTGATAGGATAGGTTTCCAAGATAATAAAGAAAACGTAAATAAAAAGTAGGGGCTGTTTAGATAAAGAAGCAATAAAGTAAATATAGCGAGTGTGGAAAAGTGGTGGTAGGAGTTGTGAAATTGTCCCTAAGCAATTGACTACTTTACTAGACCGGTAATCACTATTGCAATTCTATTTGAGGGAGAGGCATAAGCTAACATACTTTCTCTTCTTGGATCATATGCACTTATGATTGGAACTCTAGCAAGCATCCGCAACTACTAAAGATCATTAAGGTAAAACCCAACCATAGCATTAAAGTATCAAGTCCCCTTTATCCCATACGCAAACAACCTACTTACTCGGGTCTGTGCTTCTGTCACTCACGCCACCCACCATAAGCAAATCATGAACATATTGCAAACCCTATAGCGGGAATCCCTCATGCTTGCGCGACAAGGAGGGCACAATAGGACAGCACCAATAATAAAACATGCAACTCAAACCAATCATAGCAATTCATCAATCACTGATATGACAATGAAAATGTACTCAGACATCATAGGATGGCAACACATCATTGGATAATAATATGAAGCATAAAGCACCATGTTCAAGTAGAGGGTACAGTGGGTTGCGGGAGAGTGGACCGCTGAATATAGATGAGGGAAGGTGATGGAGATGTTGGTGAAGATCACGGTGATGATGATGGCCCCTGGTGGCATTCCGGCGCCACCGGAGGCAAGGGGGAGAGGGCCCCTGAGGGAGTCCTGGACTAGGGGGTGTCCGGATAGCCGAACTATCATCATCGGTCGGACTCCAAGACTATGAAGATACAAGATTGAAGACTTCGTCCCGTGTCCGGATGGGACTTTCCTTGGCGTGGAAGGCAAGCTTGGCGATACGGATATGTAGATCTCCTACCATTGTAACTGACTCTGTGTAACCCTACCCCTCTCCGGTGTCTATATAAACCGGATGGTTTTAGTCCGTAGGATAACAATGATAACAACAATCATACCATAGGCTAGCTTCTAGGGTTTAGCCTCCTTGATCTCGTGGTATATCTACTCTTGTAATACCCACATCATCAATATGAATCAAGCAGGACGTAGGGTTGTACCTCCATCAAGAGGGCCCGAACCTGGGTAAAACATCGTGTCCCTTGTCTCCTGTTACCATCCGCCTAGACGCACAGTTCGGGACCCCCTACCCGAGATCCGCCGGTTTTGACACCGACATTGGTGCTTTCATTAAGAGTTCCTCTGTGTCGTCACTGATAGGCTCAATGGCTCCTACGATCATCAACAACGACGCGGTCCAAGGTGAGACTTTTCTCCCCGGACAGATCTTCGTATTCAGCGGCTTTGCACTGCGGGCCAATTCGGCTGGCCATCTGGAGCAGATCAAAAGCTACGCCCCTAGCCGTCAGGTCAGATTTGGAAGTCTTAACTTCACGGCTGACATCCGCGGAGACTTGATCTTCAACGGATTTGAGCCACAGCCGAGCGCGCCGCACTGTCACGATGGGCATGATTTAGCTCTACTGCCAGACAGTGCCCTCGAGGCCGCACATGAATCCGCTCCGACCCTCGATTCGGAGCCGGCTGCGCAGATCGAGGACGGATGGTTAGACACCGCCTCGAGGGCTGCAACCTCTACGGCGATAGAGCTGAATACTGACTTTGTCCCTTCTGAAGCTCGTGACTCCAAGGTGCCGGACTCCTTGCCGGACTCCGAACCTCCCGCGCCCCCTCCAATCGAATCCGATTGGGCACCGATCATGGAGTTCGCCGCCGCGGACATCTTTCAACACTCACCTTTTGGCGACATTCTGAGTTCGCTAAAATATCTCTCGTTATCAGGAGAGCCCTGGCCGGACTGCGGCCAGGATGGTTGGGATGCGGACGACGAAGAAATTCAAGACCCACCCACCACCCACTTAGTAGCCGCTATCGACGATCTAACCGACATGCTAGACTTCGACTCTGAAGACATCGACGGTATGGACGACGATGCCGGAGACGAACAAGAAACAGCGCCTACCGGGCACTGCAAAGCCACCTCGTCATACGACATATACATGGTGGATATCCCAAAGGATGGGAATGGCAAAGGAACAGCGGAGGAAGACCCCTCCAAGAAACAGCCCAAGCGTCGGCGTCAGCGGCGCCGCTCTAAATCCCGCCACAGCAAGAATGGCGATTCCGGCACCGGAGATAATAATACCCCAGACAGTGCCGAAGACAACCCCCTCCAGCAAGATTCAGCGCAGGAGGACGGAGATGCCAGCCCTCACGAGAGGGCGGCAGACGAAGAGGTAGAGGACGATAGTTACATGCCTCCCTCTGGAGATGAGGCAAGCCTCGACGACGATGAATTTGTCGTGCCTGAGGATCCCGTCGAACAAGAGCGTTTTAAACGCAGGCTTATGGCCACGGCAAACAGCCTCAAGAAAAAGCAGCAACAGCTTAGAGCTGATCAGGATCTGCTAGCCGACAGATGGACGGAAGTCCTGGCGGCCGAAGAGCATGAGCTCGACCACCCCTCCAAAAGCTACCCCAAACGCAAGTTGCTCCCACGATTAGAGGAGGAGGCATATAAACCTACATCACCAGAGCACAATACGGCTGACCGGCCACCTCGTGGCCGCGACAGAGAGGCCTATAGGCCCTTCACTAGAACCGTACCCGGCATCGCTCGAACAACACAAGGCCACAGGGGAATGCTCCGGACTTGCGAGATATATTGGAGGATAAGGAAAGACAATCAAGATCGATCTACGGATCGCGTGGGCGCCCCATGATACGTGACAACAACCATCGCGCCGGACACAGTATGTCCGGCCGGGCCGAACACAATAGACAAAGCTCGTTGGAGCTTCGTCGCGATATAGCCCAATATGGAGGCGCCGCACACCCACTATGCTTCACAGACGAAGTAATAGATCATCAAATCCCCGAAGGGTTTAAACCCGTGAATATCGAATCCTATGACGGCACAACAGACCCCGCGGTTTGGATCGAAGACTATCTCCCTCATATCCACATGGCCCGCGGTGACGATCTTCACGCCATCAAATACCTCCCACTCAAGCTTAAAGGACCAGCTCGACATTGGCTTAACATCTTGCCAGCAGAATCAATTGGATGTTGGGAGGACCTGGAAGCCGCATTCGTTGATAACTTCCAGGGCACGTATGTGCGACCACCAGACGCTGACGACCTAAGCCACATAATTCAGCAGCCAGACGAATCGGCCAGACAATTCTGGACACGGCTCTTAACTAAGAAAAATCAAATCGTCGATTGTCCGGATGCAGAGGCCTTCGCGGCCTTCAAACATAACATCCGCGATGAGTGGCTTGCCCGGCACCTGGGACAGGAAAAGCTGAAATCCATGGGAGCCCTCACATCACTCATGACCCGCTTTTGCGCGGGAGAGGACAGCTGGCTAGCCCGCAGCAACAACCTCAGCAAAAATTCTGGCAGTCCGGATACCAAGGATCGCAATGGCAGGTCGCGTTGCAACAAGAATAAAGGCCGCATTAATGGCGACAATAATGAGGATACGTCAGTCAATGCCGGATTCAGAGGCTCCAAACCCGGTCAGCGGAAGAAGCCATTCAAAAGAACTACCACGGGTCCGTCCAATTTGGACCGAATACTCGATTGCTCGTGCCAGATACACGGCACCCCCGAAAAGCCAGCCAACCACACCAACGGGGACTGTTGGGTATTTAAGCAGGCAGGCAAGCTAATTGCCGAAAACAATGGCAAGGGGCTGCATAGCGACGATGAAGAAGAGACCCGACCGCCAAACAATAGAGGACAGAAGGGTTTTCCCCCACAAGTGCGGACGGGGAATATGATATACGCAACCCACATACCCAAGAGGGAGCGGAAGCATGCACTCAGGGACATATACGCGATGGAGCCAGTCGCCCCGAAGTTCAACCCATGGTCCTCCTGCCCGATCACTTTTGATCGAAGGGACCACCCCACCAGCATCTGCCACGGCAGATTCGCCGCATTGGTTTTAGACCCAATCGTCGATGGATTTCACCTCACCAGAGTCCTGATGGACGGCGGCAGCAGCCTGAACCTGCTTTATCAGGACACAGTGCGCAAGATGGGCATAGACCCCTCAAGGATTAAACCCACAAAAACGACCTTTAAAGGCATCATACCAGGTGTAGAGGCCAATTGTACGGGCTCAGTCACACTGGAAGTGGTCTTCGGATCCCCGGATAACTTCCGAAGTGAGGAGTTAATCTTCGACATAGTTCCGTTCTGCAGCGGCTATCATGCTCTGCTCGGACGGACCGCGTTTGCAAAGTTCAACCCGGTGCCGCACTACGCATACCTCAAGCTCAAGATGCCAAGCCCTCGAGGAGTCATCACGGTCAACGGAAACACTGAGCGCTCCCTCCGAATGGAGGAACATACAGCGGCTCTCATGGCAGAAGTACAATGCAGCCTCTTAAGGCAATTCTCGAGTCCGGCCGTTAAGCGACCGGACACGGCCAAACGCGCCCGAAGTAACCTACAACAAGACCACCTAGCGCATTCCGAGCACGCATAGCAATGCGGCCCCAACCCCAGCCCTCGCAAGATCGCAAGACTGGTCCTTCGTGTACATCATTACTCTCTGGAGATACCATGGGCATAGGGGAAGGGGCACGACCACGACAGGCCCAGAATGCGGCTCAACCACATCAGGGGCTCCCAAGTGTGTTATTTCTTTTTTTTCCTTTTTTCTTTCTTACCCACAGGACTCCGTTCACCAGAGGCCCTGTCCGGCAATAGACGGCCGACATCACGATGCAACAGCCAGGGAAGAAGAAAGGCTGCGACGAATATCCAGGTGTTCTCCCTTATGAGCATTAAATCTGTTTTATACACCACTCCGCAGCCTACCCCTGGAGGGGGACATGTTTAATAGTCCCGTCCCTTGCTTATCGCACTATTTGTATCATTCTGCATTCATAACAGTACTTCTTGAATAAAACAGTGCAGCACCTTTTTGCTTATAATTGCATTTCTTTCTTATACATATGTTCATTTACGACATGTTGCATCCGTACACTTTGGTACGGCTAAAAACACCAGGGGCTTATGTTCCCCACATCATGGTGTGATAAGTCCGAACACTTTCACAAGTGTGGCACCCCGAACTTATAGCATTATATGCATCAGCTCCGAAACATGTCTTGGGTCAATAGTTGGGTTTGCCCGGCTCCCATGTTTTGGTACCTTACGTTCCGTTGTATCGGCTAAGGTAGCACTGGGAGAACCACTGCGATTGCGCCCCAGTTGAGCTGGGTTAACGCCTCAGTGGAGAAAGCTAAAACTGACCATCATGATGAGGTGAGAGCCGGTCGCTGTTCAAGAGGTTTTTTCGAGTCCCTAAAGACTTATGCCGCTTAGAGCGAGGAACCGGCTTTGTTTGGCCCAGGCGTGGATAGCGCCCTGAATTCGGCCTTCCGAACACTAGGGGCTTCGCCGAAATTTAAAATTATAGAATTCTATGGCTAAGTGAGAGTGTTCAAGCATTATAAGTCTGGTTGCCTAGTTCGTCATGTTGAGCGCCTCCCTAGATGGACCCAAATATGGGAACAAGAGTGCTCAAATTTATCCCGAACACCCCAGCACTCGTGGCATGGGGGCTGAAGCCGATGACTTGCCATCTCTCAGATTTGATAAACAGCCGCACATAAGGTAATATTTTAAATCAACAAGCGTTGCTTAGCGCATATGAACAAAGTTTTCTGCACACAGGATAACAAAATGCGAGTCTACTCAAATATTACATTATTGGAGCACTCACCCGCAATAGTGCGGGCACCCTTCAGGACACTTTTGTAATACATCTTGGGCGTGCGATACTCCTTGCCCGACGGTGGCGCGTCCGTCACAAGCTTCTCAGCATCCATCTTGCCCAAGTGCACCTTAGCACGGGCAAGGGCCCGACGGGCACCTTCAATACAGGCGGATCGCTTGATGACCTCAACCCATGGACAAGCATCCACCAGCCGCCGCACCAGGCCGAAGTAGCTCCCAGACATGGCCTCATTGGAACACAACCGAACTATGAGGCCCTTCATGGCCTGTTCGGCCACCTTGTGGAGCTCGACCAGCTGCTTCAGCTGGTCGCTAAGGGGCACCGGATGTCCGGCCTCAGCATACTGAGACCAGAATACCTTCTCCGTCGAGCTCCCCTCCTCGGCCCTGTAGAAAGCGGCAGCGTCTGACACGCTACGGGGAAGATCTGCGAACGCTCCTGGAGAGCTCCGAATTCGGGTAAGTAACAGGTAATTTACATTCACATGCTTGCTTTGCATGAAAAATGCCTTACCCGCCGCTATTTTCTTCAACGCCTCGATCTCTTGAAGGGCCTTGTGGGCTTCGGCCTTAGTGGCTTTGGCGCTCTCAAGAGCCGATACAAGCTCGGACTCTCAAGTCTTCGAGTCACGCTCCAAACACTCATGCTTCTCCATGAGAGCCTGGAGCTCTTGCTGTACCTCCGCCACCCGCGCCTCCTGCTTCTCTCGCTCAGCATGCTCCACGGCCGCATTACGTTCGGCCGAGGACACCGCCTCCTTCAAGGTCGCCACCTTGTTCGTGGCCCCTGAAATACCCACGTTATCCTTGTCATTTCTCTTGCAACCAAATCCTTTTATGTAAGGTACAACTTTAATAAGGTGTTACTCACCTTCCTTGTCCTTGAGCTGCTTCTTGGCACGGCCGAGCTCGTTCTTGGACCGGTCGAGGCTTTGCTTCACAGCATTGACCTCCGCAGTCAGTGCAACATAGGTCAGCAGCGCAGCCTGCAATCCCATATTGACATATTTTTTATGACTCCTGCGTATATCTTTTTAGATCCTCAGTCCGGCTGTTCTTTCCGAACACCGAACCGAGCATCAGGGGCTACTGTCTATGCGGTACTATTTTACATATATTAATATTCTTACCTCAAAGCCTGATAGAAGGCTGTTGCAGGCTTCGGTCAGCCCGCTTTTGGCGAGCTGGACCTTCTGAATCACCGCACTCATGACAGTGTGGTGTTCCTCCTCGATGGAAGCGCCGTTGAGCACCTCTAGCAAGTTATCCGGCGCCTCCGGTTGGATGGAGGCCGCCGGCACCACGGTCTTGCCCTTCTTACGAAGGGGCCGCCCGCCGAACTCCGGAACCACTACAGGTTCTGGTGCGGAGTCCGGCACGAAGTCCGGGAGGTCGTACTGTGCCACCTCCGGGTCCTCCTCCTCTGGATGGGTCCCTCTCTGGGATCCCACCTCGACGTCTTCAGCATCGCGGGGAGAGGAGGCGGTTGGAAGTGAAGTACTGTTCACATCCGACGAGCCCAAGGACCCGCTCGACGAAGCGAGAAGATCGTGTTGGGGAATGTTGCAGAAAATTAAAAATTTTCCTACGGTTTCACCAAGATCCATCTATGAGTTCATCTAAGCAACGAGTCATGGGAGAGAGATTGCATCTACATACCAGTTGTAGATCGCGTGCGGAAGCGTTCAAGGGAACGGTGATGATGGAGTCGTACTCGCCGTGATTCAAATCACCGATGACCAAGTGCTGAACGGACAGCACCTCTGCGTTCAACACACGTACGGTACGGACGACGTCTCCTCCTTCTTGATCCAGCAAGGGGGAAGGAGAGGTTGAGGAAGAAGGCTCTAGCACCAGCACGACAGCGTGATGATGGTGGAGAGGCAGTACTCCGACAGGGCTTCGCCAAGCGCACAACGGAGGAGGAGAGGTGCTGGGGAGGGGAGGGGCTGCGCCTTGGATTAGGTGTTCAGCCCTCCCCTCACCCCTCTATTTATAGGGGAAGGGGGAAGGGGGCCGGCCCCCTCTAGATGAGATCTAGAGGGGGGGGGGGCGGCGGCCAGGGAGGGGGCTTGCCCCCCAAACAAAGGGGGTGCGCCCCCTTTAGGGTTCCCCCCCCAACCCTAGGCGCATGGGCCCAAGGGGGGGCGCGCCTAGCCCTCCAGGAGCTGGTTCCCTTCCCCATGCGGCCCATGAGGCCCTCCGAGAGGGGTGTCCCCTCCCGGTGGACCCCCGGAACCCTTCCGGTGGCCCTGCTACAATACCGATATGCCCCCGAAACTTTCCGGTGTCCGCATGACAACTTCCCATATATAAATATTTACCTCCGGACCCTTCCGGAACTCCTCGTGATATCCGGGATCTCATCCGGGACTCCGAACAACATTCGGTAATCACATACAAGTCTTCCTAATAACCCTAGCGTCACCGAACCTTAAGTGTGTAGATCCTACGGGTTCGGGAGACACGCAGACATGACCGAGACGGCTCTCCGGTCAATAACCAACAGCGGGAATCTGGATACGCATGTTGGCTCCCACATGCTCCTCGATGATGTCATAGGATGAACCATGTTGTTGAGGATTCAAGCAACCCCGTATACTATTCCCTTTGTTAATCGGTACGTTACATGCCCGAGACTCAATCGTCGGTATCCCAATACATCGTTCAGTCTCGTTACCGGCAAGTCACTTTACTCGTACCGTAATGCATGATCCTGTGACCAAACACTTGGTCACTTTGAGCTCATTATGATGATGCACTACCGAGTGGGCCCAGTGATACCTCTCCGTCATACGGAGTGACAAATCCCAGTCTCGATCCGTGTCAACCCAACAGACACTTTCGGAGATACCTGTAGTGCACCTTTATAGTCACCCAGTTACGTTGTGACGTTTGGTACACCCAAAGCACTCCTACGGTATCCGGGAGTTACATGATCTCATGGTCTAAGGAAGAGATACTTGACATTGGAAAAGCTCTAGCAAAACAAACTACACGATCTTGTGCTATGCTTAGGATTGGGTCTTGTCCATCACATCATTCTCCTAATGATGTGATCCCGTTATCAACGACATCCAAATGTCCATAGTCAGGAAACCATGACTATCTGTTGATGAACGAGCTAGTCAACTAGAGGCTTACTAGGGACGTATTGTGGTCTATGTATTCACACGTGTATTACGATTTTCGGATAATACAATTATAGAATGAATAAAAGATAATTATCATGAACAAGGAAATATAATAATAATCCTTTTATTATTGCCTCTAGGGCATATTTCCAACAGTCTCCCACTTGCACTAGAGTCAATAATCTAGTTACATTGTGATGAATCGAACACCCATAGAGTTCTGGTGTTGATCATGTTTTGCTCGCGAGAGAGGTTTAGTCAATGGATCTGCGACATTCAGATCCGTATGTACTTTGCAAATATCTATGTCTCCATCTTGAACATTTTCACGGATGGAGTTGAAGCGACGCTTGATGTGCCTAGTATTCTTGTGAAACCTGGGCTCCTTGGCAAGGGCAATAGCTCCAGTGTTGTCACAGAAGAGTTTGATCGGCCCCGACGCATTGGGTATGACTCCTAGGTCGGTGATGAACTCCTTCACCCAAATTGCTTCATGCGCTGCCTCCGAGGCTGCCATGTACTCTGCTTCACATGTAGATCCCGCCACGACGCTCTGCTTGCAGCTGCACTAGCTTACTGCTCCACCATTCAACATATACACGTATCCGGTTTGTGACTTAGAGTCATCCAGATCTGTGCCGAAGCTAGCGTCGACGTAACCCTTTACGACGAGCTCTTCGTCACCTCCATAAACGAGAAACATGTCCTTTGTCCTTTTCAGGTACTTCAGGATATTCTTGACCGCTGTCCAGTGTTCCTTGCCGGGATTACTTTGGTACCTTCCTACCAAACTTACGGCAAGGTTTACATCAGGTCTGGTACACAGCATGACATAGATAATAGATCATATGGCTGAGGCATAGGGGATGCCGCTCATCTCTTCTTTATCTTTTACCGTGGTCGGGCATTGAGCCGAGCTCAATCTCACACCTTGCAGTACAAGCAAGAACCCTTTCTTGGACTGATCCATTTTGAACTTCTTCAAAATCTTATCAAGGTATGTGCTTTGTGAAAGACCTATGAGGCGTCTCGATCTATCCCTATAGATCTTGATGCCTAATATATATGCAGCTTCTCCAAGGTCCTTCATTGAAAAACACTTATTCAAGTAGGCCTTAATGCTGTCCAAGAATTCTATATCATTTCCCATCAAAAGTATGTCATCTACATATAATATGAGAAATGATACAGAGCTCCCACTCACTTTCTTGTAAACGCAGGCTTCTCCATAAGTCTGCATAAACCCAAACGCTTTGATCATCTCATCAAAGCGAATGTTCCAACTCTGAGATGCTTGCACCAGCCCATAAATGGATCGCTGGAGCTTGCATACTTTGTTAGCATTCTTAGGATCGACAAAACCCTCCGGCTGCATCATATACAGTTCTTCCTTAAGATGCCCGTTAAGGAATGCCGTTTTGACGTCCATCTGCCATATCTCATAATCATAGTATGCGACAATTGCTAACATGATTCGGACGGACTTAAGCTTCGCTACGGGAGAGAAAGTCTCATCGTAGTCAATCCCTTGAACTTGCCGATAACCCTTAGTGACAAGTCGAGCTTTATAGATGGTGACATTACCATCCGCGTCCGTCTTCTTCTTAAAGATCCATTTGTTTTCTATCGCTCGCCGATCATCGGGCAAGTCAGTCAAAGTCCATACTTTGTTTTCATACATGGATTCTATCTCGGATTTCATGGCTTCTAGCCATTTGTTGGAATCTGGGCCCGCCATCCCTTCTTCATAGTTCGAAGGTTCACCGTTGTCTAACAACATGATTTCCAGGACAGGGTTGCCATACCACTCTAGTGTGGAACGTGTCCTTGTGGACCTACGAAGTTCAGTAGCAACTTGATCAGAAGTACCTTGATCATCATCATTAATTTCCTCTCCAGTCGGTGTAGGCATCACAGGAATGTTTTCCTGCGCTGCACTACTTTCCGGTTCAAGAGGTAGTACTTCATCGAGTTCTACTTTCCTCCCACTTACTCCTTTCGAGAGAAACTCTTTTTCCAGAAAGGATCCGTTCTTGGTAACAAAGATCTTGCCCTCGGATCTTAAGTAGAAGGTATACCCAATGGTTTCCTTAGGGTATCCTATGAAGACGCATTTTTCCGACTTGGGTTCGAGCTTTTCAGGTTGAAGTTTCTTGACATAAGCATCGCATCCCCAAACTTTTAGAAACGACAGCTTAGGTTTCTTCCCAAACCATAATTCATACGGTGTTGTCTCAACGGATTTAGACGGTGCCCTGTTCAAAGTGAATGTAGCTGTCTCTAGAGCGTATCCCCAAAATGATAGCGGTAAATCGGTAAGAGACATCATAGATCGCACCATATCCAATAGGGTGCGATTACGACGTTCGGACACACCGTTACGCTGAGTTGTTCCAGGCGGCGTGAGTTGTGAAACGATTCCACATTTTCTTAAGTGTGTACCAAATTCGTGACTTAAATATTCTCCTCCACGATCCGATCGTAAGAACTTTATCTCTCGGTCACATTGATTCTCTACTTCATTCTGAAATTCCTTGAACTTTTCAAAGGTCTCAGACTTGTGTTTCATCAAGTAGACATACCCATATCTACTCAAGTCATCAGTGAGAGTGACAACATAACAATATCCTCCGCGAGCCTCAACGCTCATTGGACCACACACATCAGTATGTATGATTTCCAATAAGTTGGTTGCTCGCTCCATTGTTCCGGAGAACGGGGTCTTGGTCATTTTGCCCATGAGGCATGGTTCGCATGTGTCAAATGATTCATAATCTAGAGACTCTAAAAGTCCATCAGCATGGAGCTTCTTCATGCGCTTGACACCAATGTGACCAAGGCGGCAGTGCCACAAGTATGTGGGACTATCGTTATCAACTTTACATCTTTTGGTATTCACACTATCAATATGTGTAACATTACGTTCAAGATTCATTAAGAATAAACCATTGACCATCGGGGCATGACCATAAAACATATCTCTCATATAAATAGAACAACCATTATTCTTGGATTTAAATGAGTAGCCATCTCGTATTAAACGAGATCCAGATACAATGTTCATGCTCAAACTTGGCACTAAATAACAATTATTGAGGTTCATAACTAATCCCGTGGGTAAATGTAGAGGTAGCGTGCCGAAGGCGATCACATCGACCTTGGAACCATTCCCGACGCGCATCGTCACCTCGTCCTTCGCCAGTCTCCGCTTATTCTGCAGCTCCTGCTGTGAGTTACAAATGTGAGCAACGGCACCGGCATCAAATACCCAGGAGTTACTACGAGTACTGGTAAGGTACACATCAATTACAAGCATATCAAATATACCTTTAGTGTTGCCGGCCTTCTTGTCCGCTAAGTATTTGGGGCGGTTCCACTTCCAGTGACCCTTCCCCTTGCAATAAAAGCACTCAGTCTCAGGCTTGGGTCCATTCTTTGACTTCTTCTCGGCAACTGGCTTACCGGGCCCGGCAACATCTTTGCCGTCCTTCTTGAAGTTCTTCTTACCCTTGCCCTTCTTGAACTTAGTGGTCTTATTGACCATCAACACTTGATGTTCTTTCTTGATTTCAACCTCTGCTGACTTCAGCATTGAGAATACTTCAGGAATGGTCTTTACCATCCCCTGCATATTGTAGTTCAACACAAAGCTCTTGTAGCTCGGTGGGAGTGACTGAAGGATTCTGTCAATGACCGCCTCTTTCGGGAGATTGATCTCCAACTGGGACAGGCGGTTGTGCAACCCAGACATTTTGAGTATGTGCTCACTGACAGAACTGTTTTCCTCCATCTTACAACTATAGAACTTGTCGGAGACTTCATATCTCTCGACCCGGGCATGAGCTTGGAAAACCATTTTCAGCTCCTTGAACATCTCATATGCTCCGTGCTTCTCAAAACGCTTTTGGAGCCCCGGTTCTAAGCTGTAAAGCATGCCGCACTGAACGAGGGAGTAATCATCAGTGCGTGATTGCCAAGTGTTCATAACGTCTTGGTTCTCTGGGATGGGTGCTTCACCTAGCGGTGCATCTAGGACATAATCTTTCTTGGCTGCTATGAGGATGATCCTCAGGTTCCGGACCCAGTCCGAATAGTTGCTGCCATCATCTTTCAGCTTGGTTTTCTCTAGGAACGCGTTGAAGTTCATGTTGACATGAGCGTTGGTCATTTGATCTACAAGACATATTTTGCAAAAGTTTTAGACTAAGTTCATGATAATTAAGTTCATCTAATCAAATTATTTAATGAACTCCCACTCAGATTAGACATCCCTTTAGTCATCTAAGTGTTACATGATCCGAGTCGACTAGGCCGTGTCCGATCATCACGTGAGACGGACTAGTCATCATCGGTGAACATCTCCATGTTGATCGTATCTTCCATACGACTCATGTTCGACCTTTTGGTCTCTGTGTTCCGAGGCCATGTCTGTACATGCTAGGCTCGTCAAGTTAACCCTAAGTGTTCTGCATGTGTAAATCTGTCTTACACCCTTTGTATGTGAACATAAGGATCTATCACACCCGATCATCACGTGGTGCTTCGAAACGACGAACTTTAGAAACGGTGCACAGTTAGGGGGAACACTTTCTTGAAATTATTATAAGGGATCATCTTATTTACTAAACAAGATGCATAAAACATAATAAACATCACATGCAATTATATAGTAGTGACATGATATGGCCAATATCATATAGCTCCTTCGATCTCCATCTTCGGGGCTCCATGATCATCTTCGTCACCGGCATGACACCATGATCTCCATCATTGTGTCTTCATGAAGTTGTCACGCCAATCGACTACTTCTACTTCTATGGCTAATGCGTTTAGCAATAAAGTAAAGTAATTTACATGGCGTTCTTCAATGACACGCAGGTCATACAAAAAATAAAGACAACTCATATGGCTCCTGCCGGTTGTCATACTCATCGACATGCAAGTCGTGATTCCTATTACAAGAACATGATCTCATACATCACAATATATCATTCATCATTCATCACAATTTCTGGCCATATCACATCACATGACAATTGCTGCAAAAACAAGTTAGACGTCCTCTAATTGTTGTTGCATCTTTTACGTGGCTGCAATTGGGTTCTAGCAAGAACGTTTTCTTACATATGAATAACCACAACGTGATTTTGTCAACTTCTATTTACCCTTCATAAGGACCCTTTTCATCTAATCCGCTCCAACTAAAGTAGGAGAGACAGACACCCGCTAGCCACCTTATGCAACTAGTGCATGTCAGTCGGTGGAACCTGTCTCACGTAAGCATACGTGTAAGGTCGGTCTGGGCCGCTTCATCCCACAATACCGCTGAAGCAAGAAAAGACTAGTAGCGGCAAGCAAGTTGACAAGATCTACGCCCACAACAAAATTGTGTTCTACTCGTGCAATAGAGAACTACGCATAGACCTAGCTCATGATGCCACTGTTGGGGAACATTGCAGAAAATTAAAAATTTTCCTACGGTTTCACCAAGATCCATCTGTGAGTTCATCTAAGCAACGACTCATGGGAGAGAGATTGCATCTACATACCACTTGTAGATCGCATGCGGAAGCGTTCAAGGGAACGGTGATGATGGAGTCATACTCGCTGTGATTCAAATCACCGATGACCAAGTGCTGAACAGACAGCACCTCCGCGTTCAACACACGTACGGTACGGATGACGTCTCCTCCTTCTTGATCCAGCAAGGGGGGAGGAGAGGTTGAGGAAGAAGGCTCCAGCAGCAGCACGATGGCGTGATGATGGTGGAGAGGCAGTACTCCGACAGGGCTTCGCCAAGCGCACAACAGAGGAGGAGAGGTGTTGGGGAGGGGAGGGGCTGCGCCTTGGATCAGGTGTTCAGCCCTCCCCTCACCCCTATATTTATAGGGGAAGGGGTAAGGGGGCCGACCCCCTCTAGATGAGATCTAGAGGGGGGCGGCGGCCAGGGAGGGGGCTTGCCCCCCAAGCAAAGGGGGTGCACCCCCTTTAGGGTCCCCCCCAACCCTAGGCGCATGGGCCCAAGGGGGGGGGGCGCCCAGCCCTCCAGGGGCTGGTTCCCTGCCCCATGCGGCCCATGAGGCCCTCCGAGAGGGGTGGCCCCTCCCGGTGGACCCCCGGAACCCTTCCGGTGGCCCCGGTACAATACCGATATGCCCACGAAACTTTCCGGTGTCCGCATGACAACTTTCCATATATAAATCTTTACCTCCGGACCCTTCCGGAACTCCTCGTGACGTCCGGGATCTCTTCCGGGACTCCGAACAACATTCGGTAATCACATACAAGTCTTCCTAATAACCCTAGCGTCACCGAACCTTAAGTGTGTAGACCCTACGGGTTCGGGAGACACGCAGACATGACCGAGACGGCTCTCCGGTCAATAACCAACAGCGGGATCTGGATACCCATGTTGGCTCCCACATGCTCCTCGATGATGTCATCGGATGAACCATGATGTCGAGGATTCAAGCAACCCCGTATACTATTCCCTTTGTCAATTGGTACGTTACATGCCCGAGACTCGATCGTCGGTATCCCAATACCTCGTTCAGTCTCGTTACCGGCAAGTCACTTTACTCGTACCGTAATGCATGATCCCGTGACCAAACACTTGGTCACTTTGAGCTCATTATGATGATGCACTACCGAGTGGGCCCAGTGATACCTCCCCGTCATACGGAGTGACAAATCCTAGTCTCGATCCCTGTCAACCCAACAGACACTTTCGGAGATACCTGTAGTGCACCTTTATAGTCACCCAGTTACGTTGTGACATTTGGTACACCCAAAGCACTCCTACGGTATCCGGGAGTTACACGATCTCATGGTCTAAGGAAGAGATACTTGACATTGGAAAAGCTCTAGCAAAACGAACTACACGATCTTGTGCTATGCTTAGGATTGGGTCTTGTCCATCACATCATTCTCCTAATGATGTGATCCCATTATCAACGACATCCAAATGTCAATAGTCAAGAAACCATGACTATCTGTTGATCAACGAGCTAGTCAACTAGAGGCTTACTAGGGACGTATTGTGGTCTATGTATTCACACGTGTATTACGATTTCCGGATAATACAATTATAGCATGAATAAAAGACAATTATCATGAACAAGGAAATATAATAATAATCCTTTTATTATTGCCTCTAGGGCATATTTCCAACAGATCGTCCTTGGGCGGACTGCAGGGTTGTATGCGGCGTTAGAAAGACACCAAGTGGCAAAAAGAAAAATCATGAAGTCATTCGGGAGTCCGGATACTTACAATCTCGCCAGGGGCTTGGTCCTTGGAGGCCAGTCCTCGTCGTCGTCACCGGCGTGGGCGGAACAGTCCGGGGGAAGAGTCCTTCCCTTCTTGGACCCTTCGGCCTCCCTCATTGGGGAAGCCTTCCTTTTCTTCCCTCCCCCCACTGGGGGAGAGGCCTTTTTCTTCTCCTCCACGTCCTCGGGGGAGGAGTCCGCCTCGGAGTCATTGGACACCTGAAAACGGGAACTCTTTCGAGTACCTGTGGCCTCCTTCTTGGCCTTCTTCTTCGGCACCACATGGGGTGCCGGAACCAGCACCCCCACTAGACGGGCATCCACTGGGTCTTCTGGCAAGGGGGCCGGATAGTTAGTCTGCTCGGCCTTCTTCAGCTAGTCCTGTCAAAGGAAAGGGAGTTTAGATCCCGCATAGAGTCAAACTATGGAAAACAAGTGTCCCATAAAGGGTAAAATCATTTACCTCGTCAACCTGACGCTGCGAGCGGAATCCGCGATCTTCGGTAGCGGATGCGGGAGCCTCAGCGCCCTTAAAAAGCACCTTCCAGGCATCTTCGTACGTAGTGTCGAAGAGCCCGTTCAAGGTTCGGTGCTGAGCCGGATCGAACTCCCACAATTTAAAGGCCTGTTGTTGGCACGGGAGAATCCGGCGGATGAGCATGACCTGGACCACGTTGACAAGCTTGAGCTTCTTGTTCACCAGCTTCTGGATGCAGGCTTGGAGTCTGGTAAGCTCCTCCGAATCTCCCCAGGTCAGGCCACTCTCTTTCCAAGAGGTGAGCCGTGTGGGGATGCCAGATCTGAATTCGGGGGCCGCTGCCCATTTAGGGTCACGCGGCTCGGTTATATAGAACCACCCTAATTGCCACCCCTTGATGGTTTCCACGAAGGCGCCCTCGAGCCAAGTAACGTTGGGTAACTTGCCCACCATGGCGCCTCTGCATTCCGCTTGATTCCCCTTCACGACCTTCGGCTTGACATTGAAGGTCTTGAGCCACAAGCCGAAGTGGGGCTGGATTCAGAGGAAAGCCTCGCAGACGACGATAAACGCTGAGATGTTGAGGATGGAATTCGGGGCCAGATCATGGAAATCCAGGCCATAGTAGAACATGAGCCCCCGGACAAAGGGGTGAAGTGGGAAGCCCAGTCCGCGGAGGAAATGGGGAAAGAATACCACCCTCTCATGGGGCCTGGGGGTGGGGATGAGCTGCCCCTTGTTGGGGAGCCGGTGCGCGATGTCGCTGGACAGGTATCCGGCGCCGCGCAGCCTCTCGATGTGCCCCTCCGTAACGGAGGAGGCCATCCACTTGCCTCCCGCTCCAGACATGGCTGGAGAAGGTCGAGGTGAGATATGCGGACTTGGGCGCTGGAGCTCGAGTGCGCGGAGATGGATAAGCTAAGGAGGAAGAAGGCGTAGGTAAAAAGGTGGATCCTTATCCCCTTATATGGGCGGACAAAACTATGCGTCCCCACCGGCCTGGTAAAACTCGCTTTTCTCCCAAGCGCCACAATCAATGGTGTGGTTGGGTTACGCATGTCCGTATTGATGAGAATCCCGGAATAAGGGGAACATGATCTCTGCTTCGACAAGACGTGCCAAGGAAACCGCTTCGCTAAATGCGCTGAGGCGATATAATAAAAACGATTCAAGTAAAGGCTTGGTTGTGGTGTGACGTCACGCCACGAAATACGTCAGCAGATTGAACTTGTGTAAATATTATTCTCTCTATGGTGGAATGTGGAATTTATTTTGCAGAGCTGGACACTATCCTGGTGTTCACAATCTTCTACAAACTATTCGGAGAAGGAACCCGCCTTGCAATGCCGAAGACAATATGCGCGCCGGACTCGTCGTCATTGAAGCCTCGTTCAGGGGCTACTGAGGGAGTCCTGGACTAGGGGGTGTCCGGATAGCCGAACTATCATCATCGGCCGGACTCCAAGACTATGAAGATACAAGATTGAAGACTTCGTCCCGTGTACGGATGGGACTTTCCTTGGCGTGGAAGGCAAGCTTGGCGATACGGATATGTAGATCTCCTACCATTGTAACCGACTCTATGTAACCCTAGCCCTCTCCGGTGTCTATATAAACCGGATGGTTTTAGTCCGTAGGACAACAACGATAACAACAATCATACCATAGGCTAGCTTGTAGGGTTTAGCCTCCTTGATCTCGTGGTAGATCTACTCTTGTAATACCCACATCATCAATATCAATCAAGCAGGACATAGGGTTTTACCTCCATCAAGAGGGCCCTAACCTGAGTAAAACATCGTGTCCCTTGTCTCCTGTTACCATCCGCCTAGACGCACAGTTCGGGACCCCCTACCCGAGATCCGCCGGTTTTGGCACCGACAGCCCCCCTTCTTCTTCTTCTTCCTTGACCTTCTTCCTAGATGGGAGAAGGGTTTCCCCTCTGGTCCTTGGCTCCCATGGTGTAGGAGGGGCGAGAGCCCCTCCGAGATTGGATATATCTCTCTGTCTCTGTTTCTGCGTTTCTAGATCCTTCCCCTTCACCGTTTCTTTTATATCCGGAGATCCGTAACCTCGAATGGGGTGAATCTTTCGCCCAGATTTTTCTCAGAAAAGTAGCTTTCTTGTGGCAAAAGAAGAGTGTCAACCGCCTTACAGGTGGCCCACAAGAGTGTCAGGCGCGCCCAGGGAGGAGGGCGCACCCCCCTGTCTTGTGGCCACCTCGGGCACCGTTTCGTGTTGATTCTTCCTCCGAAAAATCCCAAATATTCCAAAATAATTCTTCGTCCGTTTTTGTCCCATTTGGATTCCATTTGATATTGGGTTTCTGCGAAACATAAAACATGCAACAAACAGGAACTGGCACTGGGCACTCGATCAATATGTTAGTTCCAAAAATAGTATAAAAAGTTGCCAAAAGATATGAAAGTTGAAGAATATTGGCATGGAACAATCAAAAATTATAGATACGACGGAGACGTATCAACATCCCCAAGCTTAATTCCTGCTTGTCCTCAAGTAGGTAAATGATAAAAGGATAATTTTTGATGTGGAATGCTACCTAGCATAATCTTGACCATATGTCTAATCATGGCATGAATATGAAGACACGAGTGATTCAAAGCAATAGTCTATCATTTGACAGAAAAACAATAATACTTCGAGTGTAGTAATAAAGCAATCATGTCTTTTCAAAACAACAAGGCCAAAGCAAGCTTATCCCTACAAAATCATATAGTTTGGCCATGCTTCATTTTCGTCACACAAAATGCTCCCATAATGCACAACCACGATGACAAGCCGAGCAATTGGCCATACTTTTTAACGCGCTTCATCTTTTTGAACCCTCACGCAATACATGAGTGCAAGCCATGGATATAGCACTATAGGTGGGATAGAATATAATGATGGAGGTTATGTGGAGAAGACAAAAAAGGAGAAAGTCTCACATCGACACGGTTAATCAACGGGCTATGGAGATGCCCATCAATTGATGTCAATGCGAGGAGTAGGGATTGCCATGCAACGGATGCACTAGAGCTATAAGTGTATGAAAGCTCAAACTGAAAACTAAGTGGGTGTGCATCCAACTTGCTTGCTCATGAAGACCTAGGGCATTTGAGGAAGCCCATACTTGGAATATACAAGCCAAGTTCTATAATGAAAATTCCCACTAGTATATGAAAGTGACAATATAGAAGACTCTCTATATGAAGAACATGGTGCTACTCTGAAGCACAAGTGTGGAAAAAGGATAGTAACATTGCCCCTTTTCTTTTTCTTTTTTTTTGTTTTTTTATCTTTGGGTGGGCTTCTTTGGCCCCCTTTTTTATTTAGGCTTCTTTGGCCTTTCCTTTTTTTCTTTTTTTTCATGGGACAATTTTCTGTAATGATGATCATCACATTTTTATTTACTTACAACTCAATATTACAACTCGATACTACAATAATGATATGACTCTATATGAATGCCTCCGGTGGTGTACCGAGATATGCAATGATCTAGCGTAGCAATGACATAAAAAAACGGACAAGCCATGAAAACATCATGCTAGCTATCTTACGATCATGCAAGGTAATATGACAATGAATGCTCAAGTCATGTATATGATGATGATGGAAGTTGCATGGCAATATATCTCAGAATGGGTATGGAAATGCCATGGTAGGTAGGTATGGTGGCTGTTTTGAGGAAGATATAAGGAGGCTTATGTCTGATAGAGCGTATCATATCACGGGGTTTGTATGCACCGGCGAAGTTTGCACCAACTCTCAAGGTGAGAAAGGGCAATGCACGGTACCGAAGAGGCTAGCAATGATGGAAAGGTAAAAGTGCGTATAATCCATGAACTCACATTAGTCATAAAGAACTCATATACTTATTGCAAAAGTGTATTAGACCTCGAAGCAAAGTACTACTACGCAGGCCCCTAGGGGATAGATTGGTAGGAAAAGACCATCGCTCATCCCCGACCGCCACTCATAAGGAAGACAATCAAAGAAACACCCCATGCTTCAAATTTGTCACACAATGGTTACCATACGTGCATGCTACGGGACTTGCAAACCTCAACAAAAGTGTCTCTACAATCCACAACCACCCACTTGCATGACTCTAATATCACCATCGTTATATCGCAAAACTATTGCAAGGAATCAAACATACCATATTCAGCGATCTACAAGTTTATCTAGGATTATATGACTAACCATGTGAATGACAAATTCCTGTCATCTCTCTAAATTGATGTAAGTGAACCAAGAGAGTTTAGTTCTTTCTAAAAAATATATGCCGACGCTCTAACAAATATAAGTGAAGCAAAAGAGCATTCTACAAATGGCGGTTGTCTATGTGAAGAGAAACAGGCAATCCAAACTTCAAATGATATAAGTGAAGCACATGAAGCATTCTATAAAGCCATACTCAAAAATTTAAGTGAAGTGCAATGAGCATTCTATAAATCAACCAAGGACTATCTCATACCAGCATGGTGCATAAAAGAAAAGTGAAAACTAAATGCAAAAGACGCTCCAAGATTCGCACATATCACATGAACGAAACGAATTCGAAAACATACCGATACTTGTTGAAGAAAGAGGGGATGACTTCCGGGGCATCCCCAAGGTTAGACGCTTGAGTATCCTTGAATAATTACTTGGGGTGCCTTGGGCATCCCCAAGCTTGAGCTCTTGCCTGTCTTCCTTTTCCTCATATCGAGACCTCCTCGATTAGACACTTCATCCACACAAAACATCAACAGAAAACTCGATAAGATCCGTTAGTATAATAAAGAAAATCACCACTCTAAGTACTGTTGCAAACCAATTCATATTTTGTTTTTTCATTGTGTCTACTGTAATATAGCTTCTCCATGGCTTAATCCACTAATATAAATTGATAGATTCATCAAAACAAGTAAACTATGCATCAAAAACAGAATCTGTCAAAAACAGAACAGTCTGTAGCAATATGAACATTCACCATACTTCTGGTACCCCAAAACTTCTACCAAAATTAGGAAAAATAAAAAATTTGTTCAGAAAGACAGTGCAAAAGGAATCAGAACCATTTGACATTCCACTTAAAAATGTAAAATTGCACACTACAGCCAAAGTTTCTGTCCTGCACCGTACAAACCAACAAGCATTATA
Source organism: Triticum dicoccoides (assembly GCF_002162155.2). NCBI lineage: Eukaryota > Viridiplantae > Streptophyta > Magnoliopsida > Poales > Poaceae > Triticum > Triticum dicoccoides. The sequence goes on from NC_041391.1 coordinate 159,080,636, forward strand.
AACATCCTAAAGGCAAACCTTGCCACATTATTTTTATAATACAATGGAATTGTACAAGGGGATAATTATTTTTGATAAAAGTTTCTGTAATCAAGATTCACAGAGTTTCTGTGAGCATGAACAAAGTTCAAGGCTAGCTCCCACTTCAACAATGCTTGTCTTTCTCACTTTCACTTTCCTTTTTGAAAAGTTTTTAGGTTCCCCTCTTTATTTATTTTTGTTTTTAGACTATATAAAAGCACTCAAGAGAAATAAATGACTCTCTAAAACTTCCAGGTTGTCTCCCTGGCAGCGCTTTCTTTAAAGCCATTAAGCTAGGCATATAGTGCTCAAGTAATGAATCCACCCGGATCCCAAGGTATATCAAAGCCGATTTTAGTTAACAATGATTTGTAATTTAGTAGTGAGCACAAAGTAACATATATCATGTAATGACGAAGTCTAACCCTCTTCCTATGCATCGGCATGTCATAAAAGAACAATTCATGCACACATAGTAAAGGCCAATGCATAGTATAAGCAGATTCTTGCAATTCTATCATATTGGAAACATAGAGAGGTGGAGATATAGTTCCTCTCTCATAATTGCTGCAAGTAGGAGCAGCAAGCACATGCATATTATATCTATCAGAATTATCATGTGCAACGGTAAAAGGCAACCCATCATTATATTCCTTAATAAGCACAAACTTCTCCGATATAGTGTAGTTTGGAGATTTCAAAAAGATAATAGGACTATCATGCGTGGGTGCAATAGCAACAATTTCATGTTTAACATAAGGAACTATAGCAAGTTCATCTCCATAAGCATAATTCATATTGGCATCTTGGCCACAAGCATAGCAAGCATCATCAAAAAGGGATATTTCAAGAGAATCAACGGGATCATAGCAATCATCATAGCAATCATCCTTCGGTAAGAACGAAGGGGAATTAAACAATGTATGAGTTGAAGAGTTACTCTCATTAGAAGGTGGGCACGGGTGATCAATTCGCTCTTCCTCCTTTTGTTCTTTGCTCTCCTCATCATCTTTTTCATCCAATGAGCTCACAGTTTCATCAATTTCTTCTTCCATAGCTTCCTGCAAAATATTAGTGTCTTCTTGGACAGCGGAGACTTTCTCAATAAATGCATTAATATTGTAATTGTATTCATAATTTTAATAGCAATATCTAAGAATAGCTATATTTTATGGTCTATAAACTGAATCATCAAAATCGTCAAACGCTTTAAACATAGATTCAATCTCATAAGCACCCATAAAAGTAACAAATTCTTCTATTTGTTCCACATCATAGTAATCATATCTACCCTTAGAATAAGAAGCTAAGGTTTCATTATCATTGAATTTGCATGAAAAGGGAAGGTGTGGAGCCTTCATCCTAGAGCAACAAGTATAATCATGTATCAAGCATAACTGACGAGCATACCAACGCAACATAGAAATTTGATCCCATAATAGTTTCCCTTTTTGTGTCAAGCGATAACCCCTAAAGTATTCGTGTTGATCCAATGTGTCTCCCATAATAAAGTATTCGAGGGATTTTCTCAGGATTATTAAAGTAGTACATAATTTCTTTCACATAACGAGCATCGAGGGTTTTAGGAGGTTCCCCATCTCCATGAGTAGCATCTACACCTAATTTTTTTTGGTATTTCATGTTCCATATCCATAACTAAAGATAGAAAACAACTAAGAACAGCAAATAAAAATTACTTAGTGATAAAGCAAACAAACAAACATGAGAATATTCACCCCACGCTATGACTCCCCGGCAACGGTGCCAGAAAAAGGTCTTGATGACCCGCAAGTATACGGGATCAATTGTAGCCTCTTTCGATAAGTAAGAGTGTCGAACCCAACGAGGAGCTAAAGGTAGAACAAATATTCCCTCAAGTTCTATCGACCACCGATACAACTCTACGCATGCTTGACGTTCGCTTTACCTGGAACAAGTATGAAACTAGAAGTACTTCATAGGTGTGATAGGATAGGTTTGCAAGATAATAAAGAACACGTAAATAAAAAGTAGGGGCTGTTTAGATAAAGAAGCAATAAAGTAAATATAGCGAGTGTGGAAAAGTGGTGGTAGGAGTTGTGAAATTGTCCCTAAGCAATTGACTACTTTACTAGACCGGTAATCACTATTGCAATTCTATTTGAGGGAGAGGCATAAGCTAACATACTTTCTCTTCTTGGATCATATGCACTTATGATTGGAACTCTAGCAAGCATCCGCGACTACTAAAGATCATTAAGGTAAAACCCAACCATAGCATTAAAGTATCAAGTCCCCTTTATCCCATACGCAAGCAACCTACTTACAAGGGTCTGTGCTTCTGTCACTCACGCCACCCACCATAAGCAAATCATGAACATATTGCAAACCCTATAGCGGGAATCCCTCACGCTTGCGCGACACGGAGGGCACAATAGGACAACACCAATAATAAAACATGCAACTCAAACCAATCATAGCAATTCATCAATTACTGATAGGACAACGAAAATCTACTCAGACATCATAGGATGGCAACACGTCATTGGATAATAATATGAAGCATAAAGCACCATGTTCAAGTAGAGGGTACAGCGGGTTGCGGGAGAGTGGACCGCTGAATATAGATGGGGGAAGGTGATGGAGATGTTGGTGAAGATCGCGGTGATGATGATGGCCCCCGGTGGTGTTCCGGCGCCACCGGAAGCAAGGGGAGAGGGCCCGCTTCTTCTTCTTCTTCCTTGACCTTCTCCCTAGATGGGAGAAGGGTTTCCCCTCTGGTCCTTGGCTCCCATGGCGTGGGAGGGGTGAGAGCCCCTCCGAGATTAGATCTATCTCTCGGTCTCTCTCTGTTTCTGCGTTCCCAGATCCTTCCCCTTCACCGTTTCATTTATATCCGGAGATCCGTAACTCCGATTGGGGTGAATCTTTCGCCCAGATTTTTCTTATAAAATTAGCTTTCTTGCGGCAAAAGAAGAGTGTCAACCACCCTACAGGTGGCCCACGAGAGTGCCAGGTGCGCCCAGGGGGGAGGGCGCACCCCCCTGTCTCGTGGCCACCTCGGGCACCGTTTCACGTTGATTCTTCCTCCGGAAAATCCCAAATATTCGAAAATAATTCTCCATCCGTTTTTATCCCGTTTGGATTCCATTTGATATTGGGTTTCTGCGAAACATAAAACATGCAACAAACAGGAACTGGCACTTGGCACTGGATCAATATGTTAGTCCCAAAAATAGTATAAAAAGTTGCCAAAAGTATATGAAAGTTGAAGAATATTGGCATGGAACAATCAAAAGTTATAGATACGACGGAGACGTATCATGATGTTATGTGAATGTCGACTACATGACACTTCACCATTATTTGGGCCTAGAGGAAGGCATTGGGAAGTAATAAGTAGATGATGGTTTGCTAGAATGACATAAGCTTAAAACCTAGTTTATGCATTGCTTCGTAAGGGGTTGATTTGGATCCACATGTTTCATGCTATGGTTAGGTTTACCTTAATACTTATTTTGTAGTTGCGGATGCTTGCAACAGGGGTTAATCATAAGTGGGATGCTTGTCCAAGAAAGGGCAGTACCCAAGCACCGGTCCACCCACATATCAAATTATCAAAGTAACGAACGCGAATCATATGAGCGTGATGAAAACTAGCTTGACGATAATTCCCATGTGTCCTCGGGAGCGCTTTTCTCTATATAAGAACTTATCCAGGCTTGTCCTTTGCTACAAAAAGGATTGGTCCACCTTCCTGCACTTTATTTACTTTTGTTGCTTGTTACCCGTTACGAATTACCTTATCACAAAACTATCTGTTACCGATAATTTCAGTGCTTGCAGAGAATACCTTACTGAAAACTGCTTGTCATTTCCTTCTGCTCCTCGTTGGGTTCGACACTCTTACTTATTGAAAGTACTACGATAGATCCCCTGCACTTGTGGGTCATCAAGACTCTTTTCTGGAGCCGTTGCCGGGGAGTGAAGCGCGTTTGGTAAGGAAAAATTTATATGGTGTGCTGAAATTTACTATCACTTGTTACTATGGAACATAATCCTTTGAGGGGCTTGTTCGGGGTATCTTCACCCCGACCAGTAGAGCAAAGAGTTGCTCCTCAACCTACTGGACCTACTGAAAATGTTTACTTTGAAATTCCTTTGGGTATGATAGAGAAACTGCTAGCTAATCCCTTTACAGGAGATGGAACATTGCATCCTGATTTGCACCTAATCTATGTGGATGAAGTTTGTGGATTATTTAAGCTTGCAGGTATGCCTGAAGATGTTATCAATAAGAAGGTATTCCCTTTATCTTTGAAGGGAGAGGCATTGACATGGTTAATGCTATGTGATGATATGGGATCATGGAACTACAACAGATTGAAATTGGAATTTCATCAGAAGTTTTATCATATGCATCTTGTTCATCGTGATCGTAATTATATATATAATTTTTGGCCTCGTGAAGGAGAAAGCATCGCTCAAGCTTAGGGGAGGCTTAAGTCAATGTTATATTCATGCCCCAACCATGAGCTCTCAAGAGAAATGATTATTCAAAAAAATTATGCTCGGCTTTCTCTCAACAATCGCTCCATGCTCGATACTTCTTGTACTGGTTCTTTTATGGTGAAGACTATTGAATTCAGATGGGATTTATTGGAAAGAATTAAATGCAACTCTAAAGATTGGGATCTCGACGAAGGTAAGGAGTCAGGTATGACACCTAAGTTTGATTGTGTTAAATCTTTTATGGATACCGATGCTTTCCGTGAATTTAGCACTAAATATGGACTTGACTCTGAGATAGTAGCTTCTTTCTGTGAATCATTTGCTACTCATGTTGACCTCCCTAAGGAGAAGTGGTTTAAATATAATCCTCCCACTAAAGTAAAATTAGTTGCACCTATTAAGTTGAAGAAAAGACTATCACTTATGATGACCCTATTGTTCCTACTACCTATATTGAGAAACCACCTTTCCCTATTAGGATAAAGGATCATGCTAAAGCTTCAACTGTGGTTCGTAAGAGTAATACTAGAACACCTACACCACCTGAGCAAATTAAAGTTGAACCTAGTATTGCTATGGTCAAAGATCTCTTGGCTGATAATATTGATGGGCATGTTATTTATTTCTGTGATGAAGCTGCTAGAATTGCTAAACCTGATACTAAAAATAAACATAGACCTGTTGTAGGAATGCATGTTATTTCTGTTAAAATAGGAGATCATTGTTATCATGGCTTATGTGATATGGGTGCTAGTGCCAGTGCAATACCTCATTCCTTATACAAAGAAATTATGCATGATATTTCACTTGCTGAGATAGAAGAAATCGGTGTTACAATTAAGCTTGCCAATAGAGATACTATTTCACCAGTTGGGATTGTTAGAGATGCTGAAGTCTTGTGTGGGAAAGTTAAATACCCTGCTGATTTTCTTGTTCTTGGTTCCCCACAAGATGATTTTTGTACCATTATATTTGGTAGACCCTTCTTGAATACTGTTAATGCTAAGATAGACTACAAAAAGGATGTTGTTACTATTGGTTTGGGAGATATGTCTCATGAGTTTAATTTTGCTAAATTTCGTAGACAACCCCATGATAAAGAATTGCCTAGTAAGGATGAAATTATTGGTCTTGCTTCTATTGCCGTGCCTCCTAATGATCCTTTAGAACAATAGTTGCTAGACCATGAAAATGATATGTTTATGAATGAAAGAAGGGAGATAGATGAAGTATCCTTTAAACAGGGACCTATTTTGAAACACAACTTGCATGTTGAAATTCTAGGGGATCCTCCACCACCCAAGGGTGATCCTGTGTTTGATCTTAAACTAAATGTGTTTGTCTTGATGAAAAGAAGATATATCTTGTTATTATTAGTGCTAACCTTTCAGAGCAGGAAGAGGAGAAATTATTGAAAACTCTGACGAAGCATCATGCTGCTATTGGATATACCCTTGATGATCTTAAAGGCATTAGTCCCACTCTATGCCAACACAAGATAAAACTGGAGAAAGACGCTAAACCAGTTGTTGATCACCAACGACGGTTAAATCCCAAGATGAAAGAAGTGGTAAGAAAAGAAATACTAAAGCTTGTGGAGGCAGATATAACTTATCTCGTTGTTGATAGTCAGTGGGTAAGTCTTGTCCATTGTGTCCCTAAGAAGGGAGGTATTACTGTTGTTACTAATGATAAAGATGAATTGATCCAACAAAGAATTGTTACAGGTTATAGGATGGTAATTGATTTCCGCAAATTAAATAAAGCTACTAAAAAGGATAATTACCCTCTGCCTTTTATTGATCAAATGCTAGAAACATTATCCAAACATACACATTTTTTCTTTCTAGATGGTTACGCTAGTTTCTCTCAAATACCTGTGTCAAAAGAGGATCAAGAAAATACCACTTTTACTTGCCCTTTCGGTACTTTTTCTTATAGACGTATGCCTTTTAGTTTATGTAAGGCACCTGCTACCTTTCAAAGATGCATGATGGCTATATTCTCTGACTTTTGTGAAAAGATTGTTGAGGATTTCATGGATGATTTCTCCATTTATCGATCTTCTTTTGATGATTGCTTGAGCAACCTTGATCGAGTTTTGCAGAGATGCGAAGATACTAGTCTTGTCTTGAATTGGGAAAAGTGCCACTTTATGGTTAATGAAGGCATTGTCTTGGGGCATAAAATTTCTGAAAGAGGTATTGAAGTTGATAAAGCTAAAGTTGATGCGATTGAAAAGATGTCGTGTCCCAAGGACATTAAAGGTATAAGAAGTTTCCTTGGTCATGTCGGTTTTTATAGGAGGTTCATTAAGGACTTGTCTAAAATTTCTAGGCCTCTGACTAATCTCTTCAAAAAGATATTCCTTTTGTTTTCGATGATGATTGTGTAGAAGCATTTGAAATACTTAAGAAAGCTTTGATTTCTGCATGTATTGTTCAGCCACCTGATTGGAATTTACCTTTTGAAATTATGTGTGATGATAGTGATTATGTTGTAGGTGCTGTTCTAGGACAAATAGTTGATAAGAAACTAAATGTTATTCAATATGCTAGTAAAACTCTAGACAGCGCCCAGAGAAATTATGCTACTACTGAAAAAGAATTTTTAGCAGTTGTATTTGCTTCTAATAAGTTCATACCTTATATTGTTGATTCTAAAGTAACTGTTCACACTGATCATGCTGCTATTAATTATCTTATGGAAAAGAAAGATGCTAAACCTAGACTTATCATATGTGTTCTCTTATTACAAGAATTTGATTTGCATATTATTGATAGAAAGGGAGCTGAGAACCCCGTTGCAGACAACTTGTCGAGATTAGAGAATGTTCTTGATGACCCACTACCTATTGATGATAGCTTCCCTAATGAACAATTAGCTCTCATAAATGCTTCTCATACTGCTCCATGGTATGCTGATTATGCTAATTACACTGTTGCTAAATTCATACCACCTAGTTTCACATACCAGCAAAAGAAAAAGGTTTTCTATGATTTACGACATTACTTCTAGGATGACCCACACCTTTTTAAAGGAGTAGATGGTGTTATTAGGCGTTGTGTACCTGAGCATGAACAGGAACAGATCCTACGCAAGTGTCACTCCGAGGCATATGGAGGACACCACGCTGGAGATAGAACTGCACATAAGGTATTGCAATCCAGTTTTTATTGGACTACTCTCTTCAAAGATGCCCGTACGTTTGTCTTGTCTTGTGATGAATGTCAAAGAATTGGTAATATTAGTAGACGTCAAGAAATGCCTATGAATTATTCTCTTGTTATTGAACCATTTGATGTTTGGGGCTTTGATTATATGGGACCGTTTCCTCCCTCTAATGGGTATACATATATTTTAGGATCTGTTGATTATGTTACTAAGTGGGTAGAAGCTATTCCAACTAGTAGTGTTGATCATAACACCTCTATTAAGATGCTTAAAGAATTTATTTTTCCAAGGTTTGGATTCCCTAGATACCTAAGTGGTTCACATTTTATTCATGGTGCTTTTCGTAAAATGCTTGCTAAGCATGATGTTAATCATAGAATTGCATCTCCATACCACCCACAGTCTAGTGGCCAAGTAGAACTGAGTAACAGAGAGCTTAAATTGATTTTGCAAAAGACTGTTAATAGATCTAGAAAGAATTGGTCCAAGAAACTTGATGATGCATTATGGGCTTATAGAACTGCATATAAAAATCCTATGGGTATATCTCCATATAAAATGGTTTATGGAAAAGCATGTCACTTACCTCTCGAACTAGAACATAAGGCATATTGGGCCATTAAAGAGATCAATTATGATTTCAAACTTGCCAGTGAAAAGAGGTTATTTAATATTAGCTCACTTGATGAATGGAGAACTCAAGCCTATGAGAATGCCAAACTGTTTAAAGAAAAAGTTAAAAGATGTCATGACAAAAGGATACAAAAGCGTGAGCTTAATGTAGGTGATTATGTGTTGCTATTCAACTCTCATTTTTAAGATTTTTTGCAGGAAACTTCTCTCTAAATGGGAAGGGCCTTACATTATCGTGGAGGTCTATCGTTTTGGTGCCATACAAATCAACAACTTCGAAGGCACCAATCCGAAGGTGGTGAACGGTCAAAGGATCAAACATTATATCTCAGGTAATCCTATAAATGTTGAAACTAATGTTGTTGAAACTGTAACCCTGGAGGAATACATAAGGGACACTTTCCAGAACGTTCAGACTCCGAAAAGGAATAGGTATGTGGTACGTAAGTAAACCGACTCCAAAACAGTTCTAATAGCAACTTTTCTCCGTTTTAGAATATTTAAGAAAATAGGAAAATAAGAAGTAGTCCGAGAAGGACACGAGGCGTCCATGAGGGTGGAGGGCGCGCCCTACCCCCTGGGCACACCCCCTGCCTCGTGGGCACCTCGTGTGCTCTTCGGACTCCGTTTTCTTGCACGATACTTCTTTTGGTCGGTAAAATTTATTATATAATCTCCCGAAGGTTTTGACCACCGTATCATGCAAATATATTATGTCTTTGTTTTGAGCAATTTTCTGCTAGAGTTGTCAGGGCCAGGCAGCATGTCATCACCCTCCTCCAACAATGAAGGCAACGATGCTTGGCTAATGAAGATAGAGCTGAAGAGAGAAGAACCCGGGGAGATCGGCAGTGATGATGGGATCAAGAAGGTCATGGAGGACCAAGCTCCGGCAACAGCAGAGGAAGATTGTCGGTGTCAAAACCGGCGGATCTCGGGTAGGGGGTCCCGAACTGTGCGTCTAGGCGGATGGTAACAGGAGATAAGGGACATGATGTTTTACCCAGGTTTGGGCCCTCTTGATGGAGGTAAAACCCTACGTCCTGCTTGATTAATATTGATGATGTGGGTATTACAAGAGTAGATCTACCACGAGATCAAGGAGGCTAAACCCTAGAAGCTAGCCTATGGTATGATTGTTGTTATGTCCTACGGACTAAAACCATCCGGTTTATATAGACACCGGAGAGGGCTAGGGTTACACAGAGTCGGTTACAATGGTAGGAGATCTACATATCTGTATCGCCAAGCTTGCCTTCCACGCCAAGGGAAGTCCCATCCGGACACGGGACGAAGTCTTCAATCTTGTATCTTCATAGTCTTGGAGTCCGGCCGATGATGATAGTTTGGCTATCCGGACACCCCATATTCCAGGACTCCCTCAGTAGCCCCTGAACCAGGCTTCAATGACGACGAGTCCGGCGCGCATATTGTCTTCGGCATTGCAAGGCGGGTTCCTCCTCCAAATAATTTATAGAAGATTGTGAACACCAGGACAGTGTCCGGCTCTGCAAAATAAAGTCAACATTCCACCGTAGAGAGAATAATATTTACACAAGTTCAATCTGCTGACGTATTTCATGGCGTGACGTCATACCACAACCAAGCCTCTAATTGAATTGTTTTTATTATACCACCTCAGCGCGTTTAGCGAAGCGGTTTCCTTGGCACGTCTTGTCGAAGCAGAGATCGTGTTCCCCTTATCCCAGGATTCTCATCAATACGGACATGGGTAACCCAACCGCGCCCGTTGCCACGCCCCCTCCATCGAAGGCGAGTTCCAAACGGTCACGGGGACGGCTCTTGGTATTCTCCCTCTTTATAATGAGACCAAGGCCCGTTCCTTTTCTTCAATCCTCAATCGAATCCTCCCCTCACCCCGAGTTCCAACACCCAGGGCTCCAGATTCGGGCACTTCGGACCTTCGACAATGTCCGGCTCCGACCTACAGGGCCGGTGGATGCCCTCCTCCGTCATGGAAGAGGACGTGCTAAAGCTGAGAGATGCCAGGTACTTAACCTATGAGATTTCGCATAGGTTGCCTGCCCAAGGGCAAGTCATTCCTACTCCTGAGCCTGGCGAGAGTGTCGTGTTCGTGCCTCACCTCCGTCGGGGTTTAGGCTTCCCGATGGAACCCTTCGTGAGGGGGCTCCTGTTTTACTATGGGCTGGAATTCCACGACCTGGCTCCGGAGTCTATCCTCCATATCTCATCATTTATTGTCGTCTGCGAAGCCTTCCTCCGCACTACCCCTCACTTTGGTTTGTGGCTCAAAACCTTCAATGTGGAGCCGAAGATGATTGAGGGGCGTCAGGCAGAGTGCGGCGGGGCGGTTATAAGCAAGAGGGCCGATGCTCCATGGCCCAAGGGCTCTTTTCAGGAGTAGCTCGGCTTGTGGCAACAGGAGTGGTTCTATATCACCGCTCCCAGGGGCAGCAGGCAGAGGCCGCTGCCCGCCTTTCGCCCGGGCCCTCCACAATGGCTGAATTGTGGGTCAACAAAGGGTTCGACTGGGGTCCGTCCAAGGACGTACCCCTATTGTGGGGCCGGATTCGAGACCTCCAAGCGAGGGAGATCAATCTGGTCGTAGTGACGCAGGTTATGCTGATTCGGCGTCTTCTGCCCTACAAACGTCGCCCCCTCCGCCTGTGGGAATTCAATCTGGAGGGACCACGAGCTCTCCAACACTTTATGGGTACAAAACCCGTGGAGATGTACAAACTGTTCTTCAGATCACAAGAAGTGTGTCCGGACTTGACCGAGGACGCTGGCCTAAGCTGCAATCGCCCGGATACTCAAGTAAGTAGCCCTGTGTCCGGACATATCATCCATTTATTTCTCATGGATTTGCCTTTTAACCGGCTATCCCTTGAACAGGAGTGGATAGCGCAAGCAAAACTGATACGGTGTCCGGCCCCCCTCCCTGAGACCACGCCGGATCCCGTGTTAATCAAAATGTTGGAGGTAGCGCCTTTGGAGGAGGGCGAACGGGGGAACAGGGAAACTACCACCTCTGTTAAGGAGGCTCTCAGAAAGGGGGGAATCAAGAATCCCTCCCTCCAGGGGGAGAAGAGGACCGCTTCCGAAAACCCGGAGGCCAAAGCCTCAAAGCGGGGAAAGAAATCTGCACCGGAAGGTCCTGTGCCGGAAGGAGTCCCGGCCGCACAGTGTCCCCAAAGGAATCAGCCCTCTAGCGAGCCGTAAGTAGAAAAAAGGGAAGTTTTATAATAAGGGACATCCCTATTTTATTTCTAAGGATAACCGAAGTTTTTACCTTGTAGTTCGGATCTCAGCCCTTCTCAGCAAAGCTCATCCTCGGGGGACCTTCGTCCGGAGATGATGGAGAGCGAAACGCCTCCATTTGCCGCCCCATCAGGCGGGGCGGACGACCCTGAGGTGTCGTCACGGAGGGTCTCCTCGAGTCCGGCGGGGCCGGGGAGTTCGGCACCCACTGGAGTACGGCCGGTGGAGTTGCAGGGTTTGCTCGAGAGGGCGTCTCTCTCAGAAGATCACCGCGCATTAATGAGTGCGGTGTTTGAAAGGATCTCATCCACCGAGAGCGGGTTACAAGAGGCCGTCGGAAGTTTACTGACGGGGTTTGAGGTACGCAAAAAATGACATACCTTTTGACAGTTTTGCACATAGGGTGTGCCCTGTATAGATAGTAGCCCCTGAGACTCGGTATGCTGTCGAAAGCGACAGCGTGCCGAGGATCATAATCTCAGTTACAAAGTGTCGCCTTTCCTAAGCAGGTGGCGGAATGTTCGGTGGCCAGCCGGACTGATAGAGTTGCCGAGCTGAAGCGGCAACTCGATGTTGCGGATGCGGACATTGTGCTGGTCAATAAACGACTTGACGAGTCACAAGGTAGGTGGTTTCTCCACGGTCACCTGGTAAGGGAGCTGATGCCCACTCCTTACAACATGTATGCTTGATGTAGATGGTGCCGCTGCTGTGGAAGACCTTCGGGTGGAGCTTGCTCGAGCCAAGGAGCAAGCCAGAAAAAGTGATGTGGCTTCCTCGAAGGCAGCGGAGGAGCTAAAAGCCAAAAAGGCTGCTCACTGCCGAAGCAGGGAGGAAATGGCCGTAATGGCCGTGAAATTAAAAGATGCTACTGACCGCTATGGGGTTCTTGAAAGAGAACGCCAAGCGGATCAGGAGGTCCTGAAGAAGGCCACCGCCGAAGCCAAGGATGCTCCTTCTGCAATGCGGGCTATAAAGGAGGAACTGCGTCAGGCCGGAGACATTGCGGCTGGAAAGCCCTTTCTGTTGCATAGGAAGTTCACGGATCCGAAGTATGCTCAGTTGGGCCAGTTGTGGAGTGCGGAGGATCCTTATCTGGATTTGGCGGCGAGTGCGGCGGACGCAGTTGGGCAGTTCCGAAGTCAGAAGGATCATGAAATGGAAGAGCTGTTTTGGTCTCAATTCCATAGTCCGGAGCGTCCACTTCCGTTGACCGATCGGTTGGCTGAGTGGGCTGAGCTGAATAGATTGTCCGGACTTGCCATGACGGATGTGGTGGCCCATCTGTGGCCGGAAAGGCCCAAGCCGAAGAGTTATTTTGGTTTATTGCAGCAATTCCTTGGGGTGGTGCCGCATATCAAGGCGATGAAGCAGTCGGCCTGCGTAGAGGGTGCACGGATGGCTCTTGCCCATGTTAAGACATACTGGGCGGAGATGAATGCCACCGATGTTGCGTCCCAGGGTTCGGACGAGAGCCGATTACCCACCGAGCACTATTTTGAGGAAGTCCTGCAGGGCGCTTGTTTAATAGAGTCGCAGTGCTCGAGAAATGTCATGTTCAAATGACATATATGATTTGTGAGATCATATTTATAATGTAACGACTTTTTATACTTGTGCGTTCAAGTATTGAAATATCTCATGTGCGGCCGTTAATGTATATGTATTTATAACCTGAAAGATGGCAGTCTTTGGCTTCAGCCCCCACGCACATAGTGCGGGGGTGTTTGAAAAAAAAGCGCATTTTCACACTTAATCCAACGTCTTGGTCCTTTGAAGGAGGTGATAGCATAGCAAACTAGGCAACCGGACTATAATGCTTTATCACTTTCACTTAGCCATAGGAGCTCGATGGTGGGGCTACGATATAGCCCCTAGAGGCACCGCGCTCTCCGAACTCGGGGCGCGTGTGTGCCTGACCGGGAAGCGGTCCTTCGTCAAAGCGGAGGAATTCTAAACATTCCAATAGTCGATCGAGTGGTTGACCAGTCTCTCGCTATATCATGACAGTCAGTTTTCGGCTTTCTCTACTGAGGTGCTCGCCCGGCCGAACCGGGGCACAATTGCAGTAGTTCTCCTGGTGCCGCGTTAGCCGATGGAGCGGAACGTAAGGCAGCAAAACACAGGAGCCGGGCAAACCCAACATTTGACCAAAGACATGATTCGGAGCTGATGCATATAAGGCCTAACTCGAGACGCCGAACACTCCCTAAGGTATTCAGACTTTATGATAACGGGCAAAACAATGCCCTAAGCCCCTAGTGTCCAGGTACAGGCGAGAACTTCTGACGCGGCCGATGCCAAAACGCCAACCTCCTCCTCGGTTATGGTAGGAAACCGGGGGATGAGTATCAACAAGAGACAATAAGAAAGGTTTACGCAGGGTCTTAATCTGAAAAGAATCCTTGCAACGGGTCCCTGCTGCACGTCTGCGCCTGTGTCTCTGTTGTGCTGTATCCTAGACGGGTGTAGCACGTGGTTCATCTGTAAAAGAGAAGAACTTAGTTTGGAAAAAAATATCGTGCAGAAAATGTATTAAAAACAGAGTATGATTTGGAAGATGAATAAAATTGAGCTTTATTGGCTCTCATTGTTTATGCGTGCAGCCTCTTGGAAAGAGGTATGCGGCTGGGAAGCCCCTTGTTTATTTATGCCGGACTCGCCTAACCGTGTCCGAGGTCTAAATGACCTGTTTTTAGGGGGCTTTAATCAGCAAGGTTGGATTATTGTGTGGCTGTCAAGGCAGTCTCACGTTTTCCGTGGCCGAGGAACACTCGGAGCTACCCTTTAATGAGATTATGCCGCGTGGACCGGGCATTTTGAGTGTAAGAGACGCGTAATGCGGTATTGCGTTAAAGCGGGCGAAATCTTTGTGTCCTAGTAGTGCTTGATGGCTACTTTTGAATGGGGCGATATGGAAGATTAGCTTTTCGCGACGGAAGTTGTCGGATGAACCGAACACAACCTTTAGTAGTACAGAGCCTGTACAATTGGCATAAAGGCCTGGCGTCACTCCTTTGAAGGAAGTGTTGCTATGGCGAATTTTGGTAGGGTCTATCCCCATACTGCGGATGGTGTCCTGGTATAGCAGGTTTATATCGCTTCCGCCATCCATTAGGACTTGTGTGAATTGTAGTTCGTCGATTATGGGATCCAATATCAAAGCAGTCCCTCCTGCGTTTCGAATACTTCTGGAGTAATCCTGATGGTCGAAAGTAATTGGGTTTTACATCCAATTTCGGGGCTCTGCTTGGGTGGATCGTACGGCGCGTGTTTTAGTAGTTGCCGCACTATTTATCACATGAAGTGAGTTCACTGTTTTGACTTCTAGTGGGAAAGTCTTCTATTTTCTGGCCTGCTGCTTGTGGGGTTCGTCATCGTCTTCGCTTGGTGTGTCGAGCCCCTTGTGTTCGGCGTTAAGTCGGCCGGACTGCTTGAAGACCCAACAATCTCTGTGGGTATGGTTTGTAGGCTTCCCGGGGGTACTATGGATTTGACATATCCTATACAAGATGTTGTTTAGGTTGGATAGCTCGTCACTGTTGTCCTTAAGGGGCAGTGTTTTGTTATTCGGCCGCGAGCTTTTGAATCCGGCGTTGACCGCCGTGCTATTTGGGCCATTTTCCTTATTCCGGCGCTGATCTTTTCTGCGTCGTGATTTCCCATTTCCATCCCTGACCTCGGATGTACTCGGGTCGCTGGTGCTGCATCTTGCTAGCCAGCTATCTTCCCCCGCGCAAAAGCGGGTCATGAGGCTTGTGAGTGCGGCCATTGTTCTTGGTTTTTCCTGGCCGAGGTGTCTGGCGAGCCATTCGTCTCGGACGTTATGTTTAAAGGCTGCTAAGGCTTCGGCGTCCGGACGATCGACTATTTGGTTCTTTTTGGTGAGGAACCTGTTCCAGAATGTGCGTGCTGACTGCCCGGGCTGTTGAGTTATGTGACTTAAATCATCTGCATCCGGAGGGCGGACATAAGTTCCCTGAAAATTTGCTCGAAACGCATCCTCAAGCTCTTCCCAACTTCCGATGGTATTTTCTGGGAGGCTTTTGAGCCAATGCCGAGCTGGCCCTTTGAGCTTGAGGGGTAGGTATTTTATGGCATGGAGATCGTCTCCTCTAGCCATATGTATGTGTAGGATATAATCCTCAATCCAGACTCCGGGGTCTGCTGTTCCGTCATATGCCTCTATATTTACGGGCTTGAATCCTGCTGGAAATTCATGATCTAGTACCTCATCGGTGAAACATAGTGGGTGTGCGGCGCCCCTATATTTAGGTGTGCCGTTATCTTCGAACACTCGGTGGGTTGTGTTGCTTCCTGGAGCCTTCTTTTTTGGCCCATAGATGGACCTGACCGGGCCATCCTTTTTGCGAGGATCCTTATGTGGACCGTGTGCCGGATTGTGTGCGGCGCCGCTTGCCGCTCTTAGCCTGTTATCTGGTCGTCTATCCGACGAGGCGGCCTCTTTCTTTTTTGACTGTGGGGGCTCTACGGCCTCCTCGTCAAATTTGGGCAACAGCTTGCGCTTTGAGTAGCTCTTTGCTTGGTGACTACCGCCGTATTTATCTGCGGTCTTGAGTACTTTGCTCCATCTCATTCTGAGTACGTCTTCCGCCGTTTTGAGCTTTCGCTTTTGCTTCTTCAAACTTCTTGCAGTGGCGATGAGCCTTCTGTGAAGGTTCTTATGCTCCGGTGATGTGTCCAGCGTGAGATCGTCTAGACTGTTGTTTTCGCCAGGAATGGGTTGCTCGTCCACTGGTTCGCCCTGCTCTATGGCTGGGTCAGTATGGGTGCCATTGCTATCGAGGCGGGACTTCGGGCGGCGCTTGCATCGCCGTTTTTGTTGTTTTTCGGGGGAATTATCCTTCGCCACATCCCATTGTTCCTCGTTATCGCTTCCTTTTGGTGTATCCACCATGTATACGTCGTGAGTTGAGGCGGCTTTCCAGTGCCCAGTAGGCGCTGGTTCTTGGTCGTCTCCGGCATCGTCGTCCATACCGTCGATGTCTTCGGAGTCGAAGTCTAGCATGTCGATTAAATCGTCGACACTGGCTACTAAGTGGGTGGTGGGTGGGCCTTGAATTTCTTCGTCGTCCGCGTCCCAACCGTCCTGATCGCAATCCGGCCAGGGCTCTCCTGATAACGAGAGATACTTTAGCAAACTCAGGATGTCGCCGAAAGGTGAGTGTTGGAAGATGTCCGCAGCGGTGAACTCCATGATCGGCGCCCAATCGGATTCGATTAAAGGGGGCGTAGGAGGTTCGGAGTCCGGCAAGGAGTCCAGCACCTCAGAGTCACGAGCTTCACAAGGGACAAGGTCAGTATTCGGCTCTATCGCCGTAGAGGTTGCAACCCCCGAGGCGGTCTCTAACCACCCGTCCTCGATCTGCACAGCCGGCTCCAAATCGAGGGTCGGAGCGGACTCGTGTGGGGCCTCTAGGGCACTGTCCGGTAGCAGAGCTAAATCATGCCCATCGTGACAGTGCGGTGCGCTCGACTGTGGCTCGAATCCATCGAAGATCAAGTCTCTGCGGATGTCAGCCGTGAAGTTCAGACTTCCAAATCTAACCTGATGGCCAGGGGCGTATCTTTCGATCTGCTCCAGATGGCCCAACGAATTGGCCCGCAGTGCAAAGCCGCCGAATACGAAGATCTGTCCGGGGAGAAAAGTCTCACCCTGGACCGCGTCGTTGTTGATGATCGAAGGAGCCATCAAGCCTATCGGTGACGACACAGAGGAACTCTCAATGAAAGCACCAATGTCGGTGTCAAAACTGGCGGATCTCGGGTAGGGGGTCCCGAACTGTGCGTCTAGGCGGATGGTAACAGGAGACAAGGGACACGATGTTTTACCCAGGTTCGGGCCCTCTTGACGGAGGTAAAACCCTACGTCCTGCTTGATTAATATTGATGATGTGGGTATTGCAAGAGTAGATCTACCACGAGATCAAGGAGGCTAAACCCTAGAAGTTATCCTATGGTATGATTGTTGTTATGTCCTACGGACTAAAACCATCCGGTTTATATAGACACCGGAGAGGGCTAGGGTTACACAGAGTCGGTTACAATGGTAGGAGATCTACATATCCGTATCGCCAAGCTTGCCTTCCACGCCAAGGAAAGTCCCATCCGGACACGGGACGAAGTCTTCAATCTTGTATCTTCATAGTCTTGGAGTCCGGCCGATGATGATAGTTCGGCTATCCGGACACGCCTTAGTCCAGGACTCCCTCAAAGACATCCTTCAACCTCATCAAAATCTTCTTACCCCAACTGACATTGAAGCTCTCAAGATGATTGAATTAGCTCGCATACAAACCAAGTATCTCACACGTGAAAATATTTTGTTGAAGGATCATATCACCACACTCAAGGGCATTATCCGCAAACTAGAGGAACTCCTACGCTCGATGTGCGACTATCCATCATCACCACCACATTCATCACCTCCGAAGAAGGAGACATAAACACAAGGGTATGGGCACTCCCCTTGGCAACTGCCAAGCTTGGGGGAGGTGCCCCGGTATCGTATCATCATCACACTCCTATCTTTACCGTTTTACTTAGTTTGATCCTTTTAGTAATATCTTGATCTAGTAGAATAAAGTTTTGGTATGATTTAGTTTTGAAATTTTCTTTATGATCCTTCTATGTAATCGAGTCCATGAGCTATATATATAATAAATATTAGTGTTGAGTCAAGGGCTTGATTACCTTGCTTTGATCTTGAGGGAATAAAAGAAAAAGAAAGAATAAAAAGAAATAAAGAGATCATATTGATCTTATGGAGAGTAATGACTTCACATATAAAGAGTATGATGAATAAAAGTTGTTGAGAATTGGCAAACATAGTTTTGGTCATCGTTGCAATTTATAGGAAGTAGTAAAGAAAGAGGGGTTCTCACATATAAATATACTATCTTGGACATCTTTTATGATTGTGAGCACTCATTAAAATATGACATGCTAAAGAGTTGACGTTGGACAAGGAAGACAACGTAATGGGTTATGTTTTCTTATATTTGAAATAAAGTATATTGTCATGGATCATCCAACATGTTGAGCTTGCCTTTCCCTCTCATGCTAGCCAAATTCCTTGCACCAAGTAGAGATACTACTTGTGCTTCCAAATATCCTTAAACCCAGTTTTGCCATGAGAGTCCACCATACCTACCTATGGATTGAGTAAGATCCTTCAAGTAAGTTGTCATGTTGTATGCAATAAAAATTGCTCTCTAAATATGTATGACTTATTAGTGTGGAGAAAATAAGCTTTATACGATCTTGTGATATGGAAGCAATAAAAGCGACGGAGTGCATAATAAAGGTCCATATCACAAGTGGCAATATAAAGTGACGTTCTTTTGCATTAAGATTTCGTGCATCGAACCATAAAAGCACATGACAACCTCTGCTTCCCTCTGCGAAGGGCCTATCTTTTACTTTTTGTCTTATACATTATGCAAGAGTCATGGTGATCTTCACCTTTCACTTTTATATTTTATCCTTTGGCAAGAACCTTGTGTTGGAAACATCCTGATATATATATCCAATTGGATGTAAGTTAGCATGAACTATTATTGTTGACATTACCCTTGAGGTAAAAGGTTGGGAGGCAACACTATAAGCCCCTATCTTTCTCTGTGTCGGATTAAAACTTCATTACCCATAAGTATTGCGTGAGTGTCAGCGATTGTGAAAGACTAAATGATAGTTGAGTATGTGGACTTGCTGAAAAGCTCTTATATTGACTCTTTCTGATGTTATGATAAACTGCAATTGCTTCAATGACCGAGATCATAGTTTGTTGGTTCTCAATGAGGTTTCTGATTCATACTTGACATTGTGAATAGATTGTTACTTGAGCATCAGAAATCATATGACAATATATATATATATATATATATATATATATATATATGTTGCTGTTATAAGAATGATCATGATGCCCTCATGTCCATATTTTATTTTATCGACACTTGTATCTCTAAACATGTGGACATATTTTTCGTTATCGGCTTCCGCTTGAGCACAAGCGAGGTCTAAGCTTGGGGAAGTTGATACGTCAATTTTGCATCATGCTTTTATATTGATATTTATTGCATTATGGGCTATTATTACACATTATGTCACAATACTTATGCCTATTCTCTCTTATTTTTACAAGGTTTACATGAAGAGGGAGAATGCCGGCACCTGGGATTCTGGGCTGGAAAAGGAGCAAATACTAGAGACCTATTCTGCACAACTCCAAAAGTCCTGAAACTCCATGAAAGTTATTTTTGGAATTAATAAAAAATATTGGGTGAAGAAATTACCAGAGGGGGCCCACACCCTGTCCACGAGGGTGGGGGCGCGCCCTACCCCGCTGGGCGCGCCCCCTGCCTCGTGACCCCCCTGGCAGTCCTCCGGTGGCCATCTTCTGCTATATGAAGTGTTTTACCCTGAAAAAAATCATAAGCGAGCTTTCGGGACGAAACACCACCGCCACGAGATGGAACCTTGGCGGAACCAATCTAGGGCTCCGGCGGAGCTGTTCTGCCAGGGAAACTTCCCTCTGGGAGAGGGAAATCATCACCATCTATCCTATCAGTGGGAGGAGGGTCAATCTCCATCAACATCTTCACCAGCACCATCTCCTCTCAAACCCTAGTTCATCTGTTGTATCCAATCTTTGTCCCAAAACCTCAGATTGGTACATGTGGGTCACTAGTAGTGTTGATTACTCCTTGTAGTTGATGCTAGTTGGTTTATTCGGTGGAAGATCATATGTTCAGATCCTATATGCATATTAATACCCCTCTGATTATGAACATGAATATGATTTGTGAGTAATTACGTTTGTTCCTGGGGACATGGGAGAAGTCTTGCTATAAGTAGTCATGTGAATTTGGTATTTGTTCGATATTTTGATGAGATGTATGTTGTCTCTCCTCTAGTGGTGTTATGTGAACGTTGACTACATGACACTTCACCATTATTTGGGCCTAGAGGAAGGCATTGGGAAGTAATAAGTAGATGATGGTTTTCTAGAATGACAGAAGCTTAAACCCTAGTTTATGTGTTGCTTCCTAAGGGGCTGATTTGGATCCACATGTTTTGTGCTATGGTTAGGTTTATCTTAATACTTCTTTTGTAGTTGCGGATGTGCTTGCAATAGGGGTTAATCATAAGTGGGATGCTTGTCCAAGAAAGGGCAGTACCCAAGCATCGGTCCACCCACATATCAAATTATCAAAGTAACGAACGTGAATCATATGAGCGTGATGAAAACTAGCTTGACGATAATTCCCATGTGTCCTCGGGAGCACTTTTCTCTATATAAGAACTTATCCAGGCTTGTCCTTTGCTACAAAAAGGATTGGTCCACCTTGCTGCACTTTATTTACTTTTGTTGCTTGTTACCCGTTACGAATTACCTTATCACAAAACTATCTGTTACCGATAATTTCAGTGCTTGCATAGAATACCTTACTGAAAACCGCTTGTCATTTCCTTCTTATCCTCGTTGGGTTCGACACTCTTACTTATCGAAAGGACTATGATAGATCCCCTACACTTGTGGGTCGTCAGCTACGGTCTTCATCCATCTCCGCTGATGGAGGTTCAAATCTAGCTGAGTAAATAGTTACTTAAAACTTTGGTGTCGGTGAAGATCTCGCAACAATTACCAAGAAGGTAATGTCGCCACTGTTTCAGTGCATGTATGATAGCAGCAAGCTTGAGGTCATGAACTAGGTAGTTCTCTTCGTGAGGGCGCAATTGATGGGAGGCATAAGCAATCACTCTGCGCTCTTGCATTAGGACACCGCCGAATCCTTGACGTGAAGCGTCGCAGTAAATGACGAAGTCCTTCTTAGTATCAGGTGGAGCAAGCACTGGGGCAGAAGTCAGCTTGTCTTTCAGTGCCTGGAAACTTTCCTAACACTTTTCTGTCCAATCAAACTTGATGCCTTTGTGAAGCAGGCTAGTCAGGGGCTTGGCAATTTTGGAGAAGTTCTTGATGAATCGACGGCAATAGCTGGCGAGTCCGAGAAAACTTCTGACTTGTTTGACATTCTTCAGAGGAGTCCAATTGAGAATAGCCTGAACTCGCTCGGGGTTGATGGCAATATCGTCCTTGGAGATGACATGCCCAAGAGAGGTCACTTCGGGAAGCCAGAATTCATACTTGGAATACTTAGCATATAGTTAATGTTCTTGAAGTTTTTCTAGAACAAGACGAAGATGTTCTTCTTTGTTCTTGGAGTACACAAGGATATCATCTAGATAAACCACGATGAACTTGTCAAGGTATTCCATGCATATATAGTTCATCAGACGAGCTAATGTCATTGGAGCATTGGTCAAGTCGAAAGACATGACCGTGTACTCGTATAAACCATAGCGAGTCACGAAAGCAGTCTTGGTGATATCCTCTTCACGAACCCGAATCCGGTGGTAGCCCAACCTCAAATAAATTTAGAGAATACTGAGGAACCAGCAAGTTGAACATACAGATCATTGATTCTGGGAAGCGGATACTTGTTCTGAATTGTTGCCTGGTTGATAGGTTGGTAATCTTGGAACAAACGATTCGTGCCATCCTTCTTCTTGACAAAGAGAGAAGGTGCTCCCCAAGAATATGAACTAGGATGAATGAAACCCTTGCAAAGAGATTTGTCGATTTCCTCCTTAAGCTCAAGGAGTTCATGTGGCGGCATCTTGTATGGCCGCTTGGCAATAGGAGTAGTGACCGGCTTCAAGTCTATGATGAATTCAACAACTCTAGCAGGGTGTATTTCTGGAAGTTCTTCTGGAAAGACATCTTCGAAATCACGAACGACTGGAATGTTCTCTATTCCCTCAAGAGGTGAAGCATTCAATGCATTCAGAACATAAATCCGATTCTCGGCATCGTGAGATGTTCGAGCTGAGTATTGGACTGTGACTAGAATGGTGTGTAAGTTGGAATTTCTTAGCGACACTGTCGATCAAAGCTTTATGGGCTGTCAACCAATCCATACCAAGAATGATGTCTATGTTGTAAGGTCCGAGTATAATGAGAGAAGCCATAAAAAGTAGACCTCCAATCTTGATTTGGTTGCGAGGGCTTACCGTTGAGGTTTGCCACTTGGATCCTGGAGATTGAACCGCTAAAGTAGCGGAAAATTTCTCCATGTATAACTCATGTGACTAAGCAAATTGTTAGGACATAAAAGCATGTGATGCTTCTGAATCAAAGAGAACAGAAGCTGGCACTGAATTAACGCGAAGGGTACCAATCATGATTTTTGGGGACTCGCGAGCTTCTTCAATTTTGACATGGGTGACTTGACCACCACTCATAGTAGGCGATCTGGCACTACAATTTCTGATAGGATGGTTTCGACGGACCTTCCCATGACCAACAAGAGAATGTGAAGCATTTTGGGGTTGACCCTAGCAGCAGTTGAGAGCAAGGTGCCCTGGATGTCCACACTTGCGGCATAAACCATCATTATGGGGAGGAGCTACAACATTGGACTATCCACCCTGAATCGTTAGCTATCTTGGCAACGGAGGCATACGAGGTGCAACATAAGACGGCCTTGGTGTTGGAGCAGGTCGGTGATTAACATTGTGTGGGATCCAGACTCGACATTTCTGAGGAGGCTGACCCAAGGATGGGCCCACATCTCTGGTATGCTTGAGCAAATCCTGGTACTCAGTCGGACTAGTTTCAGTTCGAAAAGCTTGGCTGACAAGCGTCGCAAAGTCTGCACAATCATGAGGAACAAGTGTGAGCTTTATATCGGGACACAATCCTTCACTGAATTTCTCCTGCTTGCGACCGTCGGTGCAGACGTCATCCATGGTGTAGCGGGATAATTCAAGGAATTTCCTATGATATTCATCCACAGTCATCATGCCCTGTGAGAGTTTGCAGAACTCCTACTTCTTCTGGTCCATCAGACCTTGAGGAATGTGTCGTGCATGGAAGGCTAACTGAAATTCCTGCCAAGTGGTTACAGCCTCTGCAGGCAGCATACCCCTGTGGCTTTCCCACCATTGAGCAGTTGGACACTTCAAGTGGAATTTCGCAAATGTGACATAACTGGCAGGGGCAACATTAGCTAACTCCATCTCAAACAGGATGTCACGAAGCCAATCATCAACATCCTTAGGATTGGTGGAGTTACGAAAAATGGACGGGTTGAGGCACACAAATTCTGGCAGTGTTATTGGGGCAGGTTGATGAGCATTCTGGTTCAAAAACTGAGCCATTACTCTAGCCATAAACTGACGGTTCAGTTTAAATTGTTGCATCATTGCGGCAATATAGGGTGGAGGTGGAGGATCATCGGCCATCCTGCTAAAAAATCAGGAAGCAGTTTAACAGGGGGGAGCAGGTGTATGGAGTCATTCATGATATAACTTGAACAATCAGCAAAGACACAGTATGTACAAAACAGTAGTCATTAAAGACATACAGATACATACACAGAGCCAATTACATGTTGTTAGTATGAGGTCGGACAAGAGAATCATCCTAGACATACTATGCGGCACACATGCACGCGATGGAAGGATACAACAACGAGACATAGCAAAGGCTGCATCATCATCGGAGAAAACCACTAGAGCGAGGAATCTGCAAGGGACGATGCAGGGTGCCCTCGATAAAAGGATTCTGCGGCCCGTGAACAATATGAAGCAGATCCTGGCCCTCAACTCAAGAAAGGCGTAATACAAATCTCCGGATGGATGTGATCACGAGAACCTAGGATAGAGTTAGCAAAATCATTTAACCCGAATAGAAGAGAGATCGGAATTCCAAAGTATAGATGAGGAATAAAAGATCCTAATACCACCCAATAGTGACGTGGGACCGTAAGCCACACACACTACAAAAAAAATACACTTCCATGATGATACGTGTTTGTCACAGTAGGTTGCGTTTTTTGTCATGCATGTACATCCATGACAAATTTATGATAGAATCGAGATAGTCATACTTGTGTTGTCGTAGAAGTGTTCGATGACATTACCAAAATTATCATCACGGAAGTGTCCACTTCCATGACGATAAATCGCGCGTCATAGAAGTGCTTTCGTCAAGGGTGACTGACACGTGGCATCCACCGTAACGGAATGCCGTTAAGCTATCGGGTCGGTTTTGGATCCGATAACCCGTTAACAGCCCCGACCAATGGGGATTTTCCACGTGTAAAATCATCATTGGCTGGAGGAAACACGTGTCGGCTCATTGTTGGGACAAATGTCATTCACTCAATGGACAGAAGGCGCCTATGATACGTCGACACGTGGCACGGCCCAACAGAGGCCCATTCCTGTGAAAAGGCTGGCCCGTTTGACTTGGTCAAAAGGTGACGGGCTGACACATGGGAAGCCTGTTAACGGCCTATTTGCATATAGCCCATTTACAGCCCGCTAACCCAAGGCCCGTTACGCCCTATCCGAATTAGGCCCAGTAGCGTCATCTGGGCCATCCAATATGATTCCAGCCCGTTTTCACTTCTGGCCCATGTATGGCCCATGACGTCTTTCGGCCCATATGAGGCCCTATGTAACTCTCTGCCTATTAACGGCCCGTGGTGAAACTGGCCCGCGATGAACAGTGTATTACTTTAGACCTACTAATGGCCCGTGGTGAAACTGGCCCGTAATGAACAGTGTATCGCTTTATACCCATTAAGGGCCCGTTATTCAGTTGGGCCGTTTACAGCCCATGTTATCTTTCGGCCTTCTCAGAGCCCATTTATTCTTGGGCTTATTTGCAGCATTCGGTTACTTATGGCCCGTTACTGTCGTTTTCTGCTTGTGGGCCAAATTCAGCCAGTTGTTACAGTCGGCCCGTTTGTGGTCCGTTAGTCGGTTGGGCCATTTTCATAGCATCACCAAATACGGCCTATTAACGGCCCGTTATGGTCAGCCAATAAAACGTACGATTTCCATTATAGGCCCGTCTACGGCCCATTAAAGGCCAGTACAAGACCCATAAATGAGTCGGCGGCCCATGGATCCTATGTGACGTAGAAGGCCCATGGACCCTGCGAGACGTAGAAGGCCCATGGACACTGCGAGACGTAGAAGGCCCATGGATCCCGCGAGACGTAGAAGTCCCGTGGATCCTACGAGACGAAGAAGGCCCATGGATCCTACGAGACGTAGAAGGCCCATGGTCGAGCGAGTTGGTCCCCGTTTGAACGATATAGCATATTCAAAGAATTATCCTACTCAACACTATCACCTCTAAAAAGCATACACTATACAACAAAGATATCAAGGCATAGAAAGGTAGAATAATCCTACACTATACAATAAAGAAATTACAGTCGATTATACCCACTGGGCATTATGGTACGGCACAGGTGATAATAAAGCATACACAAACAGCAAATTACATACACTGGGCAAATACGGCTCATACATCATGGACGCGCATCAACTTAACTCCATTTGAACTATAATCTCTTCAGAAAATAGGATTGGCCGGATTCAGATAGCACAAATTTCAGTCTGCAAAATCTCCAATTCCTTCATGGTTACCTCGGTGTCTTGTTTCATTTTTTTGACTCCTGCATCTAATACCTGCATGTCCAGTCTCAACTTGTTGATTATACCTTGACAATCATGTACACGTTGTCTTGCCACCTCTAGTTGATGCTCGAGAACATCAGCACATTCCAATTCCAATCCATAATCATTCGGTAACGGCCATGCCGCATTGCTCGTAGATTTTTGTGTTGATGTCACTTCATCCTGAAATGTTTCTGTAAGTACACATGACTAGGGCAAAAATATAGTTACAACAGTGAAGCGAACAAGACAATATTTTGTACTACATGGCAAAACAGGACTAACAATAATGTTACACATCACTTTCACAAAAAAATGTTACACGTCATGAATCATAAGCAGGTGATATTTCAAAAATTATAAAAAAGATAGTCTGTGCAGCCTGCATACAGAAATCCCTCTTAGCTCACCAGAGGACCATGATGTTGGGGCCCAATTGAAAACACAGACAAGTTACAAATTTAGAAAGCACATTGCGTATAAGTAAGCAAGCAATTGGCCATTCTGTACCTCAATTAAAGTCTTAGCATAGTATAAACTAGATTGTGAGCCTCATGCAATAATAGTTGGTTAATAGACTTCAAAGCATCAGGCACACTTCGGCAGAGTAATTAAATGGTAAGGCCTTTAATTATGTCGACTAATAGTGATACAAGTACCGAACATCAGGCATAATTATTTGGGCATCTCATTAAGTGAGGACAAATAAAGCAATTGAAAAGAGAAAATTAACTATGCCTGAAACAAACAAGGAATTGAACTATTGAGTTGCATACAGTGACTTACCTTAGCAGGTTGAAGAGGCTCAGCACAGCTCCTACTTCTCTTGCAAGGATCCTTCCTAACATCTTGTACTTGGAAATCCTCTATATTATCTTCATTGCACCCCCTCTACAAGGTGACACAAACTAGTTACTCGTCTCCCTGGAAGATAAATATGCATACTTTCCAGTCTGTGAACACAAAAGGATGAGATTATAAAAAAACAACACCACATAATGAAACATGCCGCATCTCTTGCACTTGCACACAATGAAATGGGAATTTACTATGTCTTCACTATGTAAAAACTAGGCATACCTTCGAACTGGATCTCCAGGTACTCTTGGAGAGCCTACTGTAGTGTACAGCCAAACCTTAATTCACCTATGAGTTAGACAAGGCCCCACTACAGCAGCCCTTAGTGTTTAAATCGTTGACAAGCTCTGTTAGAGTGTTAGGTCAAGAACAGCAAGTAATCAAAGCAAACAGTCCTAGTATGGCTGGCTGATACAAACAAGCAGTTGATCAGATGTGTGAGCAAATCTTACATATCAAGAAAATAAGCAAAGAAGGAGGCTTAAAGACCATCACTTGACTGACCAGATTTAAGGGGCATTTAAACATCATGTGCAACGTATGAACTAACATAAACATTGCATATTCCAGATTCTACAATGGAATGCACATGTATTAGGTTATGCCATGTATGATGATGCCTAAATGTACAGATAGCAGGCAGGAGTGATTCATCATTGCACGCACAATTGAATTGCAGGTTAAGGGCCAGTTCGATTCCGCCTCTTCAGGGTATATTGTCAAAATAAGCCATAAAAGATGAAAAGAAGTCATTTTTGAGTTATGGGCTTGGGCTTAACTAATTTCGCTTTGGAGGGGGGTGTTTCGCGTAGAACCTCACTAAAAATTAAAGGGAAGGGGAATAGTGAAATGACTCTGTTGTCTGCCTATATTACACTCAAAATGCAACTGCTAAAGCCTGTGTCACACCTGACCCTCAAGTAAAAACAAACACGCAAGCATTCATTGCCCTGCCCGCTTGCATCTCCTCTCCCCTTTCCCTGTACCCTGATCCCCTGCCTGCAGCACTAGGGTTCCTCCAGCGAGCCGTCGCCACTGGTCCCATCTGGCCTGGTCCTCGATGATGCTATGTCCAGCTAGGCTACATGGCCGGTGGGTAGGGGCAAATCTCCCTGGCTGCTCCTCCCTCTGGCACCGCCCCTCATTCTCATGGTCTCCAGCAGCTGCTCCACTGTGGTTCGTCCAACGCACTACTCCAGCGGGCGCTGCACAACTACGGCTGATGCCACACTGCGGCAGAAGGCACCTTGTTCCCCCTCCCCCTCCTCCCAGGCCATGGCCTTGAGGTGCTGTTGAAGGATGAGCTCATCCAACAAGGTGAGGATCTCCTCTGATTTTTTGCCAAATTTTCATTCTGATCCACTATACAATGAATTGCTATGAGCTGCTTCAGTTGCTGCTATATGATGCATTGCTATGAGCTACTCCTGCTGCTACTATATGATGAATTGCTATGAGCTGCTGCTGATGTATGATGAGTTGCTATGAGCTGCTGCTGCTGCTATATGATGAATTGCTATGAGCTATTGCTGCTGCTATATGATGAGTTGCTACAAGCTGCTCCTGCTGCTGCTATATGATGAATTGCTATGAGCTGCTCCTGCTGCTACTATATGATGAATTGCTATGAGCTGCTGCTGGCATATGATGAATTGCAGACTGCTGCTGTTGTATGATGAGTTGCTATGAGCTGCTGCTGCTGCTATATGATGAGTTGCTACTAGATGCTCCTGCTGCTGCTATATGATGAATTGCTATGAGCTGCTCCTGGTATATGATGAATTGCAGACTGCTGCTGCTGTATGATGAGTTGCTATGAGCTGCTGCTACTGCTATATGATGCTTTCAGGTGGTGCTGCTATATGATAATAACCAACCACTTGGAACATCGAATTTCAACAAATAATTGTTCTTCATTTAAATGTGGGTCATGCGTTCTTCGTTTAAATTAGGCAATGGGATCTCTATGGAAAACATTGACCAAAGTAGATTGTGCCAAGTAGATGGTATCTTTGTATTTGCATTTTGAGAAAATAGTGATGGTCAGTTTTCCTATCATATTAATTACTGCACTAGGTTCAATTTGTGATGTTTGCAAGTCAAATTAATTTCCATATGTGCAGCAAAATGAAAAATATATATAATGCAATCTAGACTTTCCACTGATCATACCAAAGATAAGCTGAAAATGCAATGAAAAGAACTGGTTGGCGTATTACATGGAGCTTATTTTCACAGGTGCTTATTTTCTTAGGATAACTCGTAATAACTGTCCCTAAGAAACTTGGCTAATAGAACTGGCATACAAATAACATGTCACGATGATTGCAATGGAGGAGTGACATACCATAGCACACTGTATAGGCTCACCACTGCCTCTCCTTTTTTTGCGATGTTCCATGAAATTGCCACATACATCTTGTACTTTTTCATTGTGTAACCCTATCTGCAAGTTGACACGGATAATTTCAGACATCTCTACATGATACTACATTGCATATCCCTTGCACATATTTAAACCACCAATTAACGATTGTGTGCGTACCATAAACTAGCCATGACTCTGTATGCTGGACTGGCAGGCACTCTAAGGGAGCCTAATATAGTGCACTAGAATTCCTACATGCCACCTACGATTTTGTGTAATGTACTGCCCCTGTTCCTAAATATATGTCTTTGTAGAGATTCCAGTATGGACCACATACAGATGTATATAGATGCATTTTCTAGTGTAGATTCACTCATTTTGCTCCGTATGTAGCCTATAGTGGAATCTCTAGAAAGACTTATATTTAGGAACGGAGGTACAAGGTTGTATCATGTATGACATCTACATATCTAATTTAGCAGCCAGTAGTAGAAATCATTGTATGCACAAAGGGATTACTGGTCGAAAATCCTAGCAAAGCACGCTGGCAGGCACAGAACAATATAAGAGAGAGAGAGAGACGCGCTTACAAGATCATAGCAATGCCTCAGTACAGGATCTTGGTTGGCCAAGCTGTTAGATCCAGAAGAAACATTGTACTTATAGTTTTTGCCAGCTGCATAACAGGTAACAGCGACCGGTTAGTATATTTGAAGTACAGCGGGCAGGTGATGCTGGACGGGTTTAAAGGTGACAAGTACCTAGGCCGTGGCGGGTGCTTGGCATCTCTCCAGACGGTGGGAATCAGGTTAGAAACGTCGAGGGTGATTGTTGGGGATATTACCACTGGGCGTGAACCAGCCAGCCTGGGCCGGGTTAGCTTCATTAGTAGTTTAAAGGTGATTAAGCAGATGAAGGCCCAAGGCCTGTAGTCGGTTTAGAACCGGTAGCCGTAAACCGGCTTGATATATAAACTTGCATTGTAAGTTAGGAATAGAGAGAGGCCAACCGGGATACGAGTATGAACCGGTGTGGGACTCTGTGGACTGATGGGCGTCACCCGTGTATATAAGGGGGCGACCCTGCGGCGGTTCAAAGACAGACAACAACAACTCGAGCCTAGGCGAAGCTTGTTTGCTCCCTAGCCATCGAAACCACATCAATTCCATCACAACTAGACGTAGGCTTTTACCTTCATCAAAGGGGCCGAACTAGTATAAACCCTTGTGTCTTTGTGTCCGCTTTAACCCCTTCAAGTTAACCCGTACAGATGGCTCCATGACTAAGTCCTTTCACAAGGACATCTGCCGTGGCAAATCCATGACAGTTAGCGCCCACCGTGGGGCTATCGCACGACGGTTTGATGATCTTGGAGGGCAAGCTCAAAGGACTCGAAGGCTATGCTGTGGGCCGGATAACCAAGAGTCATCGCGGCAAGCTCTACATCGACGATGCAGGATGGGGTCCCGAAGCCGGCTCGATCGAGTACGGGTACCAGGTCCCCTTTAGTGGCATACACGTTTTTATCGGCAAGATTGGTGAGCCTGGGCCTGAGCCGGACATCCGCACCGACCTCGTCGAGATGGCTCAGCGTGCAAGATCTACCCAGGTTAAACCGGCCGTGAAGCGTGCCTTTGTGGGAGTCATCCACGGAGGAGAGCATGAGGACGAGTCAGATACGGTAGCGAGACCGTCGTCTATTCCGACGACGAATCCTCAACCGGAGAGACCGAGTCATTGTACCAGTTGCAAGACGACCAGATTAGGGGCTGTTCCGATGGCGACAGTGTTCCGGACCCCCCAGATCAGATCAACCGGGTTGGAATATTCATGGCCGGCATGCAGGCGGCGAATCACTCTTCGACCGCAGCAGCAATGCTCTCTGGATCAGCAGCGGTAGCGGCAGCAAGGGCAGGAGGCCTTGTGCGCCCACCGGTTCAAGTTCTGTCTGACCTATTTGACGCACTAGCGGTACTTATGGCAGAGGCCAATCCGGCGGATCAGGAGGCCCATGATGCGGAGATTGCAAAGGTGAGAGAGCAGATCGTACAGGCCAAAGCCGACCTGGCAGCAGAGAAGGACAGGATGGCTGCAGAGCGGGCCGCTTTGGACGCCCAGCTTTATAAGCTCATGCTCGACCAGAACGCATCATAGGAGGTCTTGAAGCGGAAGCACAGATCACGCTTGCTGTTAGGGTTCGACCCTCGAAATCTCTTTCACACTCCAGGAGCTGGAACCAGTAATCTGCTGGGGCACCTAGAGGTAAACCGGGTCGAGGCACCAGGGCCAGGAGCGACGGTCCAACCCCGCCTGATGGAACCTCCTCGGCAGAACATTGTGATTCCTCCGCTGGTCCAGACACCTCCGGGTCATTATTCTAATCCTATGGACAATCTTGTCGCAGCTGCTGCGCGATTAGAAGCTATGCCGGTCGAAGGAGACTCTCCACAAGCAATAGAGACGCGCCGGGTTAAGGAACTTCTCCGGACCGCTTTGATTCAACAGGAGGCATATTCATACAGCCGCGATCGGATTCATTCCACACCTCGTCCAAGCCGGAGCTATAGTAGGTGCCTGGATGAACCGGCCATATCAAGCAATGTGCGGGGCCGTGAAGCGGCCCGTGGCAATAACCCAGCCGGTGGTGTTCACGATGCTCAGGATGTAGTGGACCGGGCCCAGGCACGAAGGGAGGCCGAGTTAGCAGCACAGAACGAGGCAGATCAGCTTACACCGGTTCGTCCTACCACCTCTGCCGGGCCAGTGGTCGCATCTAGCTTGGGAGTGCCCTGTTTAGTCCCCGCTTTACGCAATGTACGCGTGCCCAAGGACTTCAAGGGTCCGTGCAAGGTGCCAAATTACACCGCTGATTTATCTCCAGAAGCGTGGGTAGAGAGTTATGAGATGGAAATGGAGATGCTGGATGTGGATGAGACCGCGTGTGCAAAGTACTTCACCATGATGCTTGAAGGCACAGCCCGTACTTGGTTGAAGAGCCTGCCGCCTAATTCTATCAGTTCATGGGCCCAGTTGCGGACCCGGTTTATCCAGAATTTCAAAGATACGTGTAAGCAGCCTAAGTCCATAGTAGACTTGGCGCTTGTGTTCAGGAGGACGGAGAGTCAACAACCCATTGGGTACGCCGCGTTTCTGAAGTCTTGCACTCGTCTGACAGGATCAATGCTGATTCTGCGATCTTAACCCTGGAGGGCAACTGCCGGTTTAAGCCTCTAAAGTTGAAGTTGGGGCGTATGAAGCGGTTCTGTAATGACATGGGAACTCTCATGGCCGCTTTAGTGAAGTATGCTGATTCTGATAGTACCAAGGATCCCGAGACTGACGATGACGAAGCAGGGAAGGGAAAAAAGAATAGCAACTCTAAGGGGCATCAATACAAACCGGCGGGCCATGGAAACAGAGGCAAGCGTAAAGCGGATGGCAGCATGGACTTTGTGGCTAACACTAATGCGCAGGACAAGGGTCAGCGGCGCAGAGGTAAAGCGGCGAATCGTAATGGGGCTCCAAATCCTAACCCGGATCGCTTAAACTATTTTCCGAATCAGCCTTGCCCAAAACACGGGACGAAGGAGGCGCCGGCTAACCACCTTTGGAAGGATTGTTACATTATGCAGGAATTTAGAAACTCTAATGCCTTCCGGTATGACCATGGGTCAGGTGGTGGCTCAGGATCCGGTTTCCATGGGCCGGGTCACGATGGAGCTTCTGGTTCAGGTTTCAATCAGGGCGGTAATAATAACCAGGATAATCAGAGCGGTCAAGGGGTTACAACCAACAGCAGCAGTAGCAGCGGTCGGGTTATCAGAGCCAGCCAAAACAGTTGAACAATGGGTAGTATCACGTTTTCACAACTAGCTTGGATAAGCGCGACCGGAAACTTCACAATCGAGCGGTGAACTCTGTTGAACCGGCCGTACTGCGTTACTTACGCTGGTCGGAGCAGCCTATCGTGTAGAG
>NC_041391.1:159114213-159124417 GCF_002162155.2 Triticum dicoccoides
GGGTTGACAATCCAGGCCAGTTGGCATTAGTGGTAGACCCTCAGGTGGGAGGTTATAAATTCACCAAGGTACTCATGGATGGAGGAAGCAGTATTAACATCCTGTACTATGAGACATTCCGCCGCATGGGGCTAACAGACAAGGATCTCAGACCGTCTAATACGGTGTTCCATGGTGTGGTGCCTGGCAAATCAGCGTATCCTTTTGGTAAGATAGCCTTGGAGGTGGCTTTTGGGGACGAGCATGATTCCCAATATGAAACACTAACGTTTGAGGTAGTGAAAATTCGGAGCCCGTATCACGCCTTGTTTGGGCGGCCGGCTTATGCCAAATTCATGGCACGGCCTTGTTATTTCTATTTGCAGCTCAAGATGCCGGGTTACAAAGGGACAAAAACGGTTCATGGGAGCCGCAAGATTGCTTTGGAATGTGAGAAAGGTGATGCAGCCTATGCAGAGTCGGTTTGTGCCACAGAGGAGTTGAAATATTATAGGGACAATGTTGATCCGGAGGACATGACCCCTTTGAAGAGGCCGACTACGGAGCATGATTTAGATCTCAAGTTCAAATCGGCGGCTGAGACCAAGCTTGTTGACTTCGTGCCCGGCGATTCGTCCAAGCAGTTCACTGTCAGTGCCAACTTGGACCCTAAATAGGAAAGCGCGCTCATCGAGTTCATCCGTGAGAATCGGGACATTTTTGCATGGAAGCCTTCTGACATGCCAGGTGTACCGAGGGAACTCGCTGAGCACACTCTTAATGTTGATCCCAAGTATAAACCGGTAAAACAGTTTCTCCGCTAGTTTAACGAAGAAAGGCGCAAAGCTATTGGAGAAGAAGTGGCCAGGCTCTTAGCAGCTGGTTTTATCATTGAAGTGTTCCATCCGGAATGGCTCGCTAATCCGGTGCTGGTTCTTAAGAAAAATGGCACTTGGCGTATGTGTGTGGATTACACGGATCTTAACAAGGCTTGTCCAGCGGATCCTTTTGCCCTCCCTCGCATTGACCAGATTATTGACGCCATGGCGGGTTGTGAGGGTTTGAGTTTTTTGGATGCGTATTCTGGGTATCATCAGATCAAAATGGCGGTTAAGGACCAGGAGAAGACGGCGTTTATTACTCCCTTTGGAGCCTTCTGCTATGTATCTATGCCTTTTGGGCTCAAGAGCGCCCAAGCCACTTATCAACGGTGTGTACAGAATTGCCTGCATAAACAGATCGGCCGCAATGTGCACGCCTATGTGGATGATATTGTAGTCAAGTCAAGGCAGAAGGAGACGCTGGTTGATGATTTGAAGGAAACCTTTGACAACTTACGAGTTTATAAGATGATGCTTAACCCTGCCAAATGTGTCTTTGATGTTCTGGCAGGCAAGTTACTGGGCTTTCTTGTGTCCAACAGAGGAATTGAGGCTAATCCGGAGAAGATTACGGCTATCACCTCCCTGGCTAAACCGAAGTGTATCAACGATGTTCAGCGTTTGGCGGGTCGGATCGCCGCACTGAGCCGGTTTATCAGCCGCCTCGGAGAGAAGGCCATCCCTTTATACCAGATGTTGAGAAAGACAGATCAATTCATCTGGAGTCCGGCTGCTGATGAAGCGTTGGAGGACTTGAAGCGACAATTAGCCAATCCGCCCGTTCTTGCAGCTCCGGTCGACAAGGAGCCGTTATTGTTATACGTAGCGGCCAATGCTCGTGCAGTTAGCATGGCTATTGTGGTAGAACGCAAGGAGGCAGGCAAGGAGTATCCGGTTCAGCGGCCGGTTTACTATATCAGCGAGCTGCTTATTGAATCCAAGCAAAGGTATCCGCATTGGCAGAAGCTGGTATATGGAGTTTTCATGGCAAGCCAGAAGTTGAAGCAGTATTTCCAAGGGCACCCCATCACAGTGGTCAGTTCAGCTCCCTTGGGCGATATCATACAGAACCGGGAGGCGACTGGCCGGATTGCCAAGTGGGCCATAGAACTTGGGCCGCACGGATTGAAGTACATGCATTGGACGGCGGTGAAGTCTCAAGCACTTGTTGATTTCATCAATGATTGTACGGAGTTGCAAGCACCAGAGGAGAAGCCGGATCACACATATTGGACTATCCATTTTGATGGATCCAGGCAGTTGGAAGGCTCGGGGGCTGGAGTCGTATTAACTTCCCCACGAGGTGATAAGTTTTGTTATGTTCTCCGCTTAATGTTCCCTTGTACTAATAATGCAGCTGAGTATGAAGCTTTGCTCCATGGTCTCCGGATGGCTAAAGAGATGAATCTAAGTCGGGTTAAGTGCTTCGGTGACTCGGACCTCGTGGCTCAACAGGTATCTGGCACTTGGGATTCTAAGGACCCGCTTATGGCTGCATATCGTCGTGAGGTGGATATTGTTGCGGGTCACTTCAAGGGTTATCAGGTGGATCACGTGGGTCGTCGAAAAAATGAAGCGGCGGACGCTTTAAGCCGGTTGGGCTCTCAGCGTAAACCGGTCCCGCCTAATGTCTTTCCCGATGTGTTGCACAACCCGTCAGTCAAGCTCCTGGGTGAAGCGGATTTGGCTATTCCTGATCCGGAGGCTCAATTGGTGGCAGCCCTGCATATTATACCGGATTGGACAGTTCCTTATCTTGTGTACATGAACCAGCGAGAGTTGCCAGAGGATGAGACTCTAGCCAGGCAGATAGTCCGGCGATCCAAATCTATGACAATTATCAATGGCGAATTGCATCATTGCAGTGTATCAGGGGCGTTCCAACGCTGCATCTCTCCTGAGGAAGGCTATGAAATTTTACGCGAAATTCATGAAGGGGATTGTGGTCACCACGCCGGTTCAAAGTCTCTGGTGGCTAAGGCGTTTCTTCATGGGTTTTACTGGTGACAGCTCATGCTGATGCGGAGGACTTGGTTAAACGATGTGATGGCTGTCAGAAATTTTCAAGGCGTGCTCATGTGCCGGCTCAAGAATTAAGGATGATTCCAATTACTTGGCCGTTTGCAACATGGGGGCTGGATATGGTCGGACCTTTTAAAAGATCCAAGGATAAGAAAACCCACCTTTTGGTGGCAGTTGACAAGTTTACCAAGTGGGTTGAAGTGGAGCCTGTCAGCAAGTGTGATGCAGCTACAGCGATGCAGTTCATTAAAAGGTTGATTTTCCAGTTTGGCTTTCCACACAGTATCATTACTGACAATGGTACCAATTTATCCAAGGGTGCTATGAAGGAATTCTGTGAACGTGAGCACATCAGACTTGACGTATCGTCAGTGGCTCACCCCCAGTCCAATGGGCAGGCAGAACGAGCTAATCAAGAGATCTTGCGAGGCATCAAACCCCGGCTTATGGTTCCATTGCAAAGAACACCGGGATGTTGGGTTGAAGAGCTACCATCTGTGCTATGGAGTATCAACACTACGCCCAACCGATCTACAGGATACACACCGTTTTTTATGGTCTACGGAGCAGAGGCGCTTCTCCCTAGTGATATCTGGCACGATTCGCCTCGTGTGGCGGCTTATGTTGAAGCGGACAATGAGACAGCACGGCAAGATGCTTTGGACCTATTAGATGAGGAGTGTGACATAGCGGCTGCCCGCTCGGCGATTTATCAACAAGATCTTCGTCGCTATCACAGTCGTCGGGTCAGAACCAGAACTTTTCAAGAAGGAGATTTGGTGCTTCGGCTCATCCAAGATCAGACGGATATGCACAAGTTATCCCCACCTTGGGAGGGACCTTTCGTGGTCAGCAAGAATCTGCACAACGAGTCGTACTATCTGATTGATATTAGAGAGCATAAAGACTCACGCACATCAGAGGAGGAGACCAACAGGCCGTGGAATATAGCTCATCTTCGGCCTTACTACACTTGAGCCATCGGCTCTATCTATGTACATATTATGGCAGTGTATATATTATCATTGATATAATAAAACCGGAGCCTCAGCTAGAGCGGGGACTCTGTCATATCATGTGTGGTTACATGGAGTGGTTCTGTTTTAAAGCGGCCTCCGGTTTACCCCTTGAAATTTGCTTTTCAAAAAAGCTTTGTGATATCACTTGGGGCCTTGGTCGTGTCTGAACCAATGCGACACCTTTTGATAGGCGAAAGCCACCAGATCACCTGGGGACATGGTAAAGTCTGAACCAGTCACGCCTCTTGATCGGCCTAAGGCCACAGAATCACTTGGGGGCTTGGTCGAACCCGAACCATTGCCACGCCTTTTGATCGGCATAAATGCCACGGTTTCATTTGGGGACCTGGCTGACTTGAACCATTGTCACTCCTATTGGGGGCTTGGTCCTGTCCGACCATGGTAACACCATCTGATCAGCTCAGTAAAGCATATTTTTGCAAACGGTTTTTATCATTGCCTTTGCTTCCATATTTCTTTTATGACTATTCTTCAATTTTTGTTGTGTTTCCTTTAAACCAACAACACTTTTTTACCGGTTCAGCTGACGGAAATCGGTTCATTTGTAATCCGGATAAATATGCCCAGTTTAACTTTCCTGTTAACATCATGAAGTAGCAGGGGGGCTCATAATGACCCAGCACG
The DNA here is from genome assembly GCF_002162155.2 of Triticum dicoccoides. Lineage (NCBI taxonomy): Eukaryota > Viridiplantae > Streptophyta > Magnoliopsida > Poales > Poaceae > Triticum > Triticum dicoccoides. The sequence goes on from NC_041391.1 coordinate 159,118,760, forward strand.
GTTTACATGGGAGTTGTTTTCTCCCCTTTGATGGTAACGGTTTATAAATACTCCTATTCAAGCCTGGCTAAGCCAACTTCATGCCCAGCGATGGCAGGTATTTTGTATCACATATTTGATTATACGTCTTAAATACATTGATGATATATATAGATCATAAACCGGTTGGCGGTATAACCGCCACCGAAGTTCAAGATTTTTTGATTGCAGGAAATATAAATTGAGGGTTTCAAGCAAAAGCATCAGTACTTATGCACGAAGGCATATTCAAGGCAGAAGTATTGACTATCCTATTACAAGGCAACGCAGTGCCCAAATAAGATCATTGTTGTTCCGGCGGATCATAATAAAGCAGCTATTTAAATTGGCTTCCGGTTCAAGCCTGTTCATCGCCCCGGTCTGATGATTGTGGGTCGTCCCGCGCCGTTTCAGCTTCCTCATCTCTATCCATTGGCTGGAAATCAACAGTGGTCCAGTCGATTCCCATTAAAGCTTGAAAGACAGCCTCTTCGTGGATCAGGGAAGACGGTTCAATATCAGGAGCGTAAGTATGCTTACGGATTGGAGGAATCAGATTCTCCGCTTCAGGAGTTGGTGCAGGCACTCGTTTGTTCTGATCATTGTACTGAGCTTGATAATGCGACAAGTCTGCCTCTTCAGCCAATTGACAAGCCAGAGGGCGTACTGCACGGTTTATCGCCCTCAAATCATCTTCATTGAACTCTGAGCCGTCTTCCTTCAAGCTGGGATAGCCTTGAGCTACCTCAACAGGATCGAAATCCGGCACCCATGCTTTTGCCCGGATCAAGGCATTAATGGCTCCGGTTCGAGCTGCAGATTTTTTCAGTTCTTCAATCCGAGCAGGAAGCATTGACAACCTATTAGGAGTGTCTTGGATTAAAGTGGGTGCCGGATTGTTATGAGATGCAGTGGTGATGATCCGCTGCGCTCCGGTATACAGCTGTTCAATTAAAGTGTAGGCAGCCTTCAACTTCTTCCGAACATCTGACCCTAAGTGACCAATGCGTGTACCTGCACCAATACAGGAAAGATCACAAACCGGATCTATTATAAGTAGGCCAGAGTTGTCAAGGAAACCAAAAGGAGCTTACCAAAGATAGCAGCGGTCATGGAATGTACTTGCCGCTTTACAGCGGTGAGCTCATCTACCACCGGTTTAAGGGAAGCTTCAGCATTTTTAGCTCTTTTTATTAAAGCAGCCTTCTCAGTGGCCCAATCAGTCCGCTCCTTCTTGAAGCCCTCCTTCAGCTGTTCTGTGATGCTCAAAGCGCTGGTTAATTCTTCCCTTGCCTTGTCGGTTTCAGCTTGTTGGGTTTTCAAAGTTTCCTGCAGATCAGTAATCCGGTCCTCTTTGATCCTCACTTCAGCCTGCATAAAGATAGTGCTTGGCTTTAAACAAACGGTACAAGAATTTGAAGTACCAACCAAATAACAAGTTATACGCTTGATACTTGGGGGCTAATGCACCTTCAATTTTCATCTATTACTAAATCGCAAAGTCCCAAGCTCAATACAGGTATTCAACTTGGCACTTGGGGGCTAATGGCTATTTGCTCAGTTATGTTCTGATGTTAGAATCCTTATTGGAGTCCCGGTTTAACTATACTAAGTTGAATCGGCCCTTGGGGGCTACATTGATGGATTTCAAAGTATTGAGGACTATATTCAAGTCCCGGCTTGAAGAAGATTACAAACTGGCCCTTGGGGGCTAGGAGGATTAATACAGTGGCAGTAATTAAAGAAACAAGAAGCACAAGGAAGTTACCTCAAATTTATCTCTCATCATCTTTACCAGGCCAGCTTCACAGTCACGACTAGTATATAGCCGGTTCAAGTAACCAGCATGAAGATCTTGGGCACTCAGAGCAGCATATGTTTCCAGATCAACATCCCATTTGCCTTTGTTCATGGCAGAAAAATCTTCTTTCACAGTATGCTTGGCCAAAGCGATAGGATTCCCTGGTTCAAAGCAACCTACGCCAGTAATTACAACGTCATTATCCTTGGACTCGCCGGTTTGCATTGGCGCGGTCGGTTTATCGGCAGGCTTTGAAGGACTGCGGGATCTATCAATCCGGATGGAGCTGGCAGGCTGGTCAACAGGGACTGAGGTATTGATAGGCCTTTTCTAAGGAATAGCATCATCTTGCAAGGGAGGATCATTGGGAATATCCTCATAAACGAGCGTTTCAAGATCTGGTGCTTTATCCTGTTTAGGGGCGACATCTTCCTCGGCCGCTTTATCCAGGCGGGCTTTCTTGCTCGGTTTAGGTTTAGCCCTGAAAGAGAAACAAAGAGTCAAGGAACAACATAAGTTATAACGTGGTATACCAGAAGCATATGTTCAGTCTAGCTTACCCAAGAACCGTTTTCAGTGGTGGCAGCTGAGTGGCTGACGATTCACCAGAGGAAGAATGGGAAGTAACCTGATAATCGGAGTCGCACGGATTAAGATGTTGATGGATGAAACCCGCTTTAGGATATAAATTAATAAAAAGGTCGGAGACCTCGGAGCGGCGTTTTCGAACCGGACTGTTTGGTAAACCGGTGGAGGTAACTACCTGGCCGTTGTGCCGGGTTGTGCGGCGAGCTTCATGTTGCTGAGTCTTCATAGGAAATTTGGGATCCAAGTAAGCAAGAGGATGAGAAAATTTAACTTTCCGGTTTGCCTGGTGAAATTTTGGCAAAGGCAAAGGATCTGAATCGGAAGAGAGAATAGTTACCTCAGTGACATCAGCATTACTGGCTTCAGCATCGTCCTGACAAGTATCATCATCAATAAGGCGTGTAAAAAGTAAGCCTAGTGAATCGAGTTCTACCTCAAGGTCTGAGTTACCCACATCATCATCAACAGCCGGATCAGATGAAGCAGTGGTTTTCCTCTTTTTAGCAGGCTTCTTGATGACCTTGGTCTTTGGCCGGATTGACCGTTCTGCTTTCTCCGGTTTGTCTTGTAGAAGCTTCTTGCTCCAAAACGGATTATCACCCTGGTTAAGCAGCAATTGATGTCAGACAGAGATAGCAATAACAGGTTCAGTAAAAAGTACAATCAAAATCTTACAGCTGGCGGTTTGTTGGTAGCACAGAAAGGGAGCAGGCCGGTTTGAGCACAGAGGTGCTCCGGTTCGTTCAGCATTTTCTTCACAGCCTCTGTGACTTCATCATCGGAGAGTTGGATGTTGGTGTGTCGGAGTGGGTCATCAACGCTACCAGTATACTTGCACATTAAACCAGAGCGCCGGCTGAGAGGCAGTATGCTCCATGGTATCCAACAGCGTGCGAGATCTACTACTGTTAAACCGTTGGCCATAAAGGCTCGGAGCTTGGATAATTGCGGAGCGTATTTACTCCTCTCCTTGGCACTTAACCTTTGTGGGAAGGGGTGTGTATTGCTGAGCCGCTCCGGACGAAAGCCAGGCAAAGGATTTTCATCATCAGGGGAAGTATCTTTGCAGTAAAACCATGTTGCATTCCACTCCTTGGGGTGACTGTGTAGTCTGGCATGGGGATAAGTGATTTCTTTCCTTTTCTGAATTGCCATACTGCCCAATTCGGTATTGGGACCATCAGTGAACTCTGTGCGGCGGTTTAAGTGGAAGCAGTCTCTGAACAATTCAACTGTGGGTTTCTCTTGAAGGTATACCTCACAGAGCACTTGGAAGTGACATAAGTTGGTAACAGAATTAGGGCCAGTATCTTGCGGGCGGAGTTGAAAATTGGCTAACACATCCCGGTAAAATTTAGAGCCGGGCGGTTTGAAGCCCCGGGCTAAGTGATCCGCAAAGATCACAACCTCTCCCTCTTGAGGTGTGGGAGGACATTCATCACTAGGAACCCTCCAGTGGATAGTCTCTTTGCTGTCTAAAGCGCCGATCGAGACTAAATTATCCAACTGAGTTTCTGTGACACGAGAAGGAACCCAGTTGCACTCATATACTTGTTTGGCCATGGTGAGATCTACAAGAAAGAGGTGATTTTGGTTCAAGAACATGTTGGATAAAAGAAAGCGCTGGTATGAACAATGCTAAACCGGAGGCAGTATATTTAAACCGGATTTTTATGAAGTGGCATCATATGGCTAAAGAGTTCTGGCGGTTCAACAAGGGGACTAATGGTATATACCGGTTTATTAACTTTTTCTATATTAAGTTAAACCGCCTGATCTAAACATTGAAAGCAATTGAGGTTGCGGATGGCTAAGTATGCAGAAACAGGTTTCACAAGGTCTTATTGCAGCAATGGATCTGAAGCAAGTTCAGAAAAACAGAAAATATTCAAAAGGTTAAAGCAGAACAGAAGTAAATCAATGGGCAGGAATGTGGATGAGATCTATAGACTTGAGCGTAAAACTACAGGCGGATGCTAAAAAGCTACTGCTAGTCAGAGCAGGGTTTCACAGATATGTCCAGGAGTCTGGGTACGAGTATGAACAAGTGATGAACACGGCAATAACACGAAACCCTAGAATAGATCTAGGTTAAGAAGAACAGAAGGCTTACCAGAGTCGAGGAAGACGCGGAAGGCTACCGCGGTGCTCTGGTGCGTTCAGGTTGATGCAGCGGCCCAAGACGGTGCAGAGGTCAACGGCGGCGGCGGAGCTCCGAGGCTGGCGACGCGAGGAAGATGAAGAGAAAGAGACGAAGGGGAGAAAAGGAAATGACCCTTCGGTCCTATTTATAAGGAAGGGGATGTGTGTCAGGCGCGCGAATCCAGGAGCAACAAGATTCGGAAGTGGAGCTGCTGCCTTGGGTATCGCAGATCTATTAATAAAAGAAGGCGTCATAAATGTTAACTTCATGATGACGTCATGCCGGTTTACAGCAACCAGAGATGATGACGACATGGCGGTTTACCAATTACCAGAAGATGTTGAAGACAAAGATTTTGTGAAGGATTGACATGAACCAGTTCAAATCAATCTGGGGCCTAATGTTGGGGATATTACCACTGGGCATGAACCGGCCAGCCTGGGCCGGGTTAGCTTCATTAGTAGTTTAAAGGTGATTAAGCAGATGAAGGCCCAAGGCCTGTAGTCGGTTTAGAACCTGTAGCCATAAACCGGCTTGATATATAAACTTGCATTGTAAGTTAGGAATAGAGAGAGGCCAACCGGGATACGAGTATGAACCGGTGTGGGACTTTGTGGACCGACGGGCGTCACCCGTGTATATAAGGGGGCGACCCGGCGGCGGTTCAAAGACAGACAACAACAACTCGAGCCTAGGTGAAGCTTGTTTGCTCCCTAGCCATCGAAACCACATCAATTCCATCACAACTAGACATAGGCTTTTACCTTCATCGAAGGGGCCGAACTAGTATAAACCCTTGTGTCTTTGTGTCCACTTTAACCCCTTCAAGTTAACCCGTAGCGATGGCTCCACGACTAAGTCCTTTCACAAGGACATCTGCCGTGACAAATCCACGACAGTGATGATGTTGCGCTGGTTGTCGGGTTCCGGTAAGGAGATCTAGAACCGTCGAGTAGGGTGTTTGTGGAGCGGCTCCAGTAGGGAGGACTACGGTGTGGGTGAAGCGGATCTGTGGCCGTGGACGAGGGCGTAGGTGAAGCTGCTCCGGTGGTTGGGTTAAGGATGGTGTCGACGACGCGGATCTGCGGCCATGGACGGGGCGTCAGAA
>NC_041391.1:159124855-159133182 GCF_002162155.2 Triticum dicoccoides
GATCTGCGGCCGTGGACGGGGCGTCAGAAGCTGCTCCGGTGGTTGGGTTAAGGGTGGTGTCGACGATGCGGATCTGCGGCCATGGACGGGGCGTCAGAAGCTGCTCCGGTAGGTTGGATGAGGGTGCGTGGAAGCGGATCTGAGGCCGTGGACTTGTGAGTTAGCAAAACGGCCCCGGTAGGGTTGAGAATGGTATAGGCAAAGCTACTCTGGTAGGGTTGACGCTGGTGTCGGCGAAGCAGCTCCGGTAGGGTTGAGGAAGGTGTCGGCGAAGCGCCTCCGGTAGGGTTGTGGAAGGTGTCGGCGCAGAGGATCAGAGGCCGTCGACGGGGGCGTCGGTGGGGCGGCTCCAGGGGGTGTGGACGAAGCGTCTCCGGTCGGGAGTACGAATGAGCTGCTGCAGATGCGCGGCGGTTGACGAGAGTACCGACGAAGCAGATCCAGTGTCGTGGACAAGGCCGGCACTGAATGGGCTGTGGTACAGTGGTGGATGAGCAGTCTACTTGTTTCTAGGGGAGGTGGGAGGGGTAGATGCGGCCGTAGAAGCAGATCCGGCAAGGTGGACGCTGCTGGCAGTGAATGGGCTATGGTACGCCGGTGGATGAGCAGTCTAGGGTTTCGAGAGGGGAGGGGAGAAAGGGCGATGAAGTACGGACGGCGTGATGTAAGATGCTCTGGTGCTGTGGAGTTAGTCGTTTTTGCGGGAGGAGGGGAGAGGAAATGGGGGTGGCGTGTAGTGGGGGAACCGGAAATTACCAAAGCAGCCCCGACCTATCATGTAGATGAGGGCGGTATTGTAACTGTTGGTCTCCGTGCACCAAGGACAAAAGGGGGATTTCGCATGCTAAAGAGTAAGGTGGCGGAAATTTTAGAAGGAGGCGGGAGATTTTGCCGCCTGCGGGATCGTTCGTATCCAGTTTCAACTAATTTTGGACCGTGCTAGCGGGAAGGTCATGCTAGACTGTGTACACAGGGCACGCGTCAGCAGTTAATAACTGGTGTGAAGTCCACCCCAGAAAAAAAGACAATAACTCGGGATGATGCGCCAATAAATTGGACGTTCACACGGGCGCGGCCAATTGTACGGGTGTAGTGGCGCGTTCACAAAAAAGGGATCAAAAGCTCAGCCTATGTATTTCTCATGTAAATAGATAATTTAATGTCATTGGTTATTTACTTTAAACATAATGCATTGACGTGTTAGTGTAGAGGCGCACAAAAAGAAATGGATATTGTAGTTAGCTACTTAAAAGTGTTACCTCGTATGATTACATAGCCTCCATTTCATAAATTGCATAACCATTGAATTCATATATGAATATTACATATATATTACTTCAAAATAGAAACTTAAATCCTCCAAGACTAATGAATTTGAATGCAAGAGTAACAATGGTGCATGTGCATGATAGCTACATTGGTTGTTTGAAGAAACATCACTGTAACTTTGGCATGCACAACTGAAAAAGGTTTATTTAAATAGAAAAAATGTGATATGTGAGTGTCCAATCTTTATAGCATTGAATCAATATTGTACCTTTGGCCACGATACGAAGTAGATATTGACTTATGTTCAAGCGATGCACATCCACGGTCGCTAGATAGTGATACGTGAATGAATTGTGCAATCTCTCTCACATGCATACATATCTCATTTCCCTGTGGGCGTCGGAATCACACACGCGCACTTCGTGTATTTCTCTCCCTCCGTCAGGGTTAAATTCGTCTTTCTACCCCATCCTACAAGTATCTCACACAGAAACACAAACTCAAATGCTATCTACCTATCACTAATGTCTACTTGAAGAAACATCTATGTCTAACACGCCCACCCCTTTAATTCCGCCCACCCACAGCCACTAATGTCTCAAAGTATAATAATGTCTCTCACACATATGCTATCTACCTATCACTTAATATAGCTAGATATGTGTCACACAAACTCCTTCTCCCTACTAGCAAGATGCCCATGTGCGTTGCACGGAACATCAAGATGCATTTGTATGAGAAGTTTATCTTGTGGGGGAAAAGGATGAACGAGGGAATGCCTTATTTGCAAATGCGGAGAGGGGTGTGGGTATCTTTTTGCAAAATTGCCATATTTTCCTTCATGTCTGTCGGATATAAATCGGATGGCCTATATTGCAGGATGGCAGGAACACCATCATCACCAACTCTGCTTTTTATTAAGAGTAGAGATATGTGAGTGTCACTGCCCCCCCCCACACACACACTTCCCAACACCGAAGGAGTAGGGTGACACCTCGATCTTGATACTAATCTATCGTCTGGCTTCTCTCTCAAACATACACACACACTACCCGGCATCGAAGGAGTAGGGTGACACCTCGATCTTGATACTAATCTATCGACTGGATTCTCTCTCAAACATACACACACACACTACCCGGCACTGAAGGAGTAGGGTGGCACATCAATCTTGATAATAATCTATCGACTCCTCTTTCAAACACACACACACACACTCGCTAGTTGTGCCTCTGTGCCTACCGCGCACACTCTCGATACGTCTTTCTCTCCCTCCCCCCCCCCAACAATGACAACAGAAGGGTGACAACTCGATCTGATCATAATCTGTCAATTGGTTTCTCTCTCAAACATTGTGTCTTGGTGCCTCGCTCGGTAGCCCCCTCGATATGTAGACTTCTCGCGCGCGCACAACTGTAGTGACGATGACGCTGAACCCAGTGTGCCTTGTTTTTACCGGCCTCATGTGATAGTTTTCACCCTGTTTTCTGTTAATTAACAAGGCAACCTTTTCTTTGTTACTACTAGTGAATCTGAAATCATTCGGGGCAGACATAAAACATATCACTTCAACCCAATTATCGCAGCAACTACTTTAAAAGAAATTAGCTAGCTGCCCGTGCGTTGCACGAAACATCAAGATGCATTTGTATGAGTAGTTTATCTTGTGAGAGAAAAGGCTGAACGAGGGAAGGCCTTATTTGCGAACATGGAGAGATGTGTGGGTATATCTTTGCAAAATTGCCATAGTTTCTTTCCTATCCGTTATAGATAAATCCGACGGCCTATATTGCAGGATGGCACGCACACCATCATCACCAACTCTATTTTCTACTCCCTCCGTCCGAAAATACTTGTCATCAAAATGGATAAAAATAGATGTATCTAAAACTAAAATATGTCTAGATACATTTCCTTTTATCCATATTGATGACAAGTATTTCCGGACGGAGGGAGTATTTGTCTGTTTAGAGATTTCAACAAGTGACTATGACCGGACCTTACCAACATACTCAAAAAAGTAGTCCATAATTTTGATGTTACCCTCTTTTCTTGGCGGTGCAGTGCCATCTGGATACCTCATAAATAAATCAAGGACAAATCTGACCCCTTCCTGAAAAGACATACGGAGCAAAATGAGTGAATCCACACTCTAAAATATGTCTACATACACATCCGTATGTGGTAGTCCATTTGAAATCTGAAAAAGACAAATATTTAGGAACGAATGGAGTATATATAAGAGTAGACATGGAGATATATCTCCAGCATGGTCTACAACAAAAATGTGTTGGGCTGGTTAGCGCCGGATGCTCGCAACTCGATGGCATGAGTTCGAATTCTGTCTTTTAACTTTAGATTTGTATATTATATATTACTCTACTTATTTAATATATATACTTCTTTCGCTACTGTACTGACAGTGGAACCCACAGAGTACTTAGAATATTAAGGATGGACTTGTTTCTTTTTAACCTTATGTACAAAACTGTAGCCACCCTGCAAGTCACATGTACACTGTACATGCAATTAACTTTTTATAGAGGGACAATCATACAGGCAATTAACTCAAATGGATTGGATGTCACTCTATTATTTCCAGCATAAAGAGCATCTCCAACGGCAGCCGGCAAATTTCCTACCGCTTCCTTCCGCGGAGGACGACATCAAACGCCAGCGGCATACATTTTTACAACTCTAACCAGCCAGATGAAATTCGTGCAAACACGGACTGATTTCATATAAGCATGAAGGATTTCGTATAAAAAAGTCGGATCTTCATATAAACATGATGGATTTCATTACATTTACATGAACTAAGAGGTGCCAATCCGGCTCTCTTGTATAATTAATACTCCCTCCATCCGGAAATACTTGTCCTAGAAATGGATATATCTAGACTTATTTTAGTTCTAAATGGCCACCCGCGGATCCCTTTGTCTTCCTCATGTCCGCCAGACACTTGCGGGGTCGACGAAGGTCCTCGGAAGAGACGAAGCAGCAAAGAAACCACCTGAATCCTCGGTCATCGCCTTGACGGTGGCCTTCATTGGTCCCAAGTGGCGGCGGCCTCCCGTGTTCTACTTCTCCTCGATGATGGCGGCGCACAGGGAGAAGCTGGCCACCGACTGGTCACTCTCCACGCACCCGGCTTCTGTCTCTGCCTGCATGGCGCTGCCGCGGGCACGGGAGGCGCGGCCATCGCAGACACTGGTGGCGCGGTACGACGCGGCAGCGACGGCGCCCGTACCGGCGTGCTCGCCGCCGTGCCGGTGTGGAGCAACTCGCCACTCCTCATCGAGCTGAACTGGAGCGGCGAGTTGATGAACCACGCGCCTGCTTGGGGCGGCAACTGGCTCCGTCGGGCCAAGCGAGATTGGTTAAGCACCGAGCGGCCTCGCCCGTATCCGGAGGGCTCGGCAGGCCACCCAGCCGGGTAATATGACGGAGAACGGCTCATCAGAAGCCATCGGAACAGTGGAGAAAATGGTGAAGGAGGAGATAGGGGAGCAGCGGAGGGGTGCAATTCTTGCCCGCTGTCTGTCTGGCCTCATGTAAATAGAGGGCGGACGGTAGGAGCTTGGCCGGCGTCTGGCCTCGTTTAAACTGAGGGCGGACGGGAGGAGCTCGGCCAGTGTTGCTTTAATTCCGGCCTGCTCATGAATGGACGTGTGGCCGGAGTAGGATTCTCGGTTTGCATGTGAGTTTAACGGAGGGGTTTAATGGAGGCACCGGGCATGCAGCGGGCGGCACAGTACTATTCGATTTGATAGCATTAATGAGCCGTCAAATCACAAAGGCCCTCGCCTCTCGTGAAACCGACCGAGCTAGAATGCCCTGCCCTCTAGCCTTTTGAAAAATGTATATACTCCACTTTTGTATAGTTGTAGTATCGATGGATTGCGCCATGGAGCAAAACTTCAAATTAAAAAAAAGGTGGTACATATAGAGAGCGCTCGTGAACTTTTATAGTTTATAGGTCCCTTTTATAGTTTGTGGCAAATTTTGACTAAAGATTTAACTAACAAAATGTTAATGCATGTCAAGAAAAATTATCTCATTGGATTCGTCTTTGAACATAGTTTTGAAAAATATAATGTTTGGTGACATGCGTGAACATTTTCTTAGTTTAATCTATGGTCAAAATTTGGCACGAAATACAATGGGGACCAATAAACCCGGACAGAGGTAGTAGTAACAAAAGTGTGGTAACATGCAAAGCTTCATTTATTAGGTTATAGACTCATATTGCATTGGGACATGTGATGTTACAGTAACTAGCCACATAAGCAAATTTGCTGAGTTGGACTCGATGTTACTGATGAAGTTACTCCCACGGTGGCTAGTCTTACTAGTATTTGGTTTTCGTAAGATGACTTATAATACTCACCTAGATGGAGGGAGTATTTGATTTGACAGCGGGCGGCGCAGTTCGCGATACGCCTTTAATGCAGACGAGGGAGGGAGTAGCGGTTCCCGATATGTTGAACGGCCAATGCATCCTCCTTCAATTAATGCATGAGGGAAGTAATGGGAGGAGGTCTGGGAAAAGAGGCTGCACGATGTGAATGCAATGCAGTTTGCCCTCATTACCCTCATATAAAGGCGTCCCTCCTCCATTCCAATGCATCTACCACATCGTACGCACCTAAGCACTTGCCTAAGCACCTACACTAAGCGCAAAAGAGATCGCTCCAGACCCATGGCAGCGATGCGCGTGAGCGGCCAGCGGCTGCGCCAGATGGTCCACGATGCCGGCCTGTGGCATGGCGCCGAGGATCGTCTCCAGACGGTGTTGGAGATCGGCTGGTGGATGGCCGCTGTCGACGCCAACTACGACTCTCAGTTGGACCAGATGATCGTTGCCACCAGCAACAAGTTCACCGTCCTCAAGAAGCTCGTGGACGACATCGCCGCACTCCTCCAGCCCGCGTGCCCAGGCTCCTCATTGCCTGCCACCCTAATCGGCCTCCATGGCTGGAACCTCTTTCAAGCACTGGTGGCCTTGCGACTGCCCGCCGACGCCACGAAGAATGTCCACCTGGAGGTTGCGCTCGCCGCGAGGCGCCTCGCCCTGCAAGAATTCATCGACCTACACATCCACACATACGAGCAAATCGTGTACATAGGTATCTACAAGGCTAATGAGGACGCTACAACGTTGGCCTTCCTCAACCGGCTGGAAGCCTTGGATGCCTTTGTTGAGAAGCACCTCGACCTCGCCACAAAATCCGCCGCTTCTTAGCCGCCGGACGGTGGCCTGGCGCACTAAGTTGAGGAGGAGGTCGTATGTTCGTGGATCCATCTTTCTTCTTGCCTTCTGTAACCACCACTGCGATCGCATCATCCTGGCCTTAATTCTTATTGTGCTGTTGCATTCTCGTTCCAGTCAATACCGACATGTGCGATCCCTTTGCTTAATTATATGCATCACTATAACTAGTACTCCATCCGTCATTTTATAAGTTGTGCTTACCTTTTCCATCAACTTCGTGCAATGCACGGGCATCTTGCTACTACCTCCATTTCAGTTTACAAGTCCTGCGCATATACCTAGGTTACCAATTTTATCACCCTAATATAAACTATATAACACAAAAATTATATCTTTTGAAAGTAGAAACTCCGAAGTTTATGTTGGTATATTTTTTGTAATATATGACTTGTATTAGGTTGGTCAAATTGACGACCTAGGGGTACGCGCACGCCCTGTAAACTAAGAGAGAGGTAGTAGAAACAATAGAATATGTCTATATAATCCGTATGTGATAGTCCATTTGAAATCTCAAAAAAGACAAATATTTAGGTACGGAGGGAGTAATATATTAGGAGTATATCAAAACAATAGTGATTTCTTTCATGTTGTGAACAAATACTACTATTCTACTACTTTGGATCCGTCGCAACGCACGGGCACATTGCTAGTAAAAGGAAAAGGCCTGCCATGTTCGCATTGCACCCCCACACGCCCGGGAATCGGGAGTACAACACGGCCCGTCCGGCACGACACATGGCTTAGGGAAGGCGTGTTGCCTACAGCCTAGCATTTTCACTTTTATGTGGGACCGCCCGTTGAGCAAACCGACACCCCGCCCGCCGCCGGGTTGGAAAACAGAAACAAGGGGAAGATCTAGCTATAGCACGGAAGCCAAGAAATTTTGTGTCAGACGGGGCTCGTTGATAGACGAGGAGCATTCCATATTAGTACCACTCCTACCAAGTTTGTACTCCTAATACTATTATATTACTAGTACTACCACTATACAACTAGTAGATACGTGCACGGCACAACATCGTAGGAACAAAAAACGGGAAGATCTTGTTTTGGGTGATTTATCTTTTTTTCAATCAACGTAGTATGAATAATATGATGTGGGGGGCACCCATGAAGCTTATGTGGCTTGGTTGCATGGCTACGAAATGTTAGAGAAAAATAAATAGATAATGTGTTTAGAGTGCACTCCACTAAATAGATACACTTTGGATCCATTGCAACAGACCGGCACATCTATATCTATACCCCCTATAAAGTGTGTGAAAAACTTTGAAAGTTGGTCATTGGATGAAGCCAATCCGACGGTACAAAGATGGCAAATCCGAGCACTACTGGCCATTGGATATCATCCACCAGATTCTGCCACATGTATAATCTAGAAGACTCCATGGTTGAACTTAATTCATGACTAACTTTGCCACAACTAAGCTCAGGCAAAGTTATTAATAAGTTCTGCAAAATGAGAGCCACAAGTTTGCAAGCCTAAGGGAATCTTGCCACATTTTTTGTGTGTATGTCATGTGGGGCCAGTGTGGCTTGCCTAAGGCGTGGCTTGAACCAAACACTCACCTAAGTTAATCCAACTTGCCTAACCTTACATTCCACCAAATTTTTCCACAAGTTGGCAAGCCTAAGGGAATCTTGCCACATTTTTTGTGTGTATGTCATGTGGGGCCAATGTGGCTTGCCTAAGGCGTGGCTTGAACCAAACACTCACCTAAGTTAATCAAACTTGCCTAACCTTACATTCCACCAAATTTTGCCGCAAGTTGGCAAGCCTAAG
>NC_041391.1:159133705-159146506 GCF_002162155.2 Triticum dicoccoides
TGTATGTCATGTGGGGCCAGTGTGGCTTGCCTAAGGTGTGGCTTGAACCAAACACTCACCTAAGTTAATCAAACTTGCCTAACCTTACATTCCACCAAATTTTGCCACAAGTTGGCAAGCCTAAGGGAATCTTGCCACATTTTTTGTGTGTATGTCATGTGGGGCCAGTGTGGCTTGCCTAAGGTGTGGCTTGAACCAAACACTCACCTAAGTTAATCAAACTTTCCTAACCTTACATTCCACCAAATTTTGCCACATGTTAGAATCCAGAAAACTCCACATGTAGAAGCATAATGCACAAACCACCAGAATCTCATGCGTGCAATGCACGTGTACCTTCCTACTAGTACTAGTAGTAGTAAGAAACAAATTCCAGTTTTGGCACGAGCTCCTACCGCGGGAGCACCACAAGGCATGCCGCAAGAGTTACATTTTCCTCTCGGGGCCCACGGGACCGAACTTCAGTGGCTTAGTGCCCGGCCTACGAGTCAATGACATGTGGGCCTTAAATGCGGCTGGCCCGCATGTCATTCTCATGGTGGTGGCGTGGTTCGTGACTCACTCGTTCGAGATGAACCGGCTGGTGGTGGCGTGGCCATGGCGAGGGTACCACAGTTGGGCGTCGGGGCGTTACGAGGCGTAGATGGCCACACCGGCGGGTACTACCTGTAGTACATAAGTACTCCAGCTGAGGATTGATGCCCGGGACGAAATGTATCACAGCCGCTGGATGAAAATTCGATGGTGCGGGAGTACGGATCGGAGCATAGCAGCGGACCAGGCAAACCGCGTCTAATTGGGGTGTGTCTGGGGTAGAAAGTTGATGGTCGCCACAGTTCAGCTGGCCCGCATGTCATGCACACAAAGGCAGAGGAGCGGTGGGGTCGAGAGGGATGAGGGGCACGAACAATCCTACCATTCTGTCACTGACATGTGGGACCCATAAGCGTGGGTCCCACCTGTCAGCGAAGGAAAGGCAGGGCAAGGCAGTGATAGCCACGTAAAGAGGATCCATGTCCACGTCGGGGGACGTCGTGCCGTGGGTTGGAGCGGCGTCCTGGGAATCGCGTGTGGGTGTGGCAGTGGTAGAAACAAGAAACGTGATGGTCGTCGTGGTTCAACTTCCATGGACAAGTTGTCGTGTCTGCTGACACATGTATATCAAAACTAGATTGTTTATATTTCAAGCACGTGAACAAGTATTATTCTACTAGTTTGGATCCATTGCAACGCACGGGCCAGCACATTGGTAGTAGTAGTGTCCATCTCTATCTCTAGAGGCCTTCCCTCATTCATCCTTTTCTCTCACAAGATAAATTACTCATACAAATGCATCTTGATGTTCCATGGAACGCACGAGGATGTTTCCTTGGGGGTCTCTCCAGCGCGGCGTGGCCGTAGTTGCAAGTTGACGCCCCTTGAGATGCCGACGTCGAGGGGCACTCGGATTTCCTCCGATGAGCAGAGTTTGATCACGTAGTAAATGCATTCTAAAGACTACTTCCGTGTCCATTTCCTAATTCTCCCCCTGCCCACTGTTTCACAGGCTAGGCTCGGTGCGAGTGGAGATTGGCTTGCATATGTATGGGAGGGTACCAACATCAATTTGCACAACATTTACAACGGTGACACCGTTCCCGTAGAACCTTTGTCCAACATTGGGATCAGCCATGCAATGGGCCACCGCATGAATTGGTACGATGGAACCACGGTGAGATTGAATAAAAGATAGCACGAACCTTGCACATGGCGGTCAAAGGCGGACCATGCTGTCTGTGGCCGATTTGTTGCTGAACGAGTAGGAAGACGTTGTGCTCCTTTCTAACCGCTTCGCGGTGACAAACCAGGGGACTTATTTTGTATGGGACACATCCTACGATATACTCCCTCTCTCCCAGTTTATTTGTTTTGAATCTTTTCATTTTATAAGTTTCAAATTCAAATTTAGAGCTCCCCATCACATGTTGAGATTACAATGTCCATTAAATCGTTGCGTGCATGTATAGTAAAGAAACAAATCTCGAGTTTGGCACGAGTTCGTGCTGCGGGAGCACCACAAGCCCTGGCGCAGGAGTTACATTTCCCTCTCCGGGCCGTCGGGACTGAGCTTCAGCGCCATACTACACCTACCTTTGAGTCAATAACATGTGGGTCCGATAGGTGACTGGTCCACATGTAATGCTCCCGAAGGCAGAGGGGCAGTGGGGCCAAGAGGGGTGAGCTGCAGGTCGGGGGATGTGTGGTTTCATGGATTCGAGCGGCGTCGTGGGAATCGCGGGTGGCTGTGGTAGAAACTTGATGCTCGCCGCATTTTAGGTGGCCCACATGTCATGCACACAAAGGCAGAGGGGCGGTGCGGCCGAGAGGGGTGAGGCGCACGTCGGGGGGCGTGGTGCCATGGGTTGGAGAGGCGTCGTGGGAATCGCGAGATGAAACGTGATGGTCGCCGTAGTTGAACTTCCATGGACGGACACATGCACTGTATACCGATCACTGGAAGGAGTAGCAGAGAAAGCTATATATGCGGATAAATAGTTCCTTATAGTCAAGCGGACCCACGCTACTACTATGTTCCAAAGACATGCACACCATCAAAATAGTCCATCTATATCAATATACACCGAGAGGGAATAATTTTTTTTACAAGAGAGGAAATAGTTCATCCATCCATAATGCCCTCCTGCTGGTGCAGCGTTTTCTTCTTCTTCTTCTTCTTCTTATTCTTCTTGTTCTCATTCTCTGTGGGAGACGGCTTCGCAACAAGCTCTCTGGACCTTGCAGCTATCTCGAAACTCACACGGGCATCGAGGGCAGCATATTTTATCCGCTCGTACGTCAAGGGATAATTCTCCCATCCAGACGACCTTAATACCACCGTCTCGTCACCCTTCTGAAGATTTGTACCGAGCACAAAATTTGCTACGTCGAATAGGGATGGTGTCTGTTTAGCACAATCTTCTACAGGAATTTTGATTCTGGTTTGTAGGTCAGCGATGCTTTTCAAATCAAGGTTGTACAGCTCCAGCTTCTGTTTGTCCCCTTCGATGGCTGCCCCACAGAAGTATATGTCCTCCCGAGACAAGAAATCGTAAAGCTCACCTGGTATGGAGGGCGAGTGTATGATGTGGTACACCAAAACATCATCTTCGAGGCACAGCTGAAGGACGGCGGCGCGCTGGATCTTCCAGGGGCACGCTCCATGTACTCTGCATCGAAACCGATGATCCTCGTCTCTACCTTTTCGAGGGAGTTGGATACATTGTTGATCCACTGCCGAACAACCCTTGGGTTGATGGTGATGGTGGAAACTATACGCATCGAGCCTTCGACGAGGACATGTTCGACGCTAAAAACCTGCATCTCGAGCTCTTTCACCATTTGGAACCGCTGGAACGGAGGGCTATGGTTTGGAGAATTAGGATTAGATGGCTAGTCTAACTGAAGTAGTAGATGATTATTTAAAGAGGTTAAAACAATGTGAATGCAGTGGGGTTTGGATGCAAATGAAGACGAAGGGGAGGTGAAGAAGCCGAGGCGAATCGGTTCCTGATGGAGAAGTAAATGGGAGAAGTGGCATGCAAGCAGTTGATTAGACGGCTAGGTAGACTAAACGAAAAGGCTATGCGGGTAGACTGAGGAGTCGTACCTGTTTGTGTACGTGCCCATCCTTCCTGATAGGTGGGACCTATGCAAACAGATAAAAAATGTGTCGTAGCTTTTTTTGAGCCCGTGATTGGGAGACACAACATTATCTGGTTAAGGAATACTCCTTCCGTTTAGGTGAGTATAAGTCACCTTATGAAAATCAGGTTTTCCCAAAACCTTTAGGCGTGGAGCATTAACTTCCTGCTTGACCCCCTCCTAGCCTCGTTAGCCAGCATTCTCTTCCTCTGCTGCCGCATTCTACCTTTCCGTTTTTCCTCTTCTCAAGTGTGGAACATTCTGCATGCCGTCCTTGATGCACCAGAACGACCACTGCATGCATCGCGACAGGGCGTTGCTTGGGCATGCACGAGAATTTGGTTCTGCTCGCAATATGGATGATACCTGAACGATGAAGTGAACAGGCATGCTAGCACGGGAGACCTATTTCCGCTATACAATACTGGAGTACTCATGTTCCTACTACTACTACTAGTAGTAGTAGTACAACTGTGGTACACTTGATGGTCAAAATACTATTCATCCAGTCCTCACAGTGAAGTGACAACACCCTGCGCCTGACACTAGTCCAGGCAAGGTGGCGTGTTCGGGTTACCAAAGTCAGCCTCACCCTGTGCACTGTGCAGTCTGTCACCGCCACTGTACAGCACATTGGCGCCTCACCTCGTCTCCCTCTTCGCTCCCATAGCACCACTCCATCTCCATCTCCTTCTCCGTCTCTGTCTCCGTCTCCATCTCACTGTGCCCCCATGTACCATCGCCTCACTCGCCTCCCCCAGTACCACTATTCCCTCGCTTGGTGCTCTAGCACCAACATCCTTCTCCCCCATAAATCAAGCCCCCTTCCAAACTCCACCATGGCTTAACGCGAACCGCGCAGCATCCATATGAGCCGCGATTGGAGCAATCTCCCCAGTGACATCCTCGACCTTTGTTGTTCGTGTATGGATATGTTGATCGCCCTGCGGCTGGCTGCATGCTCGAGGGACATGCACACGGCTATCATCGAAGCGAGGCCTAAGCTTTTCAAGACACCCTGCTTGCTGCTATCTGGTCTTGCGAGATTGGATCACCATAATACGGAGGCGTGCATGATGC
Source organism: Triticum dicoccoides (assembly GCF_002162155.2). NCBI lineage: Eukaryota > Viridiplantae > Streptophyta > Magnoliopsida > Poales > Poaceae > Triticum > Triticum dicoccoides. Next base: position 159,138,467 of record NC_041391.1, read on the forward strand.
CCCTCGGCTTCAATCCGATCTCCATTAGCCGAAACTTCTTTGCAGGTATGTAGTGTGTCTCCATACATCATTTCCCTCGACATCGATCCGATCACCATCGCCGGAAACTTCTTGGCAGGTATGTACTGGGTCAGCATGAACTCCCACTGGATGGCTGCCTTCAGAGAAGACGGTAAAAAGTTGGTGCTCGTGAATTTCCAGACCTCCCATGAGATTATCCTTCCTCCGTTGGATTATATAGAGTATTACCATCGCGGTCCAAGTCATCTAGATTACTACGTCAGTTGGACGGACCTTGTTTTGCAGAAGATTGTAATCTGCCAAGTACCCACACGACATGCGAATTACGCAGACTTCAAGCTAATTGCCTTGTTCGACCGTGGACTCGCCTATCTCTTACGCCGGTGCCTTTTTTAGCTGGAGACAACTCGGCTCGCAGTGGATCATCGTCAAAGCTGATACACACTTCTGTGATGCTATTGAACACAATGGCATCATCTACGCGATCGACAAAGGAGATGGCACCACGTATTGCTGGGACGGCGCGTGTAAGTTGTTTCCGTCTCATGTTAATGATGACGCCATGACACTGTTTGAACTTTTTTTGATGATTGGCATATCTCTGTTTGAGCAGAATTTGAGTAGAACTATGGCAATATATTAGGGACGCCGCAAATTAGCTATATTAGGAATGAGTTAATTCATGCGATTGTGACCATGTCATTACAGCCAATTTGTACCCTGAATAATCAAACGGTTAGGAATATATGGATGTTATCCTTATTTTACAGTAATCTATATACTACTACTAAATATGAGTGTGTATCAATGGCCATGTTAGTTTCCTCATTTTCATGATGTAGAAACATGCACCACACTGTTGGTTTCATCTAACCATACATTAGGGAAGTAAATGTGCATATGGAGAACTCTATATTTGGAAGTAGTGAAATCCTGCAATGCTTACCATGTGTACATACCTATATTCGCCCTTCAGCAATCAATGACTAGAATAATATCCTCACAAAAAAATTTCCCACAGAACACGAGTATATAACAATGCATGGTCTGTTAGTTACCTTGAAGAATTTGTTTGTGAGGACAGAACATGATTACATAACATGCATGACATGGTAGTTTCCTGTGAAGAATCGATTGCGAGATAACATGAGTATAACCATGCATGGCACTTCTATATTTTCGAACCCAGTATACATTTCCCTGTATTTTCCTCCCAGTTCCAACAGGGACATATCAATGTTGTTTCTTGCATTATCCTACTCATACTCTGAACAATGCTGATCTTACATTAACAATGCCTGTCCTTTTTGATATGATGCAGTGTCCCTACAGTTATTGCCCTTTGTAATTACACCACCTTTGCCAAAAACAGGGAAGCACAACTGGTTCCTCGCTCGATCAGACGACGACAAAAGACTAATGATCATTCGGACACATGAGCCGGAAAAGTTATATTGCAAAAACCCCACTGTATACAAGCAGCGTGTAATACGTGAGTATCCGGACAGTGGATGTTATGTCTATGAGCAGGATACCAGCTTGTTGGGGCCTTTAGGATTTTTTTAGTTGGAGGCGGGTAAATAGCCTTGGTTCACACTCTCTGTTTCTCGGACTCAATTATCCGATTAACCAGGAGATCACCCTTGGCAAGGACCTTGATGGCGGAGAGGCTCTATTTGCTATGGAAAACTGTGTCTACATGGCGAGCCCTAGGAGTTCGGGAGCATACTCCCCTGATTGTCAACGATATAGCCTGCAGCCAAAAGAAGGTGAGAATGACAAAGGCATCCGGATTAACTTTGATCCTTGGATGTCTCAATTACGACAGGCAGTGATGTGGTTCAAGCCTTCAGGTTGATAGGTAACTGGGCTGTTGCATCGAAAGGGTGGAGTATTGGTGTCTCCGGCTCACTGGTCGTTGAAGCGGGGCTGCAAATTATGATGGTGTTGGATCATCTCTTCGAATGACTTTGTTGTCTTTGCTGATGGTTCTGGATTGGTAGTTCTTTTTTTGTTATGCATATTCCTTGTCATTTGGTCATCCTCGTCTATGTCACTCTTTCTATGTAATGGTTGCTTCTGTTTAGAATGTCATTCTCGTCTGGATCAGAGAGTCTGAGCACTGCAGATGGGTACGTTTTGGTGGTGTAGCAAGACTTCTTATGAACTATCATGTCTTGCTCTTTATGTCAGTAGTAGTCACTAGTCAGGGTTTGAATGTTGTATATATCGTTGTTTCGAACTGTTTATTCTCTCAAACTACTGGTGGGCTAAATGAGGGCATCACCATTCTCCAGTGTTCAGAGTATATCTCCTTTTTTCAAGTTATATAATTTGAGCTCACTGTCTTTTTGATGACGTACACTTGTTTGGGCCAGTGAGGTGTCGTTGAATATGGGCCGAGTAGTAACGCAATGCCAAACATGTCAATTATTACTCTCGGGCCGGGCTCTCAAAAGATCCTGTAAAAAAAGGTTGGGCTCTCCAAAAAAGAAAGAATAAGGACTCTTAGGCCGACATGTGGGCGCCACCGGTGTTTTCGTGCGCTTGCGCGCCGAGAGCATATTGGCGCGTGCTCGAAATTCATGCTACCTTTTCATCCCCAGTCTCCCGCCCCTCCCCCACCTCTGGAATCTCGATTCCTACTCCAGTTCCCCCAAATCCCCCTGCTGTACTCCATGTACTCAAGCGCACTATCATGTCACTGGTCAACGCGGATATCTGAGCCGGAGATCCTGAGGTTCGTCCTGCATTCGGTCGTTGCGTGCTGTCGCTCAACAGTGGCATGGCGGCACTTGATGACCAGTTTGCCGGTAAAGTGCTGATGGTAACCATCAAAGGCGACCGGCCTCCTGTCTCGCCGGACGACCTTGTCAAAGCTCTTGGCATTGCGCACGGCATCCAAATAAGTGACTTGCTCCTCGAAGTCTGTCCGCCACCGGCTGATTTCTTCGCCAGGTTCCAAACAACTTTCGACTGCAGTCGTGTGTTCGAATCTTCCCGGTGTTTGTTCTGCGATGGCGCGCTGGTGAGCTTTGATCGGTGGCAACCAGGATGGGGCTCGGTGCCCTCTGAGCTTGAGTTTTTAACAAAGCTTACCTTCCACGGCATGCCTCGACATGCTTGGAACAGCGACTCCATGAACGAGCTTATCAACGACCTTGGAGGTGAGCTCGTAAGTATGTTTGTTCCTCCAGACAGCTGGGCTCTGACGGTTATGGCATGGATGAAGAAGTCGTCCACCATACCGAAGGTGATTGGTGTTGAGATAATGGTGCAGGAACCGGGGTTGTACTATTCGTCACCACCAAGGCCGCCGCGGACCATGTTAGGGATGTACCTGTATCGAGTGTTCGTGCATGTCGAAGAAGTGGTCAATCCATCAATCGAAGTCCTGCCGCCACCGCTGGTGCCAGGGTCCGTCGACGACGTCCATTACCAGAGTCAACGTTAGACTTTCCCCGTGTTGCTCGGAATGATGGATGGCACAGGGCCTACTCCATGGCACGGCGAAGGCCACTGCTTCTTTGGGAGAAGAGGCAGGGCTGGCTGCCTGGATGTGCTCTAATTTGAGGTAACAACTGAATCTTGTCAGATAGTACTAGTTAAATCCGAGCTATGGGTCTGAAGCACTGATATGCCAGTACATTTGATTGTGACCTGTTCTAATTTTGTACCTGAACTTTTTTTAGAAAGGGTTGTACGTCAACTTAATGTGCTAGTAGAACTTATTGTGTTGTATGTCTGTTTTCTTTGCACAACATTCAAGATATTTCCCCGTCATTTATAAAGACGATGAACCGTTATGTACGACTTCGTTGGTTTCAACATAGCCCTTCCCGTAGCGATCCACTGCTTCCATCCTGATTGTGCCGCCTGCATGAAATTTTTGTATGCAAGTTCAGTGTGCTATGATGTTCTATATGATTGTGTCAACTATATAAGTTTTTACTGAGCATCAGCAATGCATATGGCTGAAAGATGTATTTACGAGCACCGACCGATGGCTCTTTCTCTCTATCTCTCTCTCACTCTCTCTCTCTCTCTCACACACACGCACACACACGCGCACACGCACAAGTGGGGCCTGTTGAATTATTTATTTGCTCGTGACAGCTTTTAATTAGGTTCCACTATAATCTAACTTTTTTCTTAAGTTATTAATTGAGCTCAGTGACTTCAAAAAGTTGTACAGAAGCCTTGTTTGGGCCTTTCCGGCGTCCCTGAATGTGGGCTGAGTAACCATGTTAGGTTGTACTGTACTACACAGGCCTTTTTTCAACATCAGCAATGCAACTGGGCCGACAGTTGTACACAATATCCGGGTCAACTTGTTATCTGCCCCGCTGGGCTGCAAAGTTTCCTAGGAGGTATGCATTAGGCTGGTCACAATGGGCAAGAACATAAGCTAGTAACTTACACACTTCCCTAGACTATGTTACTATCTCCATAGTGGGTAGGAACATCTATGTAGTGTCATGCAACGATGTATTTATTAGGTTATAGACTCATTGTTTCTTGGAGTGTGTGATGTTCCGGTAACTTAGCTAGTTACCACAAGCACCTCTCTCTTCATTAAATATGTGCCACATAAGCAAAGTTGTATTGGAGTGTGTGATGTTACTCCTAAGTTCCTCCCCATTGTGACCAGCCTTAGGCTTAACAAGAAAATGGACTTTAAGAAATAATAAATGGGATGTAATTATAATAACTGGGCAATTACTATGCACCAAACACGTAATTAGTTTGAAAATATATTATTTTTGGAATTTAGAAATTTTAATTTCATTACTTGTTGCACGCGCAATATTTCGTTGGATTTTAACGTGATACAACTTTATTTTGAAATTATATTTAACCTGACTAGAAATTTCGGATAAAAATATTTTGGATCCCATCAAAATGTGGGAATTTTTTTTTAATTCTGTTTTGAGCGGTTGTTTGAAATTATTAATCGTTGTCCTACCTAGAAGTTAGGCTGTACTTTTAACAAACCCATAAATGGGTTGTAGTAAATTCCATTAGAATTGAAAAATGGGATGTACATTCTTACAAATCTCAAATGGGCTATATGTTCTCTTCCAAATCCGAGCTGTGGGCCTACTAAGTTGACGCGTACCAAGGGCTTTGTCAACTTAGTCAATATAAACGATTCTAGCTGCAGTGATCGTAGGATGTCCATCCAATGGCCGTAGTGCTTCTTTAACCTCTGGTCTTCTTGCTCTAGCCGCCCAAAGCAGCGTCGGTCATGTCGCGTGCTCCTGCCTCCCGTGGCCGCAAGGAAGTGCCTCCTTATTACGCGCAAAATAATTATTCCTCCACCTGACAGCAGGGACCCATCAGACGGGCCACCTTATTTCACGAAAAAAATGTTTCCCCCCTGACTGCTGGGACCAACCGGACAGGCCAGTGTATTTCGCAAAAAAATGTTCCCCGCGCTGTCCGCTCAGACCCACCGGAAGTGCCTCCTTATTACGCACAAAAAAATGAATACTCCCACTGCTAGCTGGGACCCACCATGGTGGGAGGCTGACTTGTGGTCCTACTAAGTTGACTGGGACGGGGGCCTTTGTCAACTTTAGTCAATATGAACGATTCTAGCTCCAGTGACCGTACGATGGCCATCCAACGGTCGTAGTGATTCTTCAACCTCTGGTGTTCTTGCTCCAGCCGCCCAAAGCAGCGTCGGTCGTGCCGCATGCTCCTGCCTCCCGTGGCCGGCTATGCTGCCGCAGAGGCCTCACCGCCCCCTACTATTCCCACCGCTGGCCAGGCCCTGCGGCGACGGCATCCTCGCACCACAGCCGAACCAGTGAACCCTCGTACTCCTCTCCGCGCGGGCTTCCACTGCCGCGTCTTCCCCGGCTCCCCGTCGTCCCCTTCCTAGGCCTCACCGTCGTCCACCGTCGTGGTGCTCTTGGCGCGGCGTGGTCAATGTGGTCAACGACCGACTTCCATCGGAAGAGTACTGTACGTGGAGAGGCTGACAGCTGGGTCCACGGCAGCCGCAAGGAAGTGCCTCCTTATTACGCGGAAAATAATTATTCCTCCACCTGACAGCAGGGACCCACCGGACGGGTCACCAGTATTTCGCGAAAAAAACATTTCCCCCTGACTGCTGGGACCCACAGGACGGGCCACCGTATTTCGTGAAAAAAACGTTCCCCCCACTGTCATCTCGGACCCACGGGAAGTGCCTCCTTATTACGCACAAAAAAAATGAATACCCCCTGCTAGCTAGGACCAACCTTGGTGGGAGGCTGACTTGTGGGCCTACTAAGTTGACTGGGACGGAGGCCTTTGTCAACTTTAGTCAATATATGAACGATTCTAGCTCCAGTGACCGTACGATGTCCATCCAACAGCCGTAGTGCTTCTTCAACCTCTGGTCTTCTTGCTCCAGCCGCCCAAAGCAGCGCCGGTCGTGCCGCCTGCTCCAGCCGCCCAAAGCAGCGCCGGTCGTGCGGCCTGCTCCTGCCACCCGTGGCCGGCTGTGATGCCGCGGAGGCCTCACCACCCCCTACTACTCCCACCGCTGGCCAGGCCATCCCTCTAGGCACCTGGCACCCACACCCCCTGTTATTCTGCGGCGACGGCAGCCTCACACCGGAGCCGAACAAGTGAACCCTCATACTCCTCTACGCGTGGGCATCCACTGCCGCCTCTTCCCCGGCTCCGCGTCGTCTCCTTCCTAGGCCTCGCCGTCGTCCACCGCCCTGGTGCTCTCGGCGCGACATGGTCAACGTGGTCAAGGAATGGCTTCCATCAAACATGGACTGTACATGGAGAGGCTGACAGCTTGGTCCACGGCCGCAGCAAGGAAGTGCCTCCTTATTACGCGCAAAATAATTATTCCTCCACCTGACAGCGGGGACCCACCGGACAGGCCACCGTATTTAGCGAAAAAACATTTCCCCCTGTCTGCTGGGACCCACCAATTACATCTTCGCATGCAAGGAAGTGCGTCCGAAAAAAAAACGATTTACCCCCCTGACTGCTGGGACCCACCAGCTACATCGTCGCACGCAAGGAAGTGCCTGACAGCCAGGACCCACCTGGTTGAAGCGTACGTAGCGTTGTCATTCTGGTCACGAATGTGTACGTACATATTGGTCGTAGTAGAGGCGCGCACGTACACGTACGTACAGCGGCGAGGGTGCAAGAAAGAAAATACGGCCACGTACATACATACAGGCAGGGTCTCGAACACCTACTCCTGCATACGTACATGGCTGGGTCGGAACAGAGAAATAGCATCGTCATCGTGTTCACAGGGAGCCAACCGGCTGGGTCGGAACGGAATGCGTGGTCGTGTTCATCGGGAGGGCTTGGACGGAACAGGCGATGGAAACGAGGCCTGGCATACCGCATAATGGAGGAAATGGCCTTGTGTTCGACCGGCCACGTTCGAAACGGGGTCCTATTGATCGGGAGGGGCCTGACGTACCGCAAAACGGAGGAAACGGACCTCCTACAGTCGAAATGGGGGTCCTATTCATCGGGAGGGGTGTGGCATACCGCAAAACGGAGGAAACGGGCCTCCTACGGTCAAAACGGGGGTCCTGTTCGTCGGGAGGGGTGTGGCGTATCGCAAAACGGACGAAATGGACCTCCTACAGTCGAAACGGGGGTCCTGTTCATCAGGAGGGGTGTGGCGTACCGCAAAACAGACGAAACGGACTTGTGTTGGGGCGCTACGGTCGAAACGGGGGGGAGGGGTGTGGCGTACCACAAAACGGGACTCCACGGGATACTGTTCATCTCCACCGACGACCTCCTCCAGCCTCCACGGGCTACCGTCGACCTCCTCCAGCCTCCACGGGCTCCTGTTCATCCAGCCTCCACCGCACGCTACTCCACCGGCTACTGTTCAACCACCCCTCCACGGGCACCCCTCCACCGTCTACTGTTCATCTAGCCCTCCACACCATGGGGTCCTGTTCAACCACCCCTCCATGGCCACCCCTCCACCGTCTACTGTTCATCCAGCCCTCCACACCACGGGTTCCTGTTCATCCA